>NW_006159452.1:620153-631515 GCF_000334495.1 Tupaia belangeri chinensis | reverse complement strand
GAACATTTTCAAGATGAGGAAAAGGCTTTGAAAAGAAGCCCTTTAATTGAATAGAATTGTTAGGATCCAGGAGAGAGCAATTCAGAAGTCAAAAGTACCTGAGCATGAGTGGGTGTACATCACAGGGACCTGGCTTTGGGTACTCAGAGAAGGAAGTACAATTCTGTGTGGCAAGAACGTAAAAATAAAAGCTGGTGAAGTAGGTTGGACAGAAAGTGTCTAGGATAGATGATGAGATAACTAGAACACTGAGAATGGAATTAGCTGCATTTTCCTAGAGCTCTATGTCAGTGGAGTGAAAACACAAGATGCTTCCTTTTATCTGACTACCCAAAGACTAATTAAAACTTACACACACACATATACATATATATACATATATATATGTATATATATATATATAGGCAGCCGATTCTGGATTGGAATGGGAAGAGTTAAACGGAAAAAACGTTCACTCCCTGAGTTTCATTAATAAGTAACTACAAAGAATACCTAAAATCAAGTAAGATAACTAAAATGACAAATATATAGGATATTGCTATTCAAGTTCTTAATCGTGTATAAATGATATCAAATAACCAACTAATTGAGTCCGAATATATGTATAGCTGTTTGGAATCATAAAAGCCAAAATCAAAATGTGACATTATTATAACTACATGCTGTTTTACAGGTGCAGAAGGGTTAGAGGTGTTTAACCTTTAGAATATGTTTTAATAATATAACTTTATTGATTAATATAATTCCAACTTTTATTTATAATGTTCTAATGTGATTCCCCCAAAAAATACTGAGCTGGAGGATAGTTAACAAAATACCTGAAGAACTAGTTCATGATAATAATAAAACTAAGACATTAAATAAAAGGAGCTATATTTACAATGACCAGTGGTGAAATTCACCAGCACAATGAATTTATTTATCTACTTCAGCATCAGAATGCTACCTCCACATATTAGTCATTGAATAAATAGTTTTAGTTTAATTGGATTATAAATATCTCATTACTGTATTTTTTTTGGGGGGGTGGGGGGAGAGGTTTTCGCTATAGGGTGCGTGCGCTCGCCAGACAGACAGAGAGAGACATAGAGACAGAAAGCGAGAAATCACCCCCCAGGGGGGATGGTCACGCTGCAATCCCTTCTCCTCCATTCTCCTCTCGGGATCTTGGGCACGCATGCACACGCGCCCGGCGTGAGATTTAAGCCACCAGGTCCGAGACGCGAACCGCGGTCGACTACGTGGGAGTCCAGCGACATAGCCATTACGCTAACTGCTGGTTCCCTGTATTTTATTTTTTTTAGGATCAGGCAGACAAGGGTTTATATCTCAGCTACACACTGTGGTTATATATGGGACCCTGGGGGATATGAGCTAACTCTTCCAAGACTTGAATTTCTTGTCTAGACATTTAAATTTCTAAGACCTACTTTATTCAGTTGTTTTGAGAATTTAATGATGCATCATTATTAACTTACTCTCTGACATTTAATTCTGTAACATTCTGTTTAAGTCAGAGAATATAAATGCAGAAAACACAAGTATCTATTTCATCATCATAATCAACAGCCTCTAAAAACATTTACTGAGCATGTACTAGATTGTGACATTCTATGGCATTGAGGAAACTTAGGTTTTGGGGGTTTTTTTTTTTGCTTTGAGGGTTTCTCTCTTTTTTTTCTTTCCTTCTGTTTTTTTTTTTTGTTTGTTTGTTTTTTTCTGGGTTAAGTGTTAATAGTGTTAATTTTCTTTTAAACATTTCCTGGACTCAAAACAAAAGGCCTTTTCTGACTGGACACCCTCATCAAGGGAAAAGATTGACTGTCCCCTCAGGCAGTACACTCCTGACTGTTTAAGTACAAGTCCTCCTGGAGAATTCTTAGTTTTGCTCACTGAACCACAAAATTAAAGTACCATGGAAGAAATCCAGAATGGCTACACTGCCAAAATATGTATCACACAATACTGAAAGGATTCAAAATTACTGTATTTACAAAAGAGTTTAACAGATGAAATAAATGAAAGCTTTTTGGCCTAAGAAGAAAACACAATGTAACTTAACTAGCACTTTGTTGTTCAAACTAAACCTTTTAAGGAGTGCAGGGGGAATTTGCACTTGCTGAAGTAGATCAGTGAAATGATCACTTGTCTTTGAATAGAGCACTTTTATCCCATTAATTTCTGCTATTATGGTGGGAGGTACGATGTAAGTCAGTTCCTAAGTGAAGATTTAAGGTCCAAACAAGAAAGAAAGAAACAAAAGAATAGCTTATGTCACATTATACAATACGTATGCTAAAATAAATGTTATACAACCTTTTATTGCAACAATTTAGTGTCAGTTATATCACTTAATTATGCTTGATTTGTCTTTATGGTTATTACAGATCAGTCCCTTTAAAAATCACATTTTTCTTTATATTTTTCATAAAGAAGAAAGGAAGCCATCTAGACTGGATAAAATAAAGACAAACAGGTTAAAAGATTAAAAGCCTAAGTAAAGTTAAATTTAAGATTTTGAACTAGATGTAGTGGGTATTTATTTATTTAAATTATAACAACTCCTCTCATATATCCTGGATTTGGTGCTGAAGAACAAAACTGACATTTGAAAATGAAAATAACAGCAAAGAAAGGAAAAGATATTTGGAACATTAATTTGAATGAATGAAATTTTGAAATTCATATTTAAAAAGTAGATTAGTAATGAGCAAGCAACTAATCAGGAAGATGGTTAGGTAAAATCTGAATGTTTTATTATATAATATTTCAGGCATGAAAAGCATAAAATAATGTAAGTACATGTATGTGTGCTTCTCTTAAGAAGTAAAGTATAACCAGTACAGTTATAACCCTCTTTACATCTTGCCAAACTCCTTTCCTTCTCTTCTACACATAGGCAACCACTATAATTGTCATCTTCATGAAATATTTAATAATATATATTTATGCATATGTGTATACATACATAGCATAGTATTTTCTACTTGGCTCATCTTTTTTAACTGTATGGGGAATGTTTGGTTCATTAATTTTCAGTCTTTAAAACAATGTATTTTTCTCCATTTGCGACTTTAGGTACATTCCTGAAGTTTTGCTATCTAACTTCAGTTATTCAAACTCAAATATGTTCCCTTTTCCATTATGATTTATTTGCTCAGTATATTATTTATAATAGAAGGACTTCAAGTTTTCTTCTAAAACTGATTTCTAACTTTATAGCTTTGTAGTATGGGACTGCATCTATATTAAACCAAACCTTTCAAATTTATTGAGACTACTATGGCCTAGTACATGATAAATTTTTGTAAATGTTTCATGAGTGTGTATAAAGAATATGGCCAATGGCTTCTAACAAAAAAAGTGCTGATATCTGTAAACAGTCACTTTCATTTAAGACAGTTGCAATACCTTGGAATTTCACTTCCATTCAATCTATTGAAAAAGTATTTGTAGGAAAAATGTGTAAAGCTATTCATAGCAGTCTTATTGGAAATTTTAGTGTCCACTAAGAGTAGAGTAAAAGAAGGGTCTGAATGTTTACTATATATTATGGAGTATAAAGTTACCATGTAGAAGAAGCTACCTCTGCGGTGTGTGCTTGGTAGTGAGTCAAAGGTAACTTTCTACGTAGTATTTTATTAGTATTACATTGTTCTTATCCCACTTCAACAAAAAGAATAAGGTAAAGTAAAAGAATTGAGTGATAAGATTATGAAAGATAAATTCTGTCCCATAATTTCCATTGCATTTCCTCTTTTTCTGAAACAATAATGTGTTGTTTATGCAACTATTAAAAATATCAAAACCATTTATGGGATCTAGGCTAGAAAACTGAGGTTCTGAATTATATAAATAAAATAGGAATAATCATTAGCAAAGAGATTCATGAAACAAATAGGAAATAGACCCAACAGGTCAAGATGGCTGGTAGAAAGTGTAGGAAAGAATTAAGAAAGGTGTTCAAATTATAGGGATGGGCAAAAGAGTGAATTGCACTACCAGTTCCAGAATTTAGAAGAAGGATGGTTGCAAATATTGAGTTTCTTTGTAATAATTGGGTGGAAATCTTAGTACACTGATGACCATGAATGCCAGGAACTAAGGAGAAAGTGATAGATTGGGATATAGACTAGTAGAGGTAGAGACACTGATAGATGATATAAACATGAATCTGTGCATGCTTTATCATTGAAATCATGGGATTAAATGACATGTTCTGTATAAAGAATGTTGAGGAGCTTTGTTAGGTGTTTATTTGCCAACTGCATATCTTTTCGAAGTGTCTGTAAATCTTTTGCCTGTATTTAACTGGGTCTGTTCTTTACATATTCTCTTAACAAGTCTTTACCAGATGTATGATTTGCAAATATAGGCTATCTTTTCATTCTCTCCATAGTGTCTTGAAGAGCAGAGATTTTAATTTTGCTAAAAATCAGTTTTAATATTTACTTTTATGCATCATCCTTTGCTGTTATTTCTAAGAAATCTTTGTCTCATCTAAGGACATAACAATATTCTATGTTATTATTTACAAATGTTATCATTTTAGGTGACATATTGTGGTCTATAATCCATTTTTGGGTAAATCATTATATATGATGCAAGGTATTGATGGAAGTTCATTATTTTGTTTTAAGTATTCCATTGTTTCAGCACACGTTAAATACTGTATTTTCTCCACTGAATTGCATTTTGAAACATTTATTTTAAAAGAGCAACTATTCATGATTATATATAGTACTGCATATTATAAAAGTAGTAAAAATAACTTATGACCACGTGAATTGCCATGAAGTGGGGAGTAAAAGGAAAGGGATGACCAGAAGTCCTCAACAGGATTAACACTGTCTTATTGATATAGTTGAGAATATCCTGTTGATCATTATGGTAAGACAGACATTCTTTGTCTTAAATGTAATAAATTTACTTTGCGGAGGCAGGGATCTAATTAGTTCTATCCCAGGAGTCCTGTGAAGTCTGGAATGCCCCTTTCTGACTATAGTCACATATATCAGTATAACTTAGGGTACTATGTTTTGTCACACTCAACTTGAGAAATTATTTTATCTACAACATCAAATTTATTAAGATTCAGATTTGAGAAAAATCTGATTTTTTTCATTTTGGTATTTATATATTTTAAATGAAAGGTGATGGGTTGGTAAGAAATAGAGCTCAAATACCAAGAGAGGTAAAGATTGTTTTGATACTAATTAGTGTTGCCAGAGTAAAAAGCTTACCCACATGTGATTCCTGTTAGGTTTGAGGTTCATTAATCACATATGTTTATTGGAATTCTCTTGAGAGATGCTGCCATGACTTATATAAATATTATGTAAAATTTAAAAAGTAATAATTTCCTTTAAAATTGAGCTCAGCCCATCCTTCAGGGATGTACTTTGGTGTGTAATCAGCATCCTAGGATCAAATAGAGGCAATTCTATGAGCTGTATGAGCTCTCAAGGGAATACCCTCTGTGCTTCCCCAGGGATTTTCCACCACTTTTTTGTCTGAAAGAGAATCGGATACAGATGCTCCTTTATACATCTTGATATACCTGTCATAAGCTGAAATGCATTTAATACCCCTAACATCTTAAGTTAAGCACGGCCTCCCTTACACATGCTCAGACCTGCAGTAAGGAAACGCTATCTAACACAGAGACTATTATATAATCAATAGTTGAGTATCCCATGTAACTTATTGAATATTATACTGAAAATGAACAACAGAATGGACATATGGCTACTCAAGATATGGTTTCTACTGAAGGTTTATTTCTTTTCCACTTGAAAAAGCCGAACTATTGTATGTTAGGGACCAACTGTATTCTACGTTCTCTATCTTGTTCCTATTCTGCTATCTGACCTATGCTTGTGATTCAGCCATTTATGGTAACTAATTATAGTCAAGCCAGCTACTTCTGAAATGCAAGTGTCCCTGAGAAGGAGATACAATTAAGTTCTACGTTGATCTTAAAGTGTGTGTTCTTTAACTGGAATTTACAGACTCGGCCCCAGAAAAAAACTATAAAACCCTTGAAAAATACCAAACATTGTAGTCAGGAGAGACTGTCCATACAATAATCAGATTTAACAAGTTCCTAAGTGAAATGGTAAGTCACATTCATTTTAGGAGGAAGAGTTTATTAGATGGCATTCTTATGTGACTGATTTTATTCATTTAATGTTATCATATAGAGCATTTTCCATGTTTTTGCATTGTGTTTATAATCTAAAGTATATGACTTTATAATATTTTATGCTATTGTTTCATTATTAACCTAATACCCTCTCTTGATTTTCACTCAGCATTCTTTGTCATTTCACTACTACAAAACACCTTTATTGTGTTTATCATGCTGACATTTTGGTGCAATTGTGCTAAGTTAACTAACTCTAAATGAACATTTTTTGCAGCACAGTTATAATTAAAGTACTTTAAGCAAAATTTTTGTTTAATGGAAGGAGAATTGTCTTACAGGCTGTACCTATCTGACCCTCCTTCCAAAATCCATTTTGGCAAAGCAGCTTTACTGATGACTTATCTAGACATCACCAGGGTTATTCCTCTGGGCTTCAGGCGCTCTGCCAAGTGAGGAACTTACAGACATTACAGGGCCAGCTTGGCCAATTTAGCTCTATTTCAGGAAAAGCAGACACTAAAGCCTACAATCAATGGAAGAGAGTGCTGCAATAGTGCTTCCAAGTCCACAGTGCCCTTGGGAAAGAAGGGTAGCAGTTGCTTAGGAAGAGGATAATGCCTTCACTACTCCTGTTTCTGATGGCAAGAGGAAGTTTTCAGTTTAGGACTACATAGAACTTTATTAAAACCCACAATCAAACTCTAGATACATGGGGCAAGGCACAGAATACTCCTATAAATATAAAATATCATACCAAGCAGCGGTCCAAGAGTACATGTCTGAAATGTATCCAGTACATGTGGCAATAACAAGGTAACAAATAACAACTGCTGAGACTATGCAATGTCCCTGAGCTACACAGATGAGCAAAACATGGCTTCTGTGTGCTCTAAGTATATCATTTATTGGGAATGAAGGAAAGTGGAAATAAAACTGTAGGAAGACTGCAATAATTTCAGCTATTCTAGGTAAAGAATTTGAAAAAATATACAAAAGAACAAATTTAAATGATTCTTAAGTAGTATAAAGTTGTGCAATTTCATTACAATGACGTTTGAACCAATTGGTCATTGGGCAGCAGTAATAACCCAAACTTCTTCCTAAAGATGAACTCTATTAGAAGTAACTACCAAAAACATCCCAATTCATACATAGCAGTATGAACCGTCCAAATATATAGCATACCTGTTAGAAATGCCATTCTTCTTCCTTCACTTTCCCCTGAGAAAGAAGAAAAAGAAGTGCTACCTTTTTCTAGAAGAAGAAGTGGTACGTTCTCATCAAATATCTGGTGATCTCTGTTAGACTAAATATACTAAAATGCCTGTTCTTTCCAGACCCTGAACTTCATTAGAGCAGCGTCTGTATTTTGTTTGTCTTTAAATACTACGTTACCCAGCACAATAATGGGTAACACTAGAATTTAGTAAATACTGTCTGAATAAATAAGTGAATGAATGAGTATAGGCATGGATTTCTTCCTTATAAGAAGATGTTGCAGAGCTTCCACATATTAAACTTCATAATACAATGTTCTATGTGCATGTGTGTGCACATGCAATATACTCACATGTATGTAGCTCACTATGAAGTGAGTTGCTCTTGCCATAGAAACAAGTAAAATGGGTAACTGTAACATGATGGATAGGTTAATTCACTTTACCATGGTAACCTTTAATCATCTGTTTGTAACCTATAACATTATGTTGTATACCTTAATTATGCATAATACACCTTTAAAAAGGAAACACATGGATATTTTTCATTGTGTTAAAAGAACCTAGACCTAAACTATAAATGAGATTCTTACTCATTATCAGGAGCTATTCAGGAACTTATGCTTCAATATAAAGTAACCTGGTATATTAAAAGCTCCTGTATAAATAAAAGATCATTAAATAATAATTATTTCTGCTTGGAATTAAAACCATGTAGACATTCATATAGACTTATACCATGTAACAGACAGTATACACAATGAAAATCTCTAAAAATAACTTAACTTGCATTTTATTTCTTTATTATTAAAAAAAAAAAGATGTTCCAGTCTTAGAATGAAAGGGTTGAGTGACGATCTGGGTAGCTACCTGGCACTTAGACTCTTATCACAACTTGCTATGCTGAAGACTAAAATTGAAAAATACCAATAAGGTATACTAATTTAAATACATTTTTCTGTTAGCACAAGTTACTTTCTCCTTGGATAAATGTCACAATTTTTTTAATCAACATAGCACACTGAATGTTAATGAAAACAAACCATTATTTGAAAGTTACATTTTGTTAAAGAACTTGAGTGTATTTTTAAGAAGCACAGTATGTTTAAATTTATATATCCCTCTTACTAAGCAAAATTAATGTAAAATTAAACATCATTTTTAAAAAGAAACATGAGTATACTTTATAATAGTTGTCTAGCATTAGTCTAGAGCAAAATTTATTATAGTGAAACTCTTGAGAGATGCCTAACAGAGGAAGTGATAGTACCTCCAAGTTATAATTTACTGAAAGTGCGTACAAATTATAATGAACAAAATATGTGGAGTTGAGATTATAATTCTTAGAGAATTGACTAAACATAGGCTTGTCTCTTCAGTGCTTCAACAGTCAAGTCCATTTACCTAGGAGAATATCATAAAGTTTAGGCCTTCAATATATTTTAAATAGTACTGAGATATGTCAAATATTTTTGTATTAATACTTTAATAATGAGAATTTAAAAGAAAAGTGAAAGGGAAGTCTCTGTGGCTTATTTGTGCGGTTTAGTTTATATTTTAGGAAACTTTAAGTTGGTGTGCTCCACCTCATGAATATACACATACAGTACAAAGACAAAGTACTGACATAAACAATGTAGAGACTCTTTACCCCTTTCATAAAATGGACCACTTAGGGATAAGCAGATGGTGTAATGATTACATTGCTGGACTCCCACACATTTGACTGTGATTCAAGTCCTGGACCCGAGGGCTTAAAACTTACATTGCATGCATGTGCACATGTGCCCAAAATCCCAAGAGGAGAATGGAGGAGAACGGATTGCAGTATGGGCATCCCCCTGGCGGGGGGCGGGGGAGACGGATTTCTCACTTTCTCTCTTTTTGTCTCTCTGTGTCTCTCCAACGATCACACACACATTATAGCAAAAAAAATATATATTTTTCTTAAAAAAAAAAAAGAAAAGAAAAGAAAGAAAGAAAAAGAAGAATAAATAAAACAGACCATTTGATTTCTGGTAATTAATCTATTACCTGATTTCCTCTAGCGGCTCCGTTCCTGACATCAGGGTCTCTCTCTTATATCCTTTATCTCCATCACACCAACCACACATTTCCTTTTCTACTTTGTTAGAAGGAGTAAAGAATCTGGAGACTGAGTACACTGCTACCCCTCAGAAACCCTGAATAGTTGACCGCCTATTGGAACTCTAATTGTTTACTTTGTAAAATTGGTCGGTTCCTAGAAATGAATGTTTTATTAGCCTCTTTGCTTAGTTTCCCACATTTTCTTTCTTGTTTTCAGGCATTTGATATTTCTTAACTAAGATTAAATCTAAAATGTGAAACATAACTGTTAAATACAAAATACATGTTTTTTTTTTTTTTTCCTTCAGTGTGATGTGAAAGTAGGGCTCCAGGAACCTAGGATGCCAAATAATTTTCAGTAAATTGTTCACTGTAGTGTATATTAACAGTTGGATTTCATATCCACATTCTGCCAACTTCTAGATGCTGAGATAGAAAAAGGAAGGAAGTGCTTAGATTATAGTAGAGTACTCATCAGTGGGCTCAGGGTCCCTGCTGAGTGGCCACTGGGTCTCATGTTCATGGGTACGGCTGATGGCAAGCCCCTGCAATCAGAAGCCATTACTAACAGAGACTCCACAGTCATTTTAATCAGTCTTTGGCAAAGCCAGCAGTACATGCACTAAGTGGATATATTCTGGAAATTGCCACTGTGGCTTTAGTAGTCTTCTTGAATTGAAGCAGCATGGGACAATATAGAATCCGCAATGACAGTATCCAGCATTCTACTGGTTCTGAGCCTAGGTTTATTCAAAAAAAGGGACTCTGATTCTTGTTCAAGAAATAACATTGTTAACTATTCACAAAGCAGATATGTAGAAAGCATACCCAGTGTGTTGAAAACATTATTTAAGTGGACTCTAGAATACTTCACACAATGGTAGAATTGGGAAATGTGGTATTTATCTGTAATTTAAGCAAAATATGCAAGGTCCAATCCACTGGAATTTTTTTAGTTTTTGTTTTTAGTTACACGTTATCTTAGTTATTGAGTTGCTCACAGAAATAGCTGAGACTGAGTGATTTTATAAAGAAATCTAGGTTTGTGCAGCTCACAGTTTGGAGTCCAGGGTTGAACTTCTGATAAGGCTATAACATGGCATAAGCCAAGATCTTCAACAGAGTATGATCTGGATCCATGCGGCTTCTATCTGCCTCATTCCTTCTGCTTACATGCCCACAAAAGCTCAATCATGGAGCCCTATACTAACCGCTCAGTCATTAATTTCTTCCCAAAGTCCCTGCCTATCTACTTCATAATTAGACTTTCACCCTCTTAATCCTGTTACCATGACTAAACACATTTTAAGAAGGGTCACATTAAAGCTACAGCACACGTGTATGTGATTTAAAATGTTTAGTGACTATAGTATAAGGCTCTAATAAACACTAGGAGTCCTCTTCTTCTGTTTCTCCTTCTACTCCATATCAGCAAAGGTTTTCTGCTCTTTGCTAGTTAGCTGTATGTTTAAGAATTTGTCCCATAATTCTCGAGTAACAAACATATTTATATGGCTACACCAGAATTTTTGTCTATTTCTGTTGACTTCCTAGTTTTAAGGACAAGATGTAGTTCTTCTCCAACATTTTTGCTGTCACTCACCTCTCCACCTTTCAAATATAAACTATAGGGACCAGCAGTTGACGTAATGGCTATGTCGCTGGACTCCCATGTAGTTGACCGCGGTTCAACTCCCGGACCCGGTGGCTTAAACTCACGCCGGACGCGGGTGTGTGTATGCCCAAGATCCCGAGAGGAGAGTGGAGGAGAAGGGATTGCGGTGTGGCCATCCTCCCTGGGGGGTGATTTCTTGCTTTCTGTCTCTCTGTCTCTCTCTGTCTGTCTGGCGAGTGCACACGCCCTATGGCAAAAAAAAAAAAAAAAAAAAAACAACATCAAAAAATAAAC
>NW_006159452.1:602575-619651 GCF_000334495.1 Tupaia belangeri chinensis | reverse complement strand
AAAAAAAAAAAAAAAAAAAGCCTCTCAAATATAAACTATATTATAATTTGGTTGAATCAGTATTCAGTGCTTATATTATTATGACTATTTCAACAGTACTGAAAGATGAGCAATGACATGTTCTAGAATTACATTTCCTTCCTCGTATGATGTTTTATTCTCCTCAGGGGAGGATGTGCATAATTACCTCAGTTTCCCTGTCATCTAGTTTTTCCATTTCCATCTATCATTCATTTTCTTTATAAAATATAAATCTTCCCTTTGTCACTTTAAATCCTCTTTATAATTCTAGTTGAAAAAATCAGGTGTTGTCATTTAATATATACGTTGAGAAGTCACAAAAAATCTGCTTTCACAGTTTATAAGAGCCAGTCATCTGTGATCATCAAAATCTAAATTTGATTTAAAATTCAGGCTTCTCTGATGCTTTTGGTACAAAAAAGAAGCTTGCAGCTACCTTGAGAAAAAGGCCTGACACCGTCTTAGCCTTTGTCTCTTGGTCTCTCTATACCTTGAACAAGGGAAGCCATTTCTTCAAGCATAAAGGAAAGTCCAAGAGAATTGCTAAGACGCTAATCTCAATATTTTTGGACAACTAAACTTTCATTTCTAGATTCTATGTAAATTTAGTAGCCCTTTTTTCTTTCAGCCACAGTTCTTTCAGCATTTATTGTTACCTGCAAACAAGTACATTTCAAACAATATACTTTGCTATTTTGAGAATGAATTATTTGTGTTTGTTTTTATAAATGTGGGATTTTTTTTTTCCTTTTTCTACTTTAATCTGTAACTATAGTTACAGGTCTAATTACTATTAGTCAAGTATATTAAATTTCTAATAAATTCTCAGATTTCTTTTTGGTTATTTTTAAATCTACCTTTTCAATTTATATAGCCTCTTGATCTTTAGTTAATTATCTTTAATTTATTGAAATATATTTATGGTATATTTTATGACTAACATTCCAAAATCTTCAGATATTGCTGAGATGTTTATTTTATGACTCTTATACTTGTCATCTTTTTCTTCATGTTATAAATTATGTTTTTAAAATCTTGCTTATTTTTTCCATAAGAAAGAGTAAAACAGAGGCAGATAGAACGACTGCACTCCCAACAGGGTCTTGACTCACAATCTATCCCCCCAACTTTAGCCATCTTCAGTCATGTGCACACACATGCCCACCACAGTCAGGAAATTTTCTAGACCTGAACTCAGAACCTACAGTGTGACTCAGCCTGCAAGAGCTTCATATTTTATCACTGCCCCACTTACCTTCTTGCTGCCAAAAAATGATTTTTGATGAATTCATGTTCTTTAGAACTGTACCTTAAAAACAGTTTTGAGGTCTGAATTTAAAGTTGTTTTTCCAGAACACTTGATTCTAAGGTCCTAATCCTTGTGCTGATCTCAGTTTTTAATGTCAAGCAACACATCTGGGTTTTAGCAGCCCATCAGACTTTCAGATTTAACATTTCAAGAACAAGATTTCTCATTTCTGTGTTGTGCTTCTTGAGCAAAAATTTTGCATCTTTTTTTTTGTATTCTTGTTTCTCATCTGATTGTTAATCATGCCAAACTAAAGTTTCAAAACTAGAAAGTACTAGGAAATTATTTTTCCTTATGAGATAAAAATTATTCATTCATCTAATTATCCATTTCAAGATGTGTATGGAAGATAACTAAAATATTCTGATAGCTTTGAGGTATTGATATTGAAAGAAGTTACACCTAACAAATTCATACTTCTCAAAATTCCCTACTTCACTCACATCTTACAGGATATTTGTCTTAATTTCTTGCATCTATCATTTCTGTGAAAGTTTTAACTAAAATGTGAAAGAACTAACTCATATTTATTGATGGCAAATGAGCTGGATAATCAATATATTATGTCATAATAAAACAATAATCAAATGTGGGGAACCAGCAGTTAGCGTAATGGCTATGTCGCTGGACTCCCACGTAGTCAACTGCGGTTCGCGTCCCAGACCCCGTGGCTTAAAACTCACACCGGGTGCGTGTGCGTGCGTGCCCAAGATCCTGAGAGGAGAATGGAGGAGAAGGGATTGCAGCGTGACCATCACCCCTGGGGGGGTGATTTCTCGTTTTCTGTCTCTATGTCTCTCTCTGTCTGTCTGGCAAGTGCACACACCCTATAGTGAAAATCTCTCCCCCCACAAAAGAAAAGTCAAATGTGGAAAGTGATGGCAGTAATTGATAATAGTGATGAAAAACAGTGGTTGGCCAGAGACTAAAACAGTTTGAAAAGCAATATTTCTGTCATTTATTTTGGAAATATTTTCATATGGCTGTAATTGTACCATTCAATACTATTCTCTGAATCTAGTGTAAAGCTTGCTTTTAGGTTTAAAACTCTCAATAGTGTATATAGGAATAATATTATTTCACTTTATTTATAAAATGTCTTCAAAAGTTCATGGAAATATGGATTATGAAAAATCTGTGGGTGGATTTTATTTTTTTTTCATCAAACTAAACTGGTAAGTTAGTTTAATTTTCCACAAACATTTTGAAGTCCCCTCACATCTTAAATAAAGTTGAAATCCATTGAGTATGAGAAGCAAAGAAATAACTCACAAAATCTAATACCAAAAACAAATCCTGAAATTTGTATGTCTCAGTTGGCAATGTATGAACTAAATATTTGTGGTTTAGGTGATTTTTCTTCCCTCCAATGCATCTCAGGGGAAGTGTCACCAGAACAGGTACTAAATAGCTAAGAATATACAGGACTGTGAAGCCAAGCTGTCGGTCGAGGGCAAACTCTATTGCTTATGCGACCCTCACCAAGTTCCTAAATCTCTCTAAGCTTTGTTCCCTATATCTAATAAACTTGGATTAAAAGTAGTACCTACTGGGACCAGAAGATGGTGTAATGTCTAAGTTGCTGGACTCCCATGTAGTCGACCGCGGTTCAAGTCCCGGACCTGGTGGCTTAAACTCACGCCAGGTGTGTGTGTGTGTGCGTGCCCAAGATCCCAAGAGGAGAATAGAGGAGAAGGGATTGCAGGGTGGCCATCATCCCGGGGGGGAGGGGGGTGATTTCTCACTTTCTGTCTCTCTCTGTCTTTCTGGTGAACACATGCACCCAATAGAAAAAACCTATTAAAAAAAAAAAAAGAAAAAAAGAAAGAAAGAAGAAAAAATAGTACCTGCATAAAACAGCTATGAAATTTTTAAAAGATAATGTTTTGAAATCCTCAACATAGAGCCTACCATAAAGTATCCCATGAATTCTCCTCTTCTCAGGCTCAGAAAAAGTCAGGATTTTCAGGGACAAGACTAAGACAATAAGGCTAAATTTTTAAGTAGAAGCTAGCACTTTAGACAATATTACATGTGGCAAACACTGTTCAGTTCCCTTCTCTGGTTGGTTTATCTTTAAAACAACTTTAGCCAAGCACAAAGGAAATTGTCAGTGGGTCTAGGCATTGGGAAAGCTTACCATGCAACCAATAACTGTTCTTGCCATTTTTTTCTTACATGGTATTTTGAGTAACTGAAGGGGAGATGGTGATTGAATACTTTGGTTTTGTGTCACACGGACCCAGTTCTTCAGAGATCAGTTATTTTATTACTTAGTGCTTGGTGACCTACTACAAGTTTATACACAGGGCTCTGAGCAAAGTAAAAACTCAATAAGTTATACTTTATTATTATTATTACCATTAAGTTTATTTGAAGAATGAACAATTTAAGAAGTGATGCATTTTTCCCTTAATGCCTACAAGCAAATTTTATGTGGAACACAATTTAAGCCAGTTACAAATTTGGCTAAGTCATCTGAATAGCCCAGTAATTGTCTTTTCTTCTCATGTTAGCCATGCTTAAATTATGAGTTCATTGCATTTGCAATAAAGGATAGTCTTTTTCAAAAAAAAAAAAAAAAAAAAAAGGATAGTCTTTTTCAAAGAACTTTCTCCTTATCATGAATACAGAAATGAGAGTAAGACAGAGAGGAGTACCCTTCAGAGGGTCGTCAAGCCAAAATTCCCTTCTAGTCAGCCAGCGTACTAAAGCTTATGCAATTGTGCATATGCCCAGGGTATTCCAGGCTAACCAAGCCAGGCATTTAAACTGTAGTCACCATAAGGAATCTGGCCTCTCTTGAACACTGAGTGATCTTTGTGCCAAAGAGCAACCCCAGCTTTCTCGTTCATATCACTTCTTACTAATTTCCTATAGGGCAAGAAAAAATTATTACCATAATTTCACAAATAAGAACCTTAATGCAGCAAGAGGCCCAAATCACAAGGCACCTGTAGAGTGGAAGTATAGGAGAAAGAGGACCTAGAGACTTGAGCCTTGTCTTGATTCCACTTCCAATGAGCTTGTCTTTTCATGTACAATAGAAATAGAATTACCTGCTCTATCTTAAAGCCTCACAATTTCATGAGAAGAAGCAAAAACAATGATACATAAAAGTACCTTTAAACCCACACAGTTCTAGACAAATAGAAGACAATTTTATGTAACATGAAAACCATGTTATAAATTTCAGGCTAAATCTAGCTCTAGCTTCTATGTAAAAGAAGACAGATGACTGTTCTATGCCACTCTTAGAGAGAAAAGTGACAGAAAAATCTTATGAAAAAAAATTTATGTTTCCTAAGGAAATATTATTTCTTGCTGGGAGAGAAAAGAATGCTTAGAGGAGCATGTGGCAAGGGTAATGAACTTTAAATCAGGACTTTGGGTTTAAATCCTGCCTTTGGCACCAAGTAACTGAAACTTTTCTTAAATTCTTAAAAACTGTGGACCTCAATTTACTTTGTGTAAAGCGAGGTTAGACTAGAAAATATTGAAGGTCTTTTTCAACTCTGACATTTTTAGTTGCTATAATTCTGCTTCCTAAGTAGAGGGCTTTTGTGAAATTGTTAAACATAGTACTATCTCAATTGAATTGTGGATCTCATATCGAGGATGCTCTGAGTAATGGAATTTTCCAATTAACTGAGAGTTTATATGAGTTTATCTTTTCATATTTCTCTTCTTGCTATTTCTTTTTGTTCTGTCTGATTCCACCCCACGGAATTATCTTGCACACCTATCTCTGAAACCCTTTTTTTCCTAGTACCCACTCTTCTTTTTAACTTCCATATCACCTCTTGCATTTCTGGCTACAAAGTTTCAACATTATCCTTGTTTTACAAACCAAAAGTCAAAGCACTTGCAGTGTCCCACAGTTTTGCAGCAATGAATAACCAATATCAGAATTTGTTTTAGGAGCCTTTAATAGGCAGAATAATTGTTCCTCTCAGAGAAGGCCATGTCATAATTCCCAGACCCTGTGCGTACTTTATTCTACATGGCAAAAAGGTACATTGTGCATGTGACTAACTGAATGATCTTCAGGTAGAATAGTCTAGACTATCCAGATGAGCCCAATGTAATCACAAGAGTCCTTATGAAGAAAGGAATGAGGCAGGAGAGTCTGAGTCAGAAAATATGCAAAAGAAGAGGCCAGAAAGAGATTTGAAAATGGCATGAAGGGCCATGAACCAAGTGATGGCAAACATTAGAGACTGAAAAAGAAGGCAGGTAAATAGATTCTCTCTAAAATCTCCAGAAGAAACACATATTCTGACATCTTGATTTTAGCCCAGTAATGCCCACTTCAGACTTCTTACCTCCAGAACCATAAAATAGTAAATTCCTATTGTTTAAGACATATTTTGTTTAATTTCTTTCAGCAACAGTATGAAACAAATACAAGGCCACTGCCCTTTTCAGTAGTTTGACTCATTTGTAAGTTGAATTTTGGCCTGACTGCTAGTTCCTGAAAGACTTTAAGAAGCATTTTAAATTTTATATAATGTTCCAATTCCCAAGCTAATTATTAAGTAAAACAAATTTAAAGAGAACTGATTTGTATTATAATGTAAACTGTACTCCTCTTTTTCTACTGCTTCATAATTGATATTTTCTGATAATCACACTGAGCTAGCTAATAAGAGATTTCTAGATAATTTTTTAAGGTTGTTTGTAATCCTGAGATTATATCATTATATCGTAAAAACAAATTAGAAATCACCTAAACATACCAACTCATATCTCCTTACCTGAAGTGTGTTATATTTGACTTTGATTAATAGAATATACCATTTTAAATCTATTTCTGAGTTTCTCTGAATTACTGATTATTGTTACCTGGATATTTCTATAGGTGGGATTATTTTAAAAATCCTTTCTGGTTTATATATTTATGCAGAACTTAAACATTCCCTCACCCCATTCAATCAAGCCTACTTCTATTCTCTGATGGCAATACTCTGCTTCTAGATTTTCTAATAATGAACTATAGGAAGTGGACAATATGTAAATAATAGTAATGCACTGAAAATTATGGAAGCTATATGCTTGAAAATTAACTCAGTAGGTTTTCTTAAAGATATAAGGAATGAGGAACAGAGTGGGTCAAACTGAAAAATTTGAAAAAGAAAACTTCAAAACAGTAAGTATACATAAAAAATCCAAGGTGTCTTTACAAATTAATGGTACCCTTAGGATAGTATGTACAGCCAAATATTTCAGAAACAAGATTTAGGTCAGGTAGACCTAAAGAGATGAGGTTGGAGAAGCAAAGGAAACCAAATCAGCTATGTCAATGCTAAGGAATTTGGACTTTTTCCATAGAACACAAGCAGCAGTTAAGAGCTCTAAAAACTTGGGTACAACAGATGGCATAATGGTTATATCACTGGACTCCCATGTATTTGAATTTTGTTCGGGTCACAGACCTTGCAGCTTAAAACTCACACTGGGCGAATGTGCATGGGTGCCCAAAATCCTAAGAGAAGAATGGAGGAGAAGGGATTGTAGAATGGTCATTCCTTAGTGGAGGAGTGGGGAAAGGAGGGTTGATTTCTGACTTTCTGTCTCTTTGTCTCTCCATCAAGTTCACACATCCTTGTAAAAATCTTCCCCCCCCCAAAAAAAGCTCTAAATACTCTAAAAACACAGCTAATTTTAAGCTGAAATACTATCATGTTAATGTTGATCATATGTTGGTGGTTAATTTGAATGAGAAGGTTATATGGTCAATAATGTAGTTTGTTGGCAGTTATAACACTCTGCTTGAAATAAATAAGGGTCCACAGTAATAAATAGAGGAGATTAATATTTATTAATTATTCATGAAATTGAAATTTATGAGATTTCTCTTTCCTCAGCGCTTCTCTTGTCAACACTAAGTTTTAATATTTAGTATCATGAGAACAATCAAACAGGAGAAGCAAAGGATTATAAATTTTATCTTAAACAAAGAAAGTCCTTTAGATGCTAAGAATAAAGGAAAATACCAAATAGGCAAGTTGACAAAGCTTGTTGGAAGTATATTTGGGTAATTTTTGGTACATAAGTGAGTAAGCACTGTTGACTTTCAAAGACTTGATTCTTTACTTTTGCTAAACACCTAAAGGAGCTAGAAACATTACTTAATCTCTCCAGTCCCAGTTTTCTTATTTGTAAATGAATATTATCATCTGGTAACTCAAAATTTTATATAAGTAAAGCACTTAGCACAATACTCATACATATAAAAAGCTTAATAAAAAGTAGCCAATTTAGATAAAGGTGTATAAATTGATACTACATAGGATGATATTAAAAGATGAAAAGAACAGTCATGGGATTGCATCCATATATAAATTGTGGGAAATAAGAAACTAAGAAGAACAAAAAATTCAAGTATATTAGAAGAAAAAAGGTAAGAAAACAAGGGAAAAGTCATTTTGTGGGAATTATAGAAGGCACTTTTGCTTCTTGGCTATCATTGACCCATGAACAAGACCTGTGGCATAGAATAGATTGATTGTATTTTGTCTCCCAAGTCTTTGTATCTTAATACTATGATTCAAAAGTAGGAAAACTTGATTTGATACTATTCATTCTATAGTCACCTAAAAAAATTGTTGGGTAGTTTTAATTTCTCTACATTTCTGAGTTTGCTTCCCAAGTCTTCCAATTTATTTTGTGACAGCTTTCCATTAAGAATTGGTGTATGTTTCTTATAAGCAAAATTGACATAGAACGAAGTGGATAGCTATGTTCATTTAGAGTTAAAATAAGAACTGATGAGTCATCACTGGAATTGACAACCTGAAGATGATGAAACCTGATTGCACTGGGTTATGAATAGTGTGAAAGAGAAAATAGTGAAGATAGTAAATTTGGGTTTCTCTTTAGGGGCAAAAAATGTATGAGAAGAATAAGATAATAAGTGGTATCATAGAAAGACTTGAGGTTGGATTCTTTTCCACACATGTGATAGACTTGGGATATTTCTAGTTCAGGAAAAGTCATGAAAGAGAAAGACTTTGATGATCCAGGAGAAAGAGAACTGATGAACAGAATAAGACGGGAAAGAGAGAGATGAAGAAGGGGTAAAATGTGTGGAAGAACTGAGACTGGACAGGAAGAAGGGCACTGTATCTCAAAAGCTGAATACACTTAAAGATGGTTTAAGTAGGGAAGCCAAGAAAAATTACATGTTGACTTCACATGTAGGTAACAGGATCATCAATTGAGAATGAATGTACCTGAGTAAAGATGGTGGTTGAAAACTCACTCACAGAGAAAGTTTGCATTAACTTAAGGAGCTTAAAAGACAAACATAATTAAAGACAAAAGATCTAACAGACCTCCTCTAGAAAAACACATAGACATGGTGATGCACACATCTAAGCTCAGGCTGGTGAGAGGATCATGAGTGTGACACTGTCTTAAAAAAAACAAGCAAAAGGGACTGGCAGATGGAGTAATGTTTATGTCACTGGATTCCCACAGCTGTGGTTTTAGTCCTAGGACCAGCAGCTTAAACTCATGTCAGGCACATGTGCATGTATGCCCAAAGTCCTGATGGGAGAATGGAGGAGAAAGGATTGTAGCATGGCCATCATTCCTTTGGAGTGATTTCTTGCTTTCTGTCTCTCTGTCTTTCTAGTGATCACATTGGCCCTATAGCAATGATCTCTCCACAAAAAATAAATAAATAAAAATAAATAAAAATAAATAAATAATACCAAGCAAAAAACAAATTATAGAATGTACTGTGATGTTCAGGTTCAAATTGAGACTTATGAATATATTTTTTGTTGGTGGTGGTGTTTTTTTTGTTTTGTTTTTTAGCTGCCCAATTGAAAATTCCAGACTTTTCATTTAGAATTGGTGGGCTTATGATTCGATTGTTGTGGTCAAAAGGTATAAAATAGAACCTATAAACTGAATCTGATGGAGTTTCAGGTTGAAGATAAAGGAGGAAAAGTGAGTGTCTCAGGTAAAGATTGGGAGGAGTATCTGCTGTTATCCGAGAGAAAATTGAGAGTTTGAAATTATCTGGCGTAAGTATTATCTATGAGGTTGAACAGTGAGTGTGTAGTGGAATGAAAATATGAGAAATCTGGAAATGGTATGAAAGAGTAAACTAGGATTTGTAGTTAACATTACAGAAATTGCTAATGAGGATTAGATCTACATAATATTGTAAAGAGAGGTCATTGGATTTGAGTAGAGCCAGAATGTTAAAACTACGTTGTTGGATAGATTGAAGCCTCATAAAATTATGACAAGTCTTTGAGAGGAGAAGAGTCCAACAACCATAAATGAGTGAGTAAATAATTGAGAGGCTGGTTGATGGAAAGAGAGGCAAATATGGTGAAAGAAACTAGTGGAGGAAAAGTAGTTTGCCTAAGAATGCGTAAAGGATAAGAAGCAGAAAATGTAAACTCACCCCTTTGAATCTATTGACAAAAGGGAATAAATCAAAGAACTGAAGAAAAAAATAGACACATTTGGTTAAATGAAGATTAGATGTAAATTCAGTGGGTTACGTCATCATACCACTCAATATAGCTGTTAGTCATCTGAGATATTTTGGCTTTGGGTTTTTTTTGGTAAGTGTGATCATTCAAGATATAAAAATGATCATTCTTAGCAAAGTTTCTCATTCTCTCCAAGACTTCTCAGGGACAAAACTTTGGCAGGAATCTTATTTCAATCTTACTCTATCTCTCTTCTCCTAAGTCACTTTTCTTACACGTTACATTACCAGTCTTGATTATATGAGAATGAACTGGAGTATCTTGGTCCTTAGCATTCTCTTTCGAAAAACCACACATAGTTTGGATTTAGAATTTGTTTATGCTTAAATCTTTCACTTTCAAAATAGAACTGGATTATAAAAAAACATGCACACTATAGACAATATTAAGATATGCAATAATTTCATAAAAGCATATGGTATTTTCACATGTTAACTTTGATACTTACACAAAGTTGGCTCCAAATTGGAACAGATTAGTTAAAAAGAAGATTAAAGGACAGCAGGTGGCACGGTGATTAAGGTACTGGATTCCCACATGGCAGACCACTGTTTGAGTCCTGGATCCGATGACTTGAAAATCACACCAGGCACATGTGTGTGCATGCTCAAAATCCCAGGAGGAGAATAGAGAAGAGATTGTGGCATGGCCATTCCCTGCTGGAGAGTGATTTCTTACTTTCACTCTCTTTATCTCTCTCTAGCAAGTGCCCACAGTCTGTGGCAAAAGCCTTAATAGAAAAACAAAAGAATAGAAGCAGTTTTGCACAATAAGCCCACTCAATTATTACAAGAACTTATTTAAAAGAAATAAAATCAACTTTTATTTGAAGTTTAAGAAAATTATACATATGGCTAGATGATGGTCAGCTTCAGAGTACAAATCTAAGATTTTTTATATTAACACGTTGCTTAAAAATTCTAAAAAAAAAAAAAAACACACTTTTTCTAAAAAAGATGAAATATTGATCTCTAAACAGTATTCACTGGATAGTAAATTTGGCCAGAACCAAAGGCTCTCAATAAATTTATTAATTCATTCAGTGAAGTATATACTATTTTGTAATGTTCTCTTTGGGCAAAATTGTAGAACTATTATTACCTGAGAAATAAAATACTACTTTACATCAAACATAATTGATCAAAGCTAACTACATGGTTCTGTGGAAGATTCATTTTATTTTTAATTGACAAATATTCATTATATTTATGTACACTGTATGTACAATATGATGTTTTGATACATGTATATATGTGGAGTGATCAAATTAGGCTAATTCATATCTATCACCTCAAATATTCTTTGTGATAAGATTTAAAATCCTCTGTATTCACTGTTTTGAAATATGTGTTAACAATTTTATATATATATAGTCACACTGTACAATATTACACAAGAACTTACTCCTCTATCTAGCTGAAACTTTGTTCCCTTTGACCAACCCTACCAATCAGCCTCTAGTAATTACCATTCTACTCTGAGTTAAACTTTATTAGATTCTACAAACAAATATCATATTGTACTTGTCTGTGCCTGACATTTCATTTAATATAATGTCTCCAGGTTCATTTATGATAATGTAAATGATAAAATATCTTATTCTTTTAAAACCGAATAGTATTCTCTCAAGCTTTCTTAGTTGTTGGGATCATAGGCATTCACTATTCACTGAAGCTGGGCTTCAGATTGGATTAGGCATATACTACATTTTTAATCCATTCATGCATTTATAAACACTTAGATTGTTTCCATATCTTAGCTATTATAAATAATGATGCAATAAGCAGGAGAGAGTAGGTATCTCTTCTTCATACTGACTTCAATGTACTTGGAAATATACTCAGAAATAAAATTGCTAGATCATATGGTGATTCTATTATTAGTGTTTTGAGGAAATTTTACAATATTTTCTAAAAAGGCTGTATCACTTTACAGTAACACCAACAGTGTAAAAGTTCCCTTTTTTCTGCAATCCTGTCAATAATTATCTTTTATCTGTTCAATAATAGACAATGTAATAAATGTGAGGTTATATTACATTGCCTTTTTTTTTCTTTAATTAAGGTTTTTGCCATGGGGTACATGTGTTCACCAAAGAGAGACAAAGACAGAAGGAAAGTGAGAAATTAGCCACTGGGGGAGATGGGCACACCACAGTCCCTTCTTCTCTATTCTCTTCTCAGGATTCTGGGCAAGCACACACATTCCTGATGTGATTTTTAAGCCACCAGTCTGGAAGTCTAACTATGTGGGCCAAGTGGGAGTCCAGCACCAGAACCACCATCCCATCTCCTGGCTCACTGTGTTGCAGTTTTAATTTGCATTACTCTGATTAGAGATATTGAGCATTTTTTTCATATATCTGTTGACCACTTGCATATTGTCTTTTGAGAAATGTCTATTCAAGTACAATGTCTATTTTTTTAGAATTATTTGCTTTCTTGTTATTAATATGAATCCATATAATCCAGATATTAGCCCTTTATCCAATGTAGGACTGTAACTATTTTCATTCACTCTGTGGATTTTCTCTCTTTTTCAATCTGTTAATTGTTTCCTTTGCTATATAGAAACTTCTTAATTTGGTTCAATTCCATTTGTCTATTTATATTTCATTGCCTATATTTTTGAAGTAGTTTATACAAGTAATCATCACCAAGACCAACATTGGGAGATTTTCCTCTATGGTTTATGAAAGTAGCTTTATAGTTTCTGGTCTTGCATTTAAGCCTTTATTTTGAGTTGTTGTATAAGGGGAAGGATGAGTCCATTTTCATTCTTCTACATTTGGATATCCAGTTTTCCCAACATTATTTATTGAGGAGGCTATCCTCTTCAAATTTTGTGATCTTAGCAACTTTATCAAAAACCAATTTACCATAGATGTATGGCTTTTTTCTGGGTCCTTTATTCTATACCTTTGATGGATTTGTCTTCTTTTATACTAATACCATTTTTGCTTTGTTTAGTTTTATTTTGTTAATGCAGAATTAATGTTCATATGGGGTACAGTGTGGTTTTGTTGATGCATGAATACAATGTGTAATAATCCAATTGGGATAATTAGCATATCCATCATCACTTCAAATACTTATCATGTCCTTTTGTTGGGGACATTAAAATTCCTCTCTTTTAGCTATTTTGAAATATACAATAAATTAGCACTATGCTTTTTTATTGCAATTACTTTGTAATGTAATTTGAAGTCAAATAGTGTGATATTTTAAGCATTGTTCTTTTTCTCAAATTGCTTTGACATTTCAGGGTATTTGTGGTTTCATACTGACTTTAGGATTTCTTTATTTCCGAAAGAATAACATTAGTGGGGCCAGCAGTCGGCATAGTGGTTAAGGCACTGGACTTCCACATGGCCGACTGAGGTTTAAGTCCTAGTCCCAATGACTTGAAAATCATGCCAGGCACATGTGCATGCATACCACAAATCCCAAGAGCAAAATGGAGGAAAAGGGATTGCAATATGGCCATCTCACTTTCCTTCTCTTGGTCTCTGTCTCTGTCTCTGTCTCTCTCTGAAGAGCTCATGTATTGCAAGAACAAACAAGAAAAGAATAACATTAGAATTTTGATAGAGATTATACTGAATATGTAATTACTAGATAGTGTAGATATTTTAACAATATTGATGCTTTTAATCCATGAGCAATGAAAATCTCCCATTTATTTGTGTCATCATCAGTTCTTTTCATCAGTGTTTTATAGTTTTCATTACAAAGGTGTTTTACTTCCTTTGTTAAACTTACTCCCAAATATTGTTTTATTTTGATGCTATTATAAATGGAATTAAAAAAAATTTTATATTCATTCACTATATATTATTACAGCATACAAAATGAATTTTCCCATCCAAAATACACAGTATATTGGCTCAATCAAAGATATTACTATATATATATTATCTTTAACAGATAATTTTCCATTTTGTGTTTCTTGAATGTTTTACTTCGTCTTTACGCTTGATTCCCTCCCTCTCACTCTCTGCCGTTTCCCTCCCTCCTCCCACTCTGTCTCTAATATCCACAGTTGCTCTCTATGCCTTTCTACCACCCAATATTTTAGTTTTTTCATTTCTCTGGCAGATAATTCATTATTAGTACATAGAAAAGCTACTAAATTTTGTAAGTTGATTTTTGTATCCTGTAACATTACTGAAATTTCTTATCAAGTCTGATAGTTTTTAGGTGGACTCATCGGGATTTTCTGTAGATATGAGTTCAAGTCATCAACACAGACAATATCACTTCTTCCTTGCCTGTTTGGATAAATTTCATATCTCTTACCTAATTGATCCAGCTACCAGCTAGTAATACATTGACCAGAAATGAGAAGAGTAGGTATCCTTGTCTTTTTCTTGATCTTAATGGAAAAGCCTTCAACGTTTCACTCTTGGGTATGGTGTTAGCTGTGGGCTTGTCTTATATGGCCTTTATTGTATTGAGGACATTCCTCCTCAACCTAATTTGCTGAGAGTTTTTCTTTTTTTCTTTTTTTTTTTTTAAATTTATTCATTTTCTACATTAATTCACTATACGCCATCACAACACACAAATGAATTTTCCATCCAAAATACACTGTGCATTGGCTTAATCAAGCACATCAACATACATGTTCTCAGCAAATAATTTTCCAATTATTATGTCCTGCATACCTTGCCTTTTGTTTTGCCATCCTTGATTCCCCATCCCCCACCCTCTGCTATGTCCCATCCTCCTCCCCCATTGTTTCTGGCATCCATGGTTGCCTTCCATGCCTTCCCCTCCCTCATTCAATTGTTCTGCCAATGAACTTAATTAGT
The DNA here is from genome assembly GCF_000334495.1 of Tupaia belangeri chinensis. Lineage (NCBI taxonomy): Eukaryota > Metazoa > Chordata > Mammalia > Scandentia > Tupaiidae > Tupaia > Tupaia belangeri. Next base: position 604,992 of record NW_006159452.1, on the reverse strand, counting down.
CTAAATATATCCAATAGCTAGCACAGCTGACACATACCTATACATGAACCCAAGTCTGACTTTAGGCATAAACCCCAATGAGTAGAATGAACATACTATAAAGTAGTACCCAGCTGTGCCCATACAGCTCGCTGCAGTCGTCAAATATGCATTTTTTTTTTTTTTACAAAATGATACGAACAGTTTCACCATTTTTTTTTGTTTTTTTTTTCTCCTGCAACTTTTATTTATTTTTTTTTATATTACCTAACATTCATTCCCTGAGCATCATCACAACATACTAAATGTGGTTTCCCATCTAGGATAAACTGCATAGTGGCTTAATCAAGCATGTTATCATCAATAATATTCCATTTCTACTTTCATACATATGTATACATATATATATATTTTTTTATCCTATGTTTGACCCTCTGCCCTTTCCCACTCTCCCATTACACTATCTCTGCTATATACAGTTGTCTTCCAGAGGAGTTATTGAAAATGTAAAACTGATAGGGTTTTGAGGGCGGGTGGGGGGGTGGGGGAGGGGTGCTGGGCGTGCAGGCACTGCCGCTGCCACCGCCGCCGCCGCGCAGGGCCACCTGAGAGTTTTTCTTATGACATGAGACCAGATTTTGTCCACTGCCTTTTCTGCATCTATTGGGTTGTTCATCTGGGCATTGTCCTTCATTCTGTTAAAATGGTAAATCACATTTGTTGATTTGCATATGTTGAACAAACTTTACATCCTAGGGAGATATCCCATTTGATCATGGAGAATAATCCCTCTGCTCTGTACTGTTGAAACCACTTAGTCCTTAAAGACATCTCCAAAACAACTTTGATTCTCTGCCCTGAGCCATATTTTTATGGTTATAGTTTTAAGTAGGCATAATGTAAGTCATAGCAATATAAATAATTTTATCACAGCCTTTAAACTAGTCTCGTAGCATTATTTCTGGCCCCTTTTTCAATCTCCACAAAATAGCCAGAGTTTCTCAAAATGCGACTCAAACTATTTGATTCCTTTTCTTATCTTTTTTAATGGCTGTAACTATGGCCTTGCAGTCTTTATTCCTGCCTTTTTCCCTCTAAGTTCTCAAGTCACTCTGCCTAGCTCTCCACTGCAACCATGGAGAGATCCATATACAGAGCTTTGCATATGATATTTCTTCTTCAGGAACTGCTCTTTCCTCACTCACTATTTTCCACTTTTTTTTCCTTTCTTTTTTTTCTTTCTTTCAACACCCCCGCCCCCAAGGTTTCTGCTATAGGGAACGAGCTCTTGCCAGAAAGACAGAAAAGACAGAAAGCGAGAAATCACCCCCCAGAGAGGATGGCCACACTGCAATCCCTTCTCCTCCATTCTCCTCTCAGAATCTTGGGCACGCGTGCACATGTGCCCTGCATGAGTATAAGCCACCGGGTCCAGGACTCGAACCGTGGTCGACTACATGGGAGTCCAGCAACATAGCCATTACACTAACTGCTGGTCCCTCTCTTCACTTTTTCAACTGTTCCTAATTATTCTTTAGAACTGAGTTTACAGTTTATTGCCTCAGGGTTGTTTCCCCTAACATCCTATGCTCTATAAAATTTATGAATGCTGTGGTTTTCTAGCACTTATGACAGTTTTACTAATAAAATTGTCTCCCCTACACAAGACTGCATACTCTGACACTAGGGACAATGCATATTGTGCTCCTCACTGTATTATCTATATCTGCATCACACACAATGGTACTGAAGACCACTAAATGACCTTAACATAAAAAATAATCTACAAACATAAGCATAATTTAAAATTCAATAAATGAATGACTTATATGGATAAGCCAAAGGACATTGCTTTATATAGTTTATAAAATATAAAAGTCATAATTGAAACATTGAAAAATTGTATTATATTAAGATATAGAGGCTTTTACATGTCAAATTGTCAAAAAGACAGACAAGCCAAAGACTAGCTTGTCTTTTATATCTAGTACATCATGTAAAAACATCCTTCAAATTAATAAGACAAATATAATCTTCTAATAAAAAATACAACAATCAATTTGGGAAATGTCAGTATAGTATGAATATTAAAAAATTGTGATACCATTTTTTATCCATGAGATGGATAAATGTTTGAATTTGAGGAATCACATTTTTATCTACTGCTGAGAGGAGGTGAAAATTATTTCAGCATTGTAAAGCACACTACAGCATTGTGTCTTTTTTTTATATTTGTTATACATCAGCAAAGAAAAATGCAGCATATCAAAATATGAGGATATTGAAAGACTTCTAAAATACTTGACTAAGTGCAAAAAGTTTTGTGATAATCTACACAATGGACATATACACACATAGACTCTTTCTTACACTCACACACACACACACAAAAAAATCATCAGAAGGTATTCTCCAATAAATGCCAGTTGTTATATTTA
>NW_006159452.1:591197-602420 GCF_000334495.1 Tupaia belangeri chinensis | reverse complement strand
AAGGGGGGATGGCCACGCCCCAGTGCCTTCTCCTCCATTCTCCTATTGGGATCTTGGGCACGCACGCACACGCACCCAGCATGAGTTTTAAGCCACCAGGTCCAGGACGCGAACTGTGGTCAACTACATGGGAGTCCAGCGACATAACCATTATACTAACTGCTGGTCCCCCAGTTGTTATATTTAAGAAACTCAGGTTAGAGCATTAGACTTTTGTATTTAAGAAAAGTCATTGGTATTACAGGAAGAGAAACATTATTTGTTCTCACTTACATGTGAAAGCTAAAAGAGTTGACCTCATAGAAGGAGAGTGCAGAATAGTGTTTACTAAAGACTGGGGAGGGTAGTAGAGGGGGAAAGATAGGATGATGTTATTGTAACAGATACAAAATTGAACTTAGATAATAAGAATAAATTCAGGTGTTCTACAGAATAGTGGACTAGCTATACTTCAGAGTAATTTATAGAATATTTTAAAATAGTGAAAATAAAGGATTTTGACTGTTTCACACACAAAATAATAATAAATGGTGGAGATAATGAGAGAATTAGAATTGAGATGTCCTGACTTTCCAAGATGGAAGAAAAAGAAAAGTTATTCTTCCCTTTTTCTCCAAGTTTATGTAGCTTGTAAATTTAAAAATTGAGGGACCAGCAGTTAGCGTAATGGCTATGTCGCTGGACTCCCACATAGTCGACCATGGTTCGAGTCCCGGACCCGGTGGCTTAAACTCACGCCGGGCACGTGTGCGTGCGTGCCCAAGATCCTGAGAGGAGAATGAAGGAGAAGGGATTGAGGCGTGGCCATCCCCCCTGGGGGGTGATTTCCTGCTTTCTATCTCTCTGTCTCTCTCTGTCTGTCTGGCGAGGACACGTGCCCTATAGCAAAAAACCCTCTCAAAAAAAAAAAAATTGAATAGTATCTGGTAATGTTCAATTTAACCCACACTACATGCATAGCAAAAGGAATTTATTAGTAAAATCTGATAATTAGTCAAAGAAGAGTCAAATAATCAAGATAAGGTCTACATAGAGTCATATTTTAAAGAATTTTAGAGATATTTATTTTCTAGTGTCCTTTAAATTTCTCTGGAGTACTTTAAAAATCTGCAGAATGAAAAAAAAAAAAAAAGAAAGAAAGAAAAAAGAAGAAGAAAGGAATAATTCTCCTGAAAACTAATGGATAACTAACCAAAGACTAACAAAGATTCAACGATCATGTTGATTAGATTATTCTGAATAGTTTCTCACTCTGCAGACCTTGCCCATACCCAGCTTCTGTTACAAATTAAATGCAGCTCTGGAAATTGTACTTGCATCTATCACAGAATGTCTATTTGTTGTAATATACAGAAGGATAATATCTTGAAATTGCTGAGGATCAAGAGAATCATCGGAGGTCTTTATATAAACTAATTGTTTGTATTGACAATTAACACACACAAAGAACGAGAACAAGATTACCTGAGTGGCTTAATTTAATAAAATTCAAGATATTCCGAATTACAAGGCTTTCAAAATTATTAGTTCTTAACAGGAATTTGCTTGGGGATATCCTAAGCCAATACTTAGAGATATTGTGGGTTCAGTTTCTGACCACCACAATAAAGGAAATATTACAATAAAGCAAGTTATATGATTTTTATTTCCCGGTATTGCTTTATTTTTAGAAGTTATGTTTGCTATATTGCTATTAAATAGGCAATAGCATTATGTCTAAAAACTGTACCTACTTCAATTTAAAAACACCTTATTGCTAAACAATACTGGCAATAATCTTAGCCTTCGATATATTGTAATCATTTAATTGGTGGAGAGTCTTGCCTTGATGTTGATGATTGCTGAGTGATCAAGGTGGTAGCTACAGGTAGGGGTGACTTTCAATTTCCTAAAATAACAGAGCAATGAAGTATGCCGCATCAATCGACTCCTCCTTCCAGGAAGGATTTCTCTGTAGCATGTGATGCTGTTTGATGGCCTTTTACCCATAGTCGAATGTCTTTCAAAACTGGAGTCAATCCCAGCAAACCTGCTACCACACTATCAAATAAGTTTATGTAATACTCTCAATTATATATTGTCATTTCAACAATATTCCTAGCATCTTCACCAGGAATAGATTCCATCTCAAGAAACCACAGTCTTTTGCAAATCCATAAGAAGCAACTCCTCTTCCATTTAAGTTTTATCACATGATGCTGCAATTCAGTCACATATTCAGGCTTCATTTCTAATTCTAGTTCCATTGCTATTTCTACCACATCTGTCCTTACTTCTTCCACTGAAGTCTTGAACCCCTTAAAGTCATCTCTAAGAGTTGAAATCTGCTTTTTCCAAACTCCTATAAATGTTGATATTTTGACTTCTCTCATGAATCAAATGTTCTTAAAGGTATCTAGAATGTTGAATTCTTTCCAAAAGGTTTTCCCTTGACTTGTCCTAGATTTATTAGAAAAATCTATCTGTGGCAATAACTTTACAAAGTGTATTTCTCAAATAATAAAATTTGAAATTCAAAATTATTTTTTGATCCATGGGCTGCAGCATGCTATTGTGCTAACAGGCATGAAAAATAAAAATTGTACACCTCCACACCTCCATCAAAACTCTTGGATGACCCAGTACATTGTCAAAGAGCAATAGTATTTTGAAAATAATCTTTCTTAAAAAATATTCTTAGCAGTAAGTCTCAATGGTAGACTTTAAATATTCAGTAAACTATGCCATAAACAGATGTGCTGTTATCCAAGCTTTCTTGTTCCATTTATAGACCACAAACAGTAAATTTAGCATAATTCTTAAGGGCCTCAGGATTTTAGGAATGGCAAATGAGCACTGACTTCAATTTACGGTTGCCAGCTGCATTAGTCCCTAGAACAAAAGGCAGTCTGTCCTTTGAAGTTTTTAAGTTGGGCACTGACTTATCTTCTCTAACTCCAGAAGTCCTAGATGACCTTTTCTTTATTAGACTGGTTTGTCTACATTGAAAATCTTTTGTTTAGTGTGACCATCTTCATCAATTATCAATATATTAATAGATAATTTGGTGCAGCTGCTACATCAGAACTTGCTGTTTCACCCCTGTACTTTTAGACTTTTAGGTTATAAAGATGGCCACTTTCCTTAAACCTCATGAACTAACATTGGCTTCCTTCAGACTTTTCTTCTATAGCTTCCTCCCTTGATCAGCCTTTACAGAATTGAAGAAAGTAAGGAGCTTGCTCTGGCTTAGGTCTGGATTTAAGGGAATACCATGGTTAGTCTGATATTCTATCCAGACCACTAAAACTGTATAACAGAAATAAAGCTCTCTTGCTTTCTTTTCATTCCTACATTCACTGGTGGAGAATTTTAAATTTCATGTGGGGCCAGCAGGTTTCCATAGTGGTAAAAGCACTGGACTCCCACATGGTTGACTGCTATTTGATTCCTGAATCCAGCTGCTTGAAACTCATGCTGAGCTCATTTATGTGTGTGCCCCAAATCCTGAGAGATGAATGGAGGACAAGGGAGTGCGACATTGTGATATGACCATTCTCCATGGGAGGGTAATGTCTCACTTTCTCTCTCTCCCTTTTTCTCTGTGTCTCTGGTGAGTGAATGTGCCCTATTGCAAAAAATCTATCCTAAAAAAAATTAATAAATTTCCTTCAAGAATGATAACAACGGAAACTCTATTGTGCCAAAAAGGGTTATAAATATTAAAATATTGGAAAACATTGAAAGGCTGTGATGATTTGGATTCTTAAAATATACTGGGATATCTTGAAATTAATGTTTCTTAATCTGTAAATGCATAGCCCCCAGCTGGTATTTCCCATCTAATTGAAATGCACAAGGATGAGTCAACACAACAATCTTATTTGTAATTAAATTTTGGATTTAGGTTAAATCCACTTGAATCATAAAAGCTTGTGGACAAATCTCTTCTTAGCAATAATGTAAATAGAAATATTCACATATTATGAAATGCTAATTTTTGGACACTGGCAACAAAGAATAATACACACCCCATAATACTTAAAGTTCTATAATGAAAAACATTCATCCAAACTGACATTTACTTTGAGATGACTTAGTTCTGCAATTTCTCATCTGAAAACATCATTTGTATCATCTAACATAATTCAAAATCCTTTGCCAGCCTGTAAGACTAGGAATAAACTCATGGGCTCATTGTGTCTGGCATTTTTTGATTAATATCTCTTCTAATGTAGTTCTACAAACTAATTTAAACATAATGGGCATATTTACATTAAATAGAGAATAAAAAATAAAGACTATCTCATTTAGTGTAAACTAATACTTTGGGAGCTTTTTAAAAACCTGAAATTAAAATGTAAAGCTTTTCACAGTTGTGAAAAGGCTTTGATCCCTACTTCTGCACTGAGGAGGGATAGTGTGAAGGTTTAATTTTGAGTTTTCATATCCACTGTAAAGGGATGATCCAGGGAAAACAAACTATCCTGAGAGGACTTTCAATCAGATTGGCCACAACATTTTTTAAAGACTCTAGCATCTCTAGGGCAATCTCTCTAAGGAGAAAAAAATAAAATACTGATTGCACATGTTTCAAATAAGAAGCTGAAATGTACATTTTTTTATTCACCTTTCTTTTCCTATTTTTAAGCCTTTACTATAAAGAGTTAAATTATGTTTTCTCCTTCTTCCTTTTTAAAAACTATCCTAACTGGTCAGTCCTGACCCCTAATAACAGAATATTGGAAACTTAAACTAAGTACATATCTGTTTCTTCCTGGCAAGGAACAAACCAGATGATAGTTGTGCAGGATTGCAGACTTGGTTTGGTAGTTTCACAGTCTGGATCCTTCTGTCTTACCAGAATACTCACTCTGTCACTCCTAGACTGCTTCTATCATACGATATCCCCAACTGGACTCGAGGAACTTTCTCTCATATCTACAAGCCTATTCCTTAAGGAAATGACCCAGGAGTTATTAAGCATCAATCCTCTTCCTACTCCAATGCTTAGAACGTGGTTTTAAGGTCATGTTGATAATTGGGAAATGTAGTCTTTATTCTCTTTGTCTCATACCCAGCTAACTGTAAGGGGTACTTTAAAAGAGAAAAATAGACACTGAAGAAAATACAGATCTTGGTCCCATCATCCTAGACAAATTTTGAACAAATAAAATAATTTGAATTATTATAGGAATTAATGTCCTTAATAAATATAACTTCCACATATGATTTCAAATAAAATAGTGAAATAAAAAAAACATTGATATATACATATACATGTAAACACACATATGAAGGGATTTCAAACAGTCACAGAAAAGTGGAATTAAAGTAAGAGTTCATTTTGGTACAAAAAAATTTCAGAAACTCATGTATAGTTTTTTAATAATGTGTTTTTCACAAATGTCTTTTAAAACATGCTTATATAATAGACATAAGCATATAATTTTGTATATATATATATATATACTATATAATTATTACATGAATTATAATTATGTTTTTCTATACTTACTATGTTTATAGAATTTTTTTTTTGTTATTGCCAAAGGGCTCTTGCCAGAGACAAAGAGGAAGTGAAAGCACTTCCTTAAAGCAGCGTGGTCACTCCACCTCCTGCATTTCTCCATCCTGATAGGAGTTGGGACAGACACACACATACACACACCTGGCATGGTTTTCAAGATGCCAGGTCCAGAATTCGAACCACAGTTGACTATGTGTAATCTGATCCCCTTAGCCATTAGGCTATAAGGCGAGCCTTTTAAAATTTTTTATATGAAGTCTTATGTTGGCATAATTTCTAGAAGGCTACACAAAAACCTCTTGATGACTTTGGCCTCTGAAGTTTAAGGTTTTATGATACGAGTTAGCCTTCTATTCCCATTTTTTATTTCATCTGAATTATGCGTACATGCTATTCTTCTTGATCTAAACTATTTTTAAAGCATCAGATAAAAATAGTCCTTGAATTCTGAGTTCTTAAAGATATCTGGTTTCAAAAGTATTGAAAATAGTTACTATCAATGGAGGGTGAAGAAAAGGATAATTTAATGAATTTGATAGATATTTTATAGTGTCTCTACTAATGGCCACTGACATTTAGTTTCCATATGTTTTCTATTATTAACATTTAATTTGTTTTAAAATTTCATTCTTATCCTTTTTTTCTTCCAAATTGAAATACAGATTTCCATAAGCATCCCAAGTTTGGATGTTAAAGTATATCTAAATATATTTTGTACTCAAAAGTAAGCAACTTTCGTTCCCATTTAAATATTCTCAATAGTTTTTTGTAACTTTCAAAAAAATCCCCTGGTTAAGCAAGAATAAGATATATTCATCCAAGAACCAATTTTCTTAGGAAGCTTTAAGTGTATGAAAGCGAGGGTGTATACTAGGTACTTTATCAACTATTAAAAGGATTATTATCACCTCCTACAATGCCTTCATGTTATTTGTTTTAACAACAAGATTTCCATTACTGTAATTTGCTGCAAAGCCGTCTTTAGTGAAATTTTTTAAGTAGGGAGTAAGGTGTGATTACACATGCTATTAGGCACCACAACGTGTGTGAGGGGGCCTTTTAACAGGGATTCTTCGATGCCTGCAATTTATTTTCCTCTCTAAATTCCCATTACCTTCTGAAATATTATAAATTGTCTAACCCACAGTAAGAGCTTCAAACAGGGAATCTTTTGAAAGATTAAGAATGAGTCATCATCTGAATACTTCCTGAAATAGGAATGATCTTATTGATGTATGTGATGTAGAGGGTATATTTATGTAACAATTAATGTAATTCTAGAACAGAATATTATTCAAAGGGAATCTATTGGACAGAATAGAGCCTCAATGATGTTTGTGACTTATCACATGACTCAGAAATGGTCTTTTCTGTCTTGCAAAATGAAGAATCTAAGTAGAAACCTAGTTGAGAGCATTTCAGACTTATGAGTCCAAGTACCTGAGCCTGAATCATAGGACTGCTCTCAAGTTTGTGTAATAACTAGTCTTAAACCCACAAAGTGATGAGACACTTAATGACTTCTCTCCATCCTGTCTGTTTTAAACTGAAAAACACCAACTTTCAAAGATTTTGATTCTGCTAACTGAAATCCTGTTTACCAAATCTCATACATGTAGTGGTATGTGGGGATTCCTGTCCCTATATTTCTTCTACCTTTGAAACTGGGGCCGTTTCATCCTTTCTATGCATTGAGGTCTCTTTGAGATCTAGACATGCAATGTATTTAAATGTGCTATTACACTGCAGTGGTCCTGACATTTCTCCACCCATAAGTTGCTTCGACCATGCCAATTTAACATAGCTGAGGCCCCAAACCATAATTAGCAGATTCTGTAATTCCTTTCCTGCTTTCAGCCCTGAGTGGTTCTAGTAAAGCCCTGAACATACCTGTCCAGATATACCAACACAATGGTATAGTTCCAGTCATGTCCCATTTTTCTGACCCCACCTAGTTTGATTGGAACCATGAAAATCAACCTAAACATTTCCAGTACTGTCTCCAAAGGAGTCACTCATTATGGTTGTGCCTCCAACCACTCTTGGAGTTTCATTTCGACCCAGATCCTTGCAGAAACCAGACTCTACCTTGGAATAAACAACTGTCCAGACATTCTGCTGCCCATGTGCTATCCTTCATGCTCAGGCCAACAGCCTGAAATAGGCTTAAGTATAATGGGTCTCCTTAGACATTGAGATTTGGCTTCCCAGCATCCCTCCTTGGAAACTACCACTAAACTGAGTGATCTAATAAATTGAGTGAAAAACATTCCAGGGTCCCCAAAGTCCATGGATGAAGATTTACAATGCTTTAACATAAATCTGCATGAATTATGACACTTAGATCTGACATTGATGTCCCCTACCCTACTTACCAAGTTCCTGCCATCTTCTAGAACTAGATCTTGACTATATACTTGGGAAGGTTTCGCTCTCCATGGACATCTTTAGTGTCTTTATCTTTTCTGGAGACAGCAAATGAATTCCAAATTCTGGCTGCTGAATATTTGGGGCCTCAAATGTGCTAGATTTGCTCAGAGTAGCTCAAGCTTTGAATATCCATGGCAGCAACTGCCTGGGATGGGGAAATATAAAATCCACTTCACTATTTTGTTTAAATATCTCAAGTGTTGGAATCTCAAAGGAATTTAAGCACAGCAGAAGAGTAAAATGACCCTATTTCAAAGAATAGAAGAAATGTAAGAACAGAGATCTCTGCACACTCCTACGTATTTAAGATTTCAGTGACAAAAACGTAGATTGCTAGGTAAAATACTGAACAATACTTAATTTGTTCCATACTTTATTCCAAAGTCTTTCAATTTCCCAAATAATTTTACCTTGTTTTCATTCTTCCTTAAATTTATACTTATTTAAATGGTTCAACTGTTATTGATAGGGTACAAATAATGGAGATTGTGTGTACTTGTCAGGAACACGTACATTCAGAGTTATAAACCCATTTTTGAGTTATTCATTTTTTTGGTAATTCGACACCTCCATAGAACAATAAGATTAACTCTTTTTTGAGGGGGCAATTAATATTATACATTCATTAAAATAATACAAAATAATATCTTACAGAACTGCTTTATCTATGTATTAACTATTTTTTAAACAACACATATTTCTTAGCAGGATAACACCTTTAATTTTAATAATGGCTATAATATATACTTTTTAATACCAATTTTGTTTATATTATATTTAGTACTAGTTTATAAACAAATTTGAGTTTTCAGAAATGTAATCATTTTGATGAGTAAAAGCTTTACCTAATATAACACTGTTATTTGCAAAATCTATCTCCTTGATTCTATACCAGTCACTTTTTTACATAAAATTAGAAAATACAATTCAATAACAAATATCTCAGTAAATATAAAATATAATTAACTCTATACAAAATTAAAAATTTATATTTCTCAATCTACTGGGTCATCAGAAAAGTTATTTTTCTGTTTTTCTATGCAAACATGCAGCATGACTTTTCCAATGACCCAGTATACGAAATTTATCATTAGATGTTGTATATATTTAATTTTTATACCAATCAGTAGTAAAATAATTTGAATCAGAAGACTATAACCCAAGTTTCTAAAGTTAAAATGAAAAACCTACCCTTGAACCCAGGAAATTATAACTGGGTACAACCTACATTTTACTTACATTTGGCTTATTGGCTTATATTTTTAAATTCCTTTGTAACAACTTCTTCCTGTGATCTATCGCAATCTTAGAACCTTTTGAGCCTGATGTCTTACCAAAGGTTTAAACTCTGTCAGTCATTTAACAGACACATTGACCCTGCCTGAAAAGCTTTAGCAGAAAATTAGTCATAATTCAAGAGAAAAATTCAAAGAAGAGGCTCTTAAGGAATTTCCCTATAGAAAGATAAATTATACTCGCCAAGAAAGGAGAGTTTGAGCTTTCTTTTCTGTTAGCACTTTAAAAAAAAAAAATGTATTTTTGCTTTTTCCCTTTTACAATAGAACTGACAATACAGTAAAATCCTCTCAGACTATTTACAGTGGAATATTTCTACAAATCGATCTTTAGTGACAGGGATTTTAAATTACTTGAGATAACATTTTTAGAGAATATAGGAATCTCTGCCTTGTACTTGCAATCTTTCTGAAACTAGGCAACAAATAAGTCAACACTCCACTCATCCAACAGATCAGAGAATGGAAATATTCCCACCTTATGTCTCAAACATAGCTGAACTTTTCTTTCTTTTCTTTTTACTTGTGTCCTCAAAAAGTTTTCTAAATCTCAGATAAAAAGAAACTAGTCAGAAGCTAATAAAAATACAGCAATTCATTATAGTGATTACATTATTTTAGACTGATATTCAAATTGCAATCATGTTTCCAAAACCTATGTACTTTTCTGTAATAGTTTAACATATTGTGTTTTGTTTCTTTTTAATAGAGAAGGTAGCATAATAATTCATACTTCCTATTTATTTTTTTTGAGAGGTTTTTGCTATAGGTTGCGTGCACTCGCCAGAAAGACAGAGAGAGAGAGAAAGACAGAAAGCAAGAAATCTCCCCCCATGGGGGATGGCCACGCCACAATCCCTTCTCCTCCATTCTCCTCTCGAGATCTTGGGCATGCATGCACACATGCCCGACATGAGTTTAAGCCACTGGGTCCAGGGTTTGAACCACGGTTGACTACATGGGAGTTCAGCAACATAGCCATTACGCTAACCGCTGGTCCCCATACTTCCTACTTATTAATAATAAAACATGGTTCTTTTCAGTCTCTGCCTACCCCAACGTCTCCCAGTTTCCCCAGTGTTTTCCACTAGGAGTTTTATAGTTTGGGGTCTTAGGTTTAAATCTTTGATCCACTTCAAGTTGACTTTTGTTAATGGTGAGAAATAGGGGTCCAGGTTCATCCTTCTGCAGATGGATACCGAGGATTATCATCTAATTCTTAGAGTGCCTGATGAGGTGTTAAGCAGTGGAACATAAAAATTTAGGAATTGCCTCCTGACTGATAATTTGTAGTCAGGCTCTGCTCTAGGCACAGGATATATTATATTATAGCCAAGAACACAACATAGTCTGCTTTGCCTCTTACTTGACTTCTAGCAACATTTAATGTAATTGCTTCTTATAAACTTCCGCTCTTGTGTTTGTTGACACTGTGTACTCAGGTTTTCTCCAATGTGTTGGCTTACTCCCAGCAGTCACTGTTGCTATTTCTTTCACCTGTGCCAGATTTCAGAATGCTAGGATTTTTCCTTATGAGCTCTTGAATCCAGGGCTCCTTTTCCTTCTTTCCTAGGTGATACGATTCTCTCCCTTGACCTTAAATGCTATTAGCTTAGTGATGATTCACTTACATGCTTATCAACTTTTCTATTTTTTTTTTTTTGTAAGTCAGAGAAAAAGATTTAAATCTTTAATGATTAACATTGCCCTTGAGAGTCCTTTGGCAAGTCACATCTTAAGGGAACACCTATCACCTCTTACTCCATTGGAGCTGACAGAGATTGCTGTTTCTTAGATAACTAAGTAACATAACTGGCTTGTACTTAGGATCTATGTTATAACAGAAACAACTTGACTTGTTACACACTATAATAGCAAAGTCTGGCAGGGGCCAGTAGGTGGTATTGTGGTTAGGGGGTTTGACTCCCAGAGGGCTAACCATGGTTAGAGTCCCAGATCTGGAAACATTTTTCTTATTTTTTGTTTCTC
>NW_006159452.1:583365-591166 GCF_000334495.1 Tupaia belangeri chinensis | reverse complement strand
TCCCTCTCTACCTAGCAAGTTAAAATAATAATAATAAAACTAAGTCTTCAAAAAGCAAAATAACAAGGTCTGGCAAGATGCCTACATATGAGAGGTAGGTAGACACTGGGATAGCTTTTGAACAATTAAAATTTCTTCTCTTGGTCCCCACACTCATGCGGGGCATATTCTCAGGAGAATAAGGAAGAAAATTGATCAAACTATTTAAATTAATGTGTATGTGTGTTTTAATCTAACTATGCTCATCTTCAACCGAAGCCTTTTAAATTCTCAGACTCTTTAACATCTCCACCTGAAAATTCCACTGCCATTTGAAATATAGCATCTAAATCAGAACACTGAGTTTCCCACTATAAACCAATTCTTCCTGCAGCTTTCTGCATCTGAGTAAACACAACCCATTCTCACTAGTTGCTTAGAGCCAGAAATTTGATCATAATGATTTATTCTTTTCTCTGATTCTGAATGTATTAAAACCATTTACCAGTGTCATTACTTCTTTTTTCTTTCATTACTAATTCCCAGTGGGCATATGCACTCACCAGAGAGAGACAGAGAAAACATGGAGAAAGCACCCACCAATGGGGCATGGTCATGCTGCAAGCCTTTCTCCTTCATTCCTCGGACCTATTGGAATTTGGGGCATGCATGGTGCCGGGCATGTTTTGCAAGATACCAGGGCCAGGATTTGAAACTGCATTCAGCTGTATGGGCTCCAGCTCCTTTAACCACTAGGCTACAGGGCTGGCCACAAGTGCCATTACTTCAGTGGTCAAGATATATCTAGAATCTGTTTTGCACTCACTATTGCTCACATGGCAGAGAACAATCTCCTTATCACATCATCAGATTATATAAACACAAGTTCCTGCTCAAAAGGCTTTAATAACTGCCTTTTTAATCTCAAATAGAATCTAAACTCCGTTTTGAGAGGCCCCTGTCATCTTTCTAACCTAATTCCTTGCTATTCTTCCACGCCTGCTTTTCTTTTTCCCTTCTAGATTCAAGAATACTCATGTTCTCACATCTTGCAGCTCTTCCTTCTGTCTGGATAAATCTTTTCAAAGCATCCTGTGGATTCAGTTTCTTCTCATTCATTACTATTAAACTCAATACTTTCTCTAAAAAGAGTCATCCTAAATTCCTTTGCAAAGCATTCTATTTTCTTTATTGTACAAACACTGGTTTGTAAACAGTTTAATTGAAGTATACTTGACAAACAAATTATACATTTTAAACACACTTTTATGTACATATGCACACATACACATGGATTCTAGGCATTATCCATCTAAACATAAATTTTTAAAATATGTGTATAATGCTATTTAATTCATTAAGACATATTGTTTGATCATAGAATAAAGATTTCCTTTAAGTAAAATAAAATCAGTGATTTTGATTTAACTATAGAAGGATTTATAGTATAAATACTTGAAGAAACAAAATGTAAAGGAAAACAACAAACTAGGAGAAATATTTGCAAAAGAAAAAGTATTGGCTTTTTTACTTCAATATGTACTGTACTTTTACTTATTGAAGTAAGCCATACAAACTTGCCAAAAATGTTTAAGGGAAAAGCAACAATTTAAATTGCTGGATGAGAATCAACCTGTCATTTCCCTCAATGAGCAAAGAGCTTTCGCCTGTAAGCTCTGGAATATGTCTGATATGACATCTGAAGGAACATCAGGGTGACTTGAAAACTTGTGCTCATTCTGCTACCTTAAATTGAAATATGGAAAATACACTAAAGTACTAGAATCCACAAAATAAGTAAGCACATCTTTCTAGTTGATCATTTTAGTGAGAATTGGAAAAAGGCATTTTATTTTTATATCATTAATAGAATAAATTATTTTCCATTGCACCTGATGCAAAATTCTCATAAATCTGAAAAAAAAATAAAACCTGTCATATTAAAGTTTCTTGGCTAATTCTTATTAGAGCCCTGAGTCCTATAACATTTGTATTATTGCAATTATTTAGAGTTTATTTATTTACTGTTTTCTCTCATTGCCATCTAAAATAACTGGAGAAAATCCCAATATCTTTGAAAATTGAATCTACAACTTCAAACTTTTCATAAAATCTGTAGCTCTAAAAAGGTTTGTCTGTGTAATTATGTGGCATGTAACGTTGTACTCTACTAACTGCCTAAGGGTTATTTTACTATTGTCCCAGAAAAGTCAATTAATTTCTTAGTAATTATCTTTCCCAGTAAAATGTATCTTCGGATAATTATATTTTGACTGTCCTAAATCTGAGCCACTGTGCTTTCCATCAGACTTGATGTTCCTCGTGGGTAACAGAATTGTGCTGGTGCTGTTTGCATTCTAGAGCAGACGCCACATGTCACCCTGGAGTGTGATATAGTGGAAGGTGCACTGATTCCTACATATCTACTTAACACACTTCATGCAGCCATTTAAAATAAAAGATGCCATGCAAATAAAGAACATTTACTCAAGTGAAATAAATGGTGTATTAAAAAATACAACGATAGCAATGCCAAGTTTAATCATCTCTATATAATCAGTTCTTGGTAGGTACCATCCCCATTAATCATTCAGTCACTGAAGAAATAAATAGCTATTAACAGAAATTCTGCAAATTAAACTTCCAAAATTTACACTTTAGTCAGAAAATAAGATATAGTTGGGATAATTATAAAGCAAAATGAGCTGTATGATAGGGTGGATCATTTCTATTTCACCTAAATGTCAATTCAGAGAAAGAAAAAGATGCTCCACTTTCACACAGAGCAGTATTTTCTAATTTCGTTGACTCCTATGAATTTCTTGATCTTTCCCCCTAGATATGGTCTCTCTTGATAGTCTACAGTCTCTATTTGTAACATCCCTATATTTCTATAATAAATCAGAAGTTTGGATTATTATTTAAATTTGCATATTAAAAATATTCACAATACAGAAATAATCTCTGCTATGGGTGAAACTGTGCTCCCCAGAACTCCTACATTGCAGTCTTAACACTTGGTACCTCAGAATGTGACCTTCTTTGGAATTGGTCATTAAAGATGTAACTGGAAGCATTGATCATAATATCCAAAAGAGGGAATTAGTCAAAATGTTTATCAACAGGTCAATAAAGAAAATATGACACATATATAAATGGAATATTGTTCAGTCATAAATAAGCATGGAATCTTGCCACTTGTGACAACCTGGCTCAGCCTGAAGGATGAGATTTCAGTTATACCATGAATACGCTCTGGAAACGTACTGTATAGCATGGTGATAGTCAATGATAATGGAGTGTATGCTTCAAATGTAATAAGAGAGTGAATAAGAATGAATCTCAGGTTTTTCTCACCACCAAAAAAATACATTAATTACATGTGATAAATATGTTAATTAGCTTGATTGTGGTAATTAGTTCATAGTGTATTCATGTATCAATTTACCTTAAATTCAGACTTCTCACAAACATCTTTTAAGCTATCTAGTTTTTGGTACTTTGTTAAAAAACGTCCCAGGAACTAATGTGGTCCTTGAAATATTTGTAACACAAGTCAAGAAACTGTGGCATGCTGTATTTTACAAATGATACAACTGATCATTAGAAACATTTTTTCCATTTTAATACAATCTTTTTATCTATGTATGTTTGAAACAAAATTAAAACAAATACCTAGTCACTGAAAACTGCAGAACACTAGGTATATACCAAATTCATGAAAGACTCAATATTATATATTCGTATTTTCAACAAATTAATCTATGGGTTCAATTAGATCCAAATAAAGCTACAATACATTTTACTGGAAATCAAAAGACTGAGTCAAAAATTTACATGGAAATGTAGATGTAAAGTAACAAGACGATGAAGACCTCTTCAATCGAAGGACTCACATTAGCAGATCTCCATAATTATTATATATGTTTGTAATTAAAATATCTATACAAGAATGTACATAGACACTGATGGAATTAAAAACAGTAGTTTGATCTAAATGATTTTAATTTTTGGTGTTTTCCCACTTAGGGTTGGACTTTTTCTTGACAAAGATCAATTTAACTTAATCTCTTTTCTTTTCTATACAAAGGCTTACAGAAGGAGCTGAGGGGAAAAAATAACAGCAACTGATGGTTTTGGTGTTTATTTAATGATTAAAGACAATATTTTATCTTTTATTATAGAGGAGACATGGAATTATATGAATTATTTTTTGTTTGTTTTCTCATCGATTTGTAGAATTTTAAGGAAGATAACTGGTAAGATTCAGTTGTGGACAGTCACCATTATCTAGGTGAACAAGTTATTTTTTTTTTTTACAACTAAGCAATACTCCTTATTGTAGAACATTTAACTTAAATGTCAATACTCCTATATTTGGCTGCTAGAAAGAGAAACCCAGAGGAATAACTTGAAGCCTGAAAGTAGGCGGCTACTATGTGTCACCATTGCCCCAGGACCGTCCACTTTTTTCTGCATTGCCATCACTGATTACCATGTGACTTCCATTCTCAATGTTACAAGGTTGCCTCAGTATTACAGGATGCAGAAGGTTCAGTCATTACTTTAATGTTCCAAATAGGAAAACAGAAAAAAGAATGAAGGGTAAAATGGGTTCATTCTCCCACATGACTTAACCCCCACTTAGAGCTCCCCAAAGGCTAGCAGATAGCATGGTGGTTAAGACACTGAACTCCTACATGGCCAACTACAGTTCAAGTCCTGAACTTGGCGGCTTGAAAATCATGCCCAGCACAAGTACATGTTTGCTTAACATCTCAGGAGGAGAACAGAATGGAGGAGAAGGGATTAGTGGCAGGGCCATTTCCCCTGGGGACTGATTTTTCACTCTCCCTCTCTCTGTTCCTGCCTCTCTGTGGTGAGCACACAGACATATGACAAACAAGAAAAAAAGTGCAAAACTCCCAAAAGTCTACTTAATAACTCCTGCTTTTATCTCATTAGCCACCACTGCCTGCAGGAGACAAGAGAAAATGTAGCACCGTCCTAACCTCATGAAAGTCATTGTTCTCATAAAGAAGAGAAGGGGCAATTACACTGATAGGAATTGGAAGTTTCTGCTACTGGAAATAAAAGTCTTTGTTTGGATAGTCTGAGTGGCTTGGTTTTACTCCATGCCTAAGGTATTTCTATTTCTAGGCATCCATTACCCTAAATGATTATGTATTGGAAATGGATACTAGGCAAGATACACTTAGTTCAGCTAACTCATTTTAAATCTGTACATGCACTAATCATATTTTTTATTAATATGTGTTAGCTCAACTTTATAATCAAAAGGTATTAAGTCAGCAAAATATGGCAAGTTAAAAAAATCTTATAAATTTAAACAACTATTTTAGCTAGAGCAGTCAAATCCTTGTAAATTTTGCTGTTATGCATGTATTTGAATACTCTTTGATATTAAGTAACTATATTTTAAGCCCAGTAACTCTACTAATAGTTTTGATATATGTCTTTCTACTTGAATCATTCAATATTTTACCACTGACTAAAAATTTCTGGTTCGCAGTATAACTGTCATTCAGCTTCTAGCTTCAGAGTTAGAAATTTATTTATTTGATTAATACGGAGCTTTTACTACCCTGAAGAGCTCAAGGCAGTGAACGGCTAATTTGAACCTTGAAATATTTAGCATTACAAAGGCAAAAAGAGGTGAGGCAATAAATAGAATATAGGAAATGGGAGTAGAGGGCAGAAAGTGACAACTTCAAGCCCAGGTGACATTCTAGGCAGGGTTATCTAAGATGATTCATTAGAGAAGAAAAAGGAGTTCCGTTTTGTCTCCCTAGTAAGTCATTTACTAGAAGTCAAACTACCTCTTTCCAGAGTTTATTTTTCAGATTCTCAAATTATTGCATACATCTTCTAAGCTTTCTCTCACCCTTTCACACAAAGACACACACACACTGCACTTACATAGAAGGACTGTATAATTTTAGAGCGTTTGCATATACCATAGAATTTATGAAAA
Organism: Tupaia belangeri chinensis; assembly: GCF_000334495.1. Classification (NCBI taxonomy): domain Eukaryota; kingdom Metazoa; phylum Chordata; class Mammalia; order Scandentia; family Tupaiidae; genus Tupaia; species Tupaia belangeri. The sequence goes on along the minus strand of NW_006159452.1, from coordinate 585,192 downwards.
GTCTCTAAGTTGAGAACCATGATTTGAAAGCCGGACTTATCCACTAGATAAAGAGTGGAGGGATAACAGAATATTTCAAGTAGTTAAAGTAGATAAGCTGTATTTTCAACTTGCCTGAACTTCAAGTTGCTGTATTTGGATGCTGCCAATAATTTTATATTTATTTCCTAAAAGGTCTTGTAGAAGGATTGTGAGGATAAGGAAGTGGATAAAAGGTGCTGACAGATAATGAAACCATGATGAATTTTTGAAACTCATTTGTTTAAGCAATAGATAGAACTACTAATGGATCTCAAGGTGCCCTACTGCAAAAAAACTAATTTTTAATGTCCGACTACCTACTTTACCATGTTTGTTGTGCCTGACTTCTACTATGAATGCGAAGTTCTGCTATGGGAGATCTCATTTCTAAGTAATTCTCCAAGGGTTAATCCTCTCAACAGTCTTTCTTCACACACACCACACACACACACACTCACAAGTAGTTTTTGGGTTTTTGTTTTTGTTTTTTATTTTGTTTTTTGAGTACTCATAATAAAGATAGCACTGGAAGACAAATGCTGAACAAGACTAGTCCGATTCTAGCCTTCATGCAGGCTATCTTCACCCAAAGAAAGGTAGTCATTAAATGACAGACTTAACAATTAGCTATTTAGACATGATTAGTGCTATTAGGAGAGGCCTGTATTTGTCAGCTTGGGCTACTATTAAAACATGCAATATGGAATGACAAGTTTTGCACTGTAAGAAACAGAGTCGAGTATCCTTCTGCAGGATTATGTCCGGTGATCAGCTTGTGTGACAAGTGACATATTCCTTGATATATCTTCTCAAGACATTTTCTATCTGTTTCTTCTGGAATCTTCCTTCTATTACTAGTTGGTTATTACCATCTATAGAACCTCTCGTACCCAACTTAGCCTATAAAAACACAAGGAGATGTTTGGATTGGCGATGTAATAGTTTACAGATATCTGTAAAGTTGGATCTCTTAGTTCCTACTCGGACAACTTGTGGCAGTTTCATGACAAATTTCCTTTTCTCTCCAGCAACCATATTCAGATTCTTTTCCTTCGTGATGTTAAACACTCGATTCAGTATTGTGTTAAAAAACAAGATAGAAAAGCTCCCAAGTACTTTGGCGAGTGGTTGGTTGGTCAAAATCCTTGCAAGATGCTGATGTTCCAGCTGTTAACATACATATTGCATACTTTAACAACTGTCAGAGAAACAGTGATATGGAATAAAGATGTGCTTTTTTAAAATCATTCATAGACTTCTGTAAAATGCAAGATAAATGAAATTTATATATAATATAAAGTTATATATAATATAAAATTTATATATAATAGTGGGGAAAAAATACCATAGGGTCCAGCAGGTGGCATTGTGGTTAAAGCACTGGATCCTACATAGCCAACTCTAAAGATATGAGTTCCACCTAGTGGCTTGAAAAAACATGCCAGGCACATGTACATGAGTGCCCAAAATCCCTAGAGGAAAAGGAAAGAAAAGGGACTGAGGTATGGCCATCCACTCCTGGTGGTTGATCTCTCACTCTTATTCCCTCTTTTCTCTACCTCTCACTCCAGCAAGTACACATGTTCTATGGCAAAAATTCTTTTTTGAAAAATGCATACTTAAACAATGCAAATTAATATTTTCATAGTTCTGGAGCTGGGAAGTGCCTGCTCAAAGTCTGGCAGGATGTTTCTGATGAGGACTCTTTTTCCTGGCTTGCAGATGCTCACTATCTTGCTGCGTCTTCCCCTGGTCTTTCCTTGATAATGGTGCAATGAGGAAGAAAAAGAGGTGTCTGTCTCTCTC
>NW_006159452.1:582567-583334 GCF_000334495.1 Tupaia belangeri chinensis | reverse complement strand
TTTCTTATATCTCTTCCAAACAGAACACTAATACTATCGGATTTGGGCCCCAACTTCATTTAACCTTAATTACTTCCTTGGAGACCCCATTTCTAAATATACAACCATACTTGAAGTTAGAGTTTCAACACATGAATTTGAGGGAGAGACAAACATTTAGTTCATAACAAGAATTTAACAAGGCACTTGATAGTTATATTATTAGGAAAGCTTCTATGAGTGCATAATAATAGAGCTCTGAAGAAATGACTTATTATAAAATAAGAAAGGATGGCCCAGCCATTGAACACCACACAGGGGGAAACATATCCCACAGTTCATATCTAGACTGGTAGTGTGTGTGCATATATGGGTGCCCAAGATCCTGATGGAATAAAGAAATGAAGAGAAAAAAAGTAAATAGAGCACAACCAAGTACCAATGGGGTTGCTTTCTCTTTCTCACATAGTTGCATGCTATGGCATTAAGAAAACTGATAGGACCAGCCTATGTCATGGTAGTTAAAGCAGCTGAATGTGTTGTTGGAGTTCTAACCCTGAAGCTTGAGAAATATATGCATGCTTGCCCAAAACCCAAAGGAGAGAAAAACAATGGAGAAAGGATTGTAGTATGACCACTCCTCGTGTGTGTTGGGGGTGGGAGAGGTTGTGCTTTCTTACTTTTCCTTTCTCTCTTCTCCCCATCCCCGCCTCTCTCTCTCCAGTGCACACGCCTGCTCTCTGGGGAAAAAAAAAAAAAAAAAAAAAAGAGTGGGGGGGGGGGCATTG
>NW_006159452.1:581324-582477 GCF_000334495.1 Tupaia belangeri chinensis | reverse complement strand
CCCGCCCCTCTCCCCCCCGGGCCGCCCCCCTCCCTCTGGGGAAAAAAAAAAAAAAAAAAAAACAGTGTATGGGGGGAGGAATCTGTATAGACAGAAAGAATACCATGTAAGAAGGTCTTGGAGTGAGAAATAGCAAACCATATTTGGGGAATTGAATCAAGAACAAGAATAATATTGCTGGAGGATTACGGTTGATAATGAGTAGCAGGAAGCAAAGCTGGAGAAGTAGGCAGAAGCTAGAACTTACCGGGCTTTATAGGCCAAGTTAACAATTGGGTAAGCTTGTAGCAGTTTTTAAAGCATAGGAATAACATGATAAAATATGCATTCAATAAAGTAATTCACTTTGACTGTAGTATAAATAACCAATTAAAGAGAGTCAAGGATGAATTAAAGACCAGGAATAAGGTGGTTATGGCACTATTTCAGTCTAGAAATGATGGTGGCCCATGATAAACTAGTAACTGAAGATGAAGAAAGGTAGATCGAATTGGATATATTGTAGGAACAGACTTGAAATAATCTGGTCACTGATTAGCTAAGGAAAGAGATGAAGAACAAGGCACCTATAGTAGAATTTGGATCCATTTACTGCCATGGACAAGCACAGAGAAAGAATCATATGTTCAGTTTGGGACATGTTTGAATTTTATGAATCTTATAGGTGCTTATGTTACAGACAGTTGGATATATGTGCTGCAGATCATTTAAAAAAGCATTGGGATAGAGATTTTAAATTTGAGAATTATCAACCATAAATGATAAATGAAGCCATTAGTTTTAGCTGAGAGCTCTAACAGAGTAGAAAAGAGCAAAAGTGTACGGGAGAGCCTTGAACAAAGCCAAGATTTAAAGCTCAATGATAAACTTGTAAGGACACTTAGAAGGAGTCATCAGAGAGAGATGAAGAAATGTCAAAGGACATGTGCAGTTCAAGGAGTAGGCAATGGGAACAATGGCTAAGAATCAAGTAAGGCAAAGTCTAAAACTCAATGAAGGTGAGCCAGGCTATGAAAGAAAGATATTGTATGTCTCTACTTAATATATACCGACTGTCAGCACTCTATGGGAGAGACTGAAAGATTGAAGGACATAAAAACATTGAAAATAGTTATGGACACTGGAGACAGTATGGAAGGAGGGTGGGAGAGGG
>NW_006159452.1:524209-581308 GCF_000334495.1 Tupaia belangeri chinensis | reverse complement strand
AGGATAAAAAATAGAGAGGCAAGGCATTTGTGGGTTACAGAAATGTCTTATTACCTATTGATGATAATGTGTATAGTATTTTCAACTGGACTGGTCTGGGGTGTATTGGTGTATTCATGCTGGATAAATTCTCTTTGCAAGCCAAATGATGTGTCACAATCAGAGAGGCAAGGCATTTGTGGGTTACAGAAATGTCTTATTACCTATTGATGATAATGTGTATAGTATTTTCAACTGGACTGGTCTGGGGTGTATTGGTGTATTCATGCTGGATAAATTCTCTTTGCAAGCCAAATGATGTGTCGCAATCAGATGTATAATAATAATAATAATAATAATAATCTTAATGAAGGATCTTAGCCAAATTGGGTGAATGGAGTGCCATTTCAATGAAAAGGTAGTAGATGGAGCCAAAATGAAGTGGGTAGAAGAATGCAGGATATAGTAGACATGGGAGGACGGATGGCACAGAGACCTCCCATTACTAAACTGGATATATAATTAGCAATTCTCACAGACTTTAAAGTAAATAAATCCAAAAAAGAAATGAATTTGAAACTTAGAGTAGCTGAATATATACAACTAGAATTCAAATAGCAATACTCTCTTCCATTTTTTTTTTCTGATGCCTTAAAGATTTGTAGGAATATTTCAGGTTTTCTGCATATTTGAGTACCTTTTCACCACTTCAGGAAAAGACTAAAATTGAAATGTTATGTACTCTGTCAAGGTATAAGAACACAGAACACATTCCCTAAAGAAAAGGTGAAAATGATATTGAAAATAAACAGGTAAATGTATAAAGGAAAAAGGAGATACTTTTTAAAATATTCTATAATGTTGTACAAAAGGGAGTAAATAGAAAATTAAATAACTATATATATATATATATATATGAAAGATTTTTGCCATAGGGAGTATGTGCACCCTCACAAACATGTGTACCCTTACTAGTGAGAAACATAGTGAAAGCGAAAAGGAGAAATCACTCCCCCAGTGGGGATGGCCATACCACAATTCCTACTCCTCTAATCTCTCTCAGGATTTTAGGCAACATGCACCCAGTGTGATTTTCAAGCTGCCAGATCCAAGACTCAAACCACTATTGGCCATTTGAGAGTCCAGTGCCTTGACCACCATGCCACCTGCTGATCCATCATACATATACATATTTTTTAAATAAGATTTTGGTGGTAATAGAAAATGTACAATAATCTGAGTCTCCTTAGCATGTATGTAGTGAAGTTTGGGATAGACAGATGAAAGACACTTTTTGGGCAATGACTCATCCTACAGACACCACTGATGGAAATAGTATTTCTGCCACATGAAGAGGTGGTAATTAATACAAAGACAATTTTTCGTGAAGGCTTTTAGTAAGAAGCATGTGCTAGTTCAGTGTGACAGACCTAGTTTACTGAATCGCCCACCGTGATGCATGAGAGCAGTTTCGAGCTCCAAGGGCAATCTATGATGCTTCGTTATTCAATGTCTCCCAACTCATTTCAGTGTGTTAAAAAAATATTTTGGGGCTAGCCATGAGCAGGTTTCAGTTTCCACTAACAAGGAATAGATAGAAAACATGCAATCAGAATTCTCTGTTCAATGAATCATTGCATTTGTCCTTCAATGACTGTGAACAAATCTAGTGCCCGTCATTGGAAGAAGATAATAAGAATAGTGTGGAAGCAATTTCAGTGAGGATTTTAAGGAAAAGGAAAAACAAAGTGAAATCCAGTCTTACAAACAGATAAGATATTTGGGTGATCTTGACCCACACTGAGTTTCACTACATTTAGGTGTGGGAGAAAATGGGTAGAAGATAAACAGCTTTGTTGAGGAAGAATGAGAGAAATAGTTACACTCTGGTGGAAAATTTTCTGAATAGTGTCTTCTGTAACCAGACTCTGTGCAATATTGTTTGCATGCTCAGTGCCAATGGACAACTTTCACAATGTCTGTAAACAACTCTTATTCCAGACCCAAACATCTCCCTGCTGTGGGATGGTTAGTAAGCAAATACAAGCTGTCAAATTGCACCTTGGAGCCAGATTCCACATACAGAGCAGCGTGTGTCTGTGTGCAGGCTGATTTATGTGCATAGCTCACCATTTTCCAATAGCCAAACTTCAATTTAAAAGGGGGGATTTGGGAAACCAAAGTTATTTCACTAAATAAAATACAGCTTTACTCGAACTCCCTTTCTCTTCCTCTTTCTTCTCATATATGTCATAAAGAAAACTCAAGTACCAATTAATTATTTATGAAAGAGAAAAACCTGAAGCAGAGAAACAATGTAGGTTAAATATTTGTCCCTTTTATTGTCCGGGGAAAGAGAAGGAGCACCAGTTCAGTAGGAAAGACGACGGCAAGGAAGGACTGTGAACTCCACTGGGGGAGCATATAGTTTAAAGATAGAGCTTTTGGAAAAGTAGGCACAAACAAGAAAAACAGACATACATGAAATGCAGAATATTGTTGCCTGTGATGCTTACATAGAATGGCAGCAGGGAGCAAAAATAATTGAAATGCTCTGTTCTGAGAGGTTTTGAATTTTGTCATTGTTTATCATTCGATGAGTTTACCTCCTTAAATCAAAAAAGCAAGTAAAAAACACTGACATATTCAAGAGTGGGAACTGCTGTGTCTCCTAATTCCAGATATCCCAATTCTAAGTTCTTCGTTTATTAATAGGAAGCATTTCTCACCAAGTCTTAAAACATTTTAGAAATCCATCAATAAATGATATAAGTCCCTACTGTGTTTGCCTCACTAAAACAGTATCTGCCAAATCTGGGGATGCCTTCCCACTTTGGTCATGACAGCTCTTAGATTCTTTTAATTGCATTGAGAACAGAATATCAGGATACCCACTGCCAGACCCAGGTCAATGGGCTTCCCAAATCTTTTGAGCACTGTTCAGTGCATTACCCATAGTATCCAGCCTGTTTTAGTCCCTTTCTTAAGGAAGGACTTATCCTTAATAAGAAATGTCCTGGACCTCAGAGCTTGGTTTATTTACCCAAATGTGGCATAAATATCATAGATGTCACCCACAGTCATTCAACTGGGTATTTCTGAGCTATACCAGAAAACATAAATGAAAGGGAGGAGTAAAAAGACCATTTTTATTTCTCATGTTAGACACATACCACATATTTCTGATAAAAGAATAAATAGTTATTTTACTGTATTTAGAATCAAAATAATCAGTCTCATAAACAAGTATATAGTTATCCATGTAGTGATACAGAGATTTAGGTAAACATGTAGCTATGAATAAATAGTTATTTTACTGTATTTAGAATCAAAATAATCAGTCTCATAAACAAGTATATAGTTATCCATGGGATCCATGTAGCGATACAGAGATTTAGGTAAACATATAGCTATGAAGACAAAAGGAACAGGATTATCTTATTCACAGAGAGCTTTTCTTCTCAGAGTAGCCATGCAACCTCTATTTCAGGAAAAGAATAAAAAGGCAGAGGGATGTTAGTTGACATTGTATATTCATGATGTTAATATTTTCCATTTCTAAAAGGGAAAACAGTTAAGTATCTTGTCTTCAGGACTCATTTTGGGGATGTCACTAAGGGACATCTCTAATCTCATTGTTGGCAATGGTACAAATGGTGACCTGCTTTCAAGGCACTTCAAAGCAATTAATAAACAAAACTAACACATGAAATAAGTAAAAGAATATCTTAGAAAAGCTAAATTACATTATATGCTAAATGTGCTAGAGGAGAAGAAATTCAGAGAAGGAGATACTCATTCACTAATATCTGCCCTATTCTTCCCTAATCCTTCCTGCAGAGATGAAAGCCATCAGTTTCCCCTACTACTGGGAGAATAATCCCACTTTCTTATCAATATTAAAAATGACTTGGAGCTAGCAGGTGGCATGGGGGTTAAGGGCACTGGACTCCCATGTGGCCAACTACAGTTCAAGACCGGGACCTGGTGGCTTTCTCTCTCTCTCTCTCTCTCTCTCTCTCTCTCTCTCTTTCTCTCTCATTTTCCCTCTCTGGTTAAATTTAAATAAATAAAATTTAAAAATGACTTATATATCTTCTACTTTTTAAAAATATTTCTCTTGGGACCAGCAGTTGGCATCATTGCTTCACTCCCATGTAGTCGACCATGGTTCAAGTCCCGGACCCGGTGGCTTAAATTCATGCTGGGCACATGTGCATTTGTGCCCAAGATCCTGAGAGAAGAATGGAGGAAAAGGAATTGTGGTGTGACCATGCCCCCTGAGGGGTGATTTCTCACTTTTTGTATCTTTGTCTCTCTCTGTCTTTCTGGCAAGCGTACATATCCTATAGTAAAATCTTCTCAAAAAAAAGGAATTAAAAACATACTTCTATAATTTGATAACCCCTTTAACGCTTGCACAGTTTTCTTGAGAAAAGAAAATGTTTACACTCAGAATTTCCACTTTCTTATGACTTGTTCATTTCTCAAGCCACCAGTATGAAGATGAGTTGAGTCATAAGTATCACATGATTTGTTAAAGTATAAAGTGTATAGAAGTTTCTTTTACCTGATGCTATAATATCCCCTTGAAGGGTCTGTCTGACGTTGTTGCTCTCCTTTTTGGGTGGATTCATTCCGTTCCACAGTTTCAATGACGACTGACAAGCTGATGACTCCAGCATTTGAATCATCAGATTTTTTTCTTTATCTTCTTATGCACATTTTCAACTGTGCATTCTCTATGTATCTTTGCCTTTCCCATTTAGACATAAAACAGAATGTATTTAAACCTGAAATCATCTTACTGTTTTTACTTACCATCCTAAACCCAGTCAATAACTCTCATTCAGTTCCTTCCTATTTCTCACTAATATACTGCTACTACTTTGGGTCAGTCATTATACCGACAGTACTGTTAGGTTGTCAGGAAAGTCATGATGCATTTTTGCATAGAAAAACACATCATGACTTTTCTGACGACCCAATGTTTCAACATTCTCCATATTTGTCTTTTTAAATCCATTTTTATTTTAATTATTTTATACATATTAGATACAACAATCTTTTCAAAATTTTTAAATCTCATCAATCTGATCATATTTACTCTTTCTAAACTGCCCTACATTTTCCTTAATAGCCCACAGAATATTTTCTTAAAAGGGCTAATACATTTCTCTGTGATCTAGCCCCTGATTAATCCAGTTTCTTTTTTTTTCCCTTTTTCTTTTCTTTTATTTCTTTCTTTTTTTTTTTGAGAGGTTTTCTGTTATAGGGTGCATGTGCTCACCAGAGACACAGGGAGAGACAGAAAGATGGAAAGCGAGAAATCACCCCCAGCGGGGATGGCCACACCACAATTCCTTCTCCTCCATTCTCTTCTCAGGATCTTGGGCACACATGCACATGCGCCCGGCGTGAGTTTAAGCCACTGGGTCTGGGACTCAAACCATGGTCGACTACATGGGAGTCCAGCAACATAGCCATTATGATAACTGCTGGTCCCCAGCTTCATTTCTTAATACTTTCACAAGCCATGAAATTATCCAGTCAGGTACCTCGATCTTCAGTTGTCTAAAGGCACTAGAGTGTGGCACAGACTACTTGACTTGTTTGTTAGATTGGTTTCCCATCATCACTATCCACCAGTCATCTAAAGTAGATTAATGTTTCTCTGTAGACATGCCTTCCTCTTAGAAGTCTTCCTTTGAATCCATACCACCACATACTTCTCACACAATAAGACTCCCACACTCTATTAGACTCTTTCTTGATCCCTTTTATCTCAGTTAGCATTAGCTGTATCTTGTTAGCCTCGGTAGGGTCAGGGATCTGTCTTAAAACCCTTAGTTCCTCGTTATCTTGCACGATGCTGACACACAGCATGTGCTCAATAAATGTAGTCAGAAAATGATACCTAAACAAAATCTCTAAACAAAATGATGTCTGTGGCCAGAATTTCAGTGAGGTGAGCATTTCAGGAGGCAACGTACATGAAAGAATTCTCCCCATGACACTTCAAAGACTGGAGAAATTTTGCAAGTCACTTACAATGACTGTATGGCAGCATGAAAATACTATCAAACCTTAACAGTTTTGGCCAAGTAGAAGAAAATAATCAGAAGTGAGTGAAAACAAAATTCATCACATAATCTTAAAATAAATACAAATGTATTAGTTTTAACTAAGACATTCCAAACTAGATTAACAAACTTTTAGTAGAGGTGCTAAGGAAATCAATCTAAAAAAAAATAGAAATACTTTCAAGTTAGCATATAAATTGTAAGCATGTGGGCGTTTCTGAAAGTGTTTCAAAATCACCCATTCACTTAAGTATTTTAAGTACTCCTGCAATTTAGTTCAAGTTGCAATTTAGAACAATTTGAGGGAAAAATGTACCAAGTAAAAATAATTTTCCATCAGTCCTTTCTCCAAATTATTATAAACTTAAATTTATAATATTAACTATCCTAATTAATGAGATTTTAGTGTCTTTCAAATTGGAAAAAAAGGTCTCAGTTGTGAGTGGTACAATTTTTAAAAATTATTATCCTACAGATAGAGGGGATAAAAATGTCAACACAGCCAATGATAATCTTTAAAAAACTGCCAGAGATACTGAGTCATCCCTTTAATCCAGGAACCTGAATCAGCCACAAACCACACCTATGCTAGGTCAGGTAACAGTCTTATCCCTTTGCAAAGGATGTCACTGAGTAGTGATTGCCAGGAACATATGCAGAGAAGGGGAAGGAGCAAGCAGACAGGCAGGCAGGCTCCTGGAGGGGAACGTTTCAGAGCAGCATCAATCGATGTCCACTCGGTTTATTTGCTAACAAAGTACCTTCATCACAATTGGGGGAGTGGGTTGTTATGTTTGCAAGCTCTGGTTATGTTGAACAATATGTCTTATGAGGCTTTCCTAGAGCACGTTTTAATTATATGATTGTATCATTTTAATGTCATGTGTGCATATATAAAATATAAATATCTATATATGTTCATGCATGAAGAGATGAGGTATTAACATGTTGATCTATTGGACTAGTTTATTCTTACATTTATTATAATAGTAGGATATAAAAAAATGATCCTAACTCCATGTTAAGGACTTAAGAATTCAGGAAATGTTATCATTTTCATCCCTACATGTTTTGTAGAGTTATGTATAAACAAGACCAAACTGATGAGGAAACATTTTAGGTTTAAGACCTTCAGAAAAAGAGATCTACAAACCTCGTTCAATAATACATTCCTGAAAAAATACCTAAAAACTTTTGCCTGAGGAAACTATTTTCTATAATAACATGAATTCCTCAGATAGCAGCAAAAGCCCATTTCCTGCTGTTAGACTCTCGATGGAAAGGAGATGAATAATTTTTCTTCATATCTTCGAACAATGTTTAAATTATTCCCCAATCTTCTCTGTTTCACGCAAAATAATTCCTCACTCCCTGAGCACTTCTTCATGGGTGTTACTTGAAATTATCATTGTTGATCTCTGTTGCACCCACTTCAGAGTCTGTTTATGAGTTATAGAAAGTTAGACTCAAAAATTTAATAAAAGTAAAACTCAGATTTCGCATTTTTCATAGTCTTATTTGTAGTTTCTCATCTTCTGGTTTAAAAACAAAATGAAAGAATGTGAGAAAATAGTAACACTATGTTCTAGAACTTATTTTCTGACTAAGACTTCCATGTTTGTTGTTGTCCTTATCTGCACTGTATCCTCCCTCACTGCTCTCACTCCCTGCCATTTGCAGAAAAGTGCAGAGTTCTATATACTGGAACCTCAACACACTATTCGTATTACTATGGAATAAGGCTCTGTGAGGCTATTTAAATAAAACAAGAGAACAACAGAGCCCTTCATTAAGTTAGGACAGGATTCTGTTATAAGGAACAATACTGATTTCTCCAGTGGACAGAGGGAAATGGTCTTAATTGGATTACTAATGTGACCCTTGGGTTCCATAAAGATTTCTAATGCTTAGATAAAATTTTACCTAAATGAAAAGATTTGCCAGAAGATTGTGTGTGTGTGTGTGTGTGTGTGTGTTTTACGTTCCCTAGAATAAAATGGATTGTTGGTGCTGTATAGCTTAGTCATAATTTAGGTTGTAGTATTTATATGTTATTGTTTGATCAGAAGCTTCTTTTGATTTGTATAGGTTAAATATGAACTTATTTATAATTATACTTAAATAATCACCCAAGAGACTCATTACTTGCTGGATTTAATAGCAATATAATATAATTGAGACTGTGTATTCATTTTAACATTGAAATTATTCTATTCTCCTAGGGCAAGGCAGTATATTGCATGGTTAAGAATTCTAGAAGTGGGACCAGCAGTTAGCGTAATGGCTATGTCACTGGACTCCCATGTAGTCAACCACAGTTCGAGTCCCGGACCCAGTGGCTTAAACTCGTGCTGGGTGCATGTGCATGCATGCCCAAGATCCTGAGAGGAAAATGGAGGAGAAGGAATTGTGGCATAGTCATCCCCCCTGGGGGAAGGTGATTTCTTGCTTTCTGTCTCTCTGTCTTCCTGCCAAGCACACGCACCCTATAGCAAAAACCTCTCAAGAAAAAAAATAAAAAAGAATTCTAGAAGCTTCTGTAGTTAAACTACCTAAATTTGAATCGTGAAGTTCTGTATCTACGGACAAGTTAAGCTCATAATACTTTACCTTCCCATATGTAAAATAAAGATATAAAATGTTTACAAAGGATTGCTATACAGATTAAATGAGTTAGTGCCTAATTGCTTAATCCTGAATGTAATAAGTGCTCATTAAATTATAATTTTGATTATTATCAGCATCCTTTAAATTTGAGACCTTTTTCTTTTTGTCAGAAGGCTTGTGCATATGCACAGCTGAGAGAGTAATGCAAGAAAGAGAAAGCACCATGGTGGGGCCTGGTCAAACAATAATCTTTTTTCCATCAGTCAGGATCCTGGGCATGTTCATATGTGCCTAGTATGGTTTCCAAGTTGCTAGGCCAGGGTTTGAACCATACTTGGCCATCTGGGATCCAACTCTCACTGCACAACACTCACCTGCTGGACTGTGGGGCTAACCCTGTAACTTTGGTCCTTCATATATACAAAAATTCTGTGCTAACCAATGAGCCTTCCTCTATTTTTTCCTAACATAGTAATCATGGTAAGTATGGTTAAAGGCTGAGTTTCATGCAAAATACAACTCAAATACTTACAAACTTGAAATCATGTTAGAATGAGTATCAAACTCAAAAAAGATTCCATAACATTTCATCTAAAATAGGTTTAAGCAAACATCCAGACAAGAACTCCAATTTTAAGTAATTTTATGAAATGTTTAGTCCCAAAATTGAGAGTAGATCCCAAAATTTCCTAGGAAGAAAGAAATGAATAGAGGGAGATAAGAATGAACAAAGACACATTTCCTCTATGTGGTACCTGCATTCTTTCCTCAACTTCTAGAGAAAATGCAGGTAGTTTCTTTCTTTAGAAGCTGGAAATCTAGAGCAAGCAGGCTATGCAGCCCATATGTAAATTATATAGTCACCCAAATGAACACTGAAACCCTGACTGAAGTTACATAGACTCGGATTACATTAATCCCCATTGTCAACCATCTACAGGTTTAGGAATTAATAAAATGGTCCTTCACATGCAAATGCTTATTTTTTTTTTTGAGAGAGAGAGATTTTTGCTATAGGGCGCATGCACTCACCAGACAGACAGAGAGAGACATAGAGACAGAAAGCGAGAAATCACCCCCCAGGGGGGATGGTCACGCCGCAATCCCTTCTCCTCCATTCTCCTCTCGGGATCTTTGGCACGCACGCACACACACCCGATGTGAGTTCTAAGCCACCGGGTCTGGGACGTGAACCACGGTTGACTACGTGGGAGTCCAGTGACATAGCCATTACACCAACTACTGGCTCCCACATGCAAATGCTTCTAAGGGTAAAGATAATCATTTCTTCCTCCATTATTCTGACTGATTTCTTTCACATACTCACTTTAGTTGTCATTAGCTGAATATGTATGTATAATCTGAATCTGTATGGTAATTTTAATAGGAAGAAGGAAGAAGAATTATCTTATAACTCCCCCCCCATACCCCCCAGTGGTTTTTGCCTTAGGGCTGGTATGCTTGCCAGAGAGACAGACAGACACTGAGAGGGAAAGTGAGAAATCACCATACCCCTCCCTCCAAGAGGGATGGCCATGCTGCAATCCATTCTCCTAGGATCTTGGACATGCACCCACATGTGCCTAGCATCAGTTTCAAGCCCAGGTCCAGGACTTAAACCATGGTCAGCTACGTGGTTGACCGCTATAGCATCTGCTGGTCCCAATTTTATTGGAGTTATTTGTGACTGATGTACTAGCCAGATGACGTAAAGTACAATAGAATGAGTACCCATCTTTCATTAAGGAATAAGTGCTTTAATAAAAAAGAGAAATTGAATATAAAAAAAAATGACATAAATTGCAAACAAGACATACACAGTCCTGTTGGTGTCCAGTGGAGGAGAGTGATCAAACATAAGACAAGCTCATTAAGTATTTCACCTCCTGCTGGTAGGTGAAACAACAACGAAAGAAAGATTCATGATCCAGGCTTTACTTAAGAATTCACCACTGGCACCAACAGATGGTTTAATGGTTACTTTGCTGCACTCCCACATCATCGCACAATTCGAGTCCCAAACCCAGTGACTTAAAACTCATGCTGGGAACGTGTGTAGGAGAGGATGGTGGAGGAGAAGGGATTATGCTGCTTTCTGTCTCTCTGTCTCTCCTGCAAGTACATGCTCTCTGTAGCAAAAGCTCTCTTTAAAAAAAAAAAAAACGAATTCACAACCAAATTTAAAAACCCACCAATCAAAAAAGGAAATGGTAATTACTCTTGAGAACCTAACCATTGGCCTATAAGTTTCATGGAATGAAAAAATTCTCACAACACAGACCAAAATACAAAAAGGTAGAGATCATGAGAGACAAGATAGGAGTTGGAGGGCCAAACTGGGGCTATGAAGATATTAGGACTTCCAAGAGAGAGAAAGAAAAGAACAGAAATAAGGATCAGGAATTGAATATGAATTGTTAAAAATGTCATTAGTTAAAAAACATTCAACATACATATCTTAAAATTAAATACTCAGAGAAATCATGTTAAAATTTCTGAGCAGTGTCCAAGACATAGCCATTACACCAACTACTGGCTCCCACATGCAAATGCTTCTAAGGGTAAAGATAATCATTTCTTCCTCCATTATTATGACTGATTTCTTTCACATACTCACTTTAGTTGTCATTAGCTGAATATGTATGTATAATCTGAATCTGTATGGTAATTTTAATAGGAAGAAGGAAGAAGAATTATCTTATAACTCCCCCCCCATACCCCCCAGTGGTTTTTGCCTTAGGGCTGGTATGCTTGCCAGAGAGACAGACAGACACTGAGAGGGAAAGTGAGAAATCACCATACCCCTCCCTCCAAGAGGGATGGCCATGCTGCAATCCATTCTCCTAGGATCTTGGACATGCACCCACATGTGCCTAGCATCAGTTTCAAGCCCAGGTCCAGGACTTAAACCATGGTCAGCTACGTGGTTGACCGCTATAGCATCTGCTGGTCCCAATTTTATTGGAGTTATTTGTGACTGATGTACTAGCCAGATGACGTAAAGTACAATAGAATGAGTACCCATCTTTCATTAAGGAATAAGTGCTTTAATAAAAAAGAGAAATTGAATATAAAAAAAAATGACATAAATTGCAAACAAGACATACACAGTCCTGTTGGTGTCCAGTGGAGGAGAGTGATCAAACATAAGACAAGCTCATTAAGTATTTCACCTCCTGCTGGTAGGTGAAACAACAACGAAAGAAAGATTCATGATCCAGGCTTTACTTAAGAATTCACCACTGGCACCAACAGATGGTTTAATGGTTACTTTGCTGCACTCCCACATCATCGCACAATTCGAGTCCCAAACCCAGTGACTTAAAACTCATGCTGGGAACGTGTGTAGGAGAGGATGGTGGAGGAGAAGGGATTATGCTGCTTTCTGTCTCTCTGTCTCTCCTGCAAGTACATGCTCTCTGTAGCAAAAGCTCTCTTTAAAAAAAAAAAAACGAATTCACAACCAAATTTAAAAACCCACCAATCAAAAAAGGAAATGGTAATTACTCTTGAGAACCTAACCATTGGCCTATAAGTTTCATGGAATGAAAAAATTCTCACAACACAGACCAAAATACAAAAAGGTAGAGATCATGAGAGACAAGATAGGAGTTGGAGGGCCAAACTGGGGCTATGAAGATATTAGGACTTCCAAGAGAGAGAAAGAAAAGAACAGAAATAAGGATCAGGAATTGAATATGAATTGTTAAAAATGTCATTAGTTAAAAAACATTCAACATACATATCTTAAAATTAAATACTCAGAGAAATCATGTTAAAATTTCTGAGCAGTGTCCAATAATCTATTTCTCTAATCAGAATAATACAGGAAACTCTGTAACTGACTTTAATTTTGTCATGCTTCTTTGTCCTTACTTTTCTGTATTATAGAATTCTATTTCTACAAATGTTTTCTGTCTAAAATAATGCTTGTATTTTTAGATTATTTTGTTTATGATAATGTTTGCTTTATATGTTAGTTTTTACACTGTTGGTGCACAGAGTTGTTCATTAAAGTTGTTAATTTTTCCTTAGAACATCTCACAGCACTCATGTGTATCTTGATACTTTCCTCCTTAAATTAGAATTTACTGATAATAATATCTGTTTTTTCAAGATTAGCTCTAAAACTAATTGTTGCCTTTGTGAGAAACTGTAAATCAATAATCTAAAAATGTTAATGTTAAGTTTTATCATCATATTTTTATATCAGTAATTAGTATTTTTATGAATTTTTTATTTTCTTAGTATTTACAGGAATGATCATTAAAATAAAAATAAGATACCATTACACATCTACTAGAAGGGCAAACACCTTAACAAGTATTAATTCAAATTGTTGTTAGGATTTCACGTGATAATGATATATAGCCCATTATGGTTTTAGAAAGCAAACTGATGAAACTAGCAGATTGCATGGTTTTAAGGCACTGGACTCCCACATGGCTAAACACATTTTTGGTTTTTTTTGTTTTTTTAACCTGGACCCGGTTAAAAAAAAAAAAAAAAATCACATAAGGCATGTGTGTGTGTGCGTGCCCAAAATCCTGAGAAGAGAATGAAATAGAAGGGATTGTGGCATGGCCATCCTTTTGGGGGGTGATTTCTCACTTTCCCCTTCTGTCTCTCTTCAGCAAACACATACAATCTCTAGCACACACACACACACCTTAAAAAAAAAAAAAAGAAAGCAAATTTGGCAATAAAACTGGCAATATTTATTCACTGTAAAAATATAGTAACTCTACATCTTAGCATTTATTCTACAAAAACAAACTTGCAAGTGTAAGAAAAAAAACTGGACATACACATTGAGAATACTTATCAAAGCCTTATTTCACATGGCAAATAATAAAATTGAGTGTTAGTTTTGTAGAATGAATAATTTAATAAATTCAAAACCATAATATCATAGAATTATATGCATCTATTAAGAAGTATAGTTTAGACTTATCCCAGTTAATTTGAAGGAATTGCCATGCTATATTGGTAAGAGAGAAAAAAGCACGATTTTGAGAAATGCTTTGTACAAGTCCTCCAAGAAGCTGATGGTAAAATTGATTAGATATGTACGAAATTTATTTAAAAAGCTGTAAAGGCAAGTGAAGTGGTTGCTGGAGGGGGTCTAGAAAAGTCTCTGGTGGAGAGTGGGTACAAGGAAGAGCAAGGAAGGTTTAATGAAAGAGACTTTGACTACGGAGCATTTTTAAAGAACTCTGGCAAGACTGACAGGGAGTTCTCCAGCCAAAATTGCATGTTAGTGTTCCACAATTTAGAAATGGTCCTGCCATAATTTTCTTGACATGTTCAATCACTGTTTGGATACAGCCCACGGTATGTATGGCTTTCATGCCAAGAGGATGATGGATTTCAGAGTTCAGCAGCAGGAGCCATAGGTCAATTAAGTTCTTGTCTTTGGAGATCGAAAAAGCACATTTTTATGACTGACACAAATTTTAAGATTATTTCTTTCAACATGGAAATAATAGTGGATGAATATATAATTGTATCACCTATTACATTTGTTTTTGGAAAGGAGTTGGAAGGAGAAGATAGAGGAAGGAAGAAAAAAAATGCCTACAAAATAAGTGTATAATGAAAAATATAAACGATTTATATAAAATATTCTATTAAATAACTTTGATATTTTAAAACAAAAGTGAATATATTTAACAATAGCCTTAGTAATATGTTAAGATGCTCATTGTCCACAATTTCTCTCTAAATTCAAAGCAACCCGTATTAAAACTGCAGCATGCTTTATTCACGGAAATTCACACGCCAATTCTAAAATTCACAAGAAAATGCAAAGGACCTAGAATAGCCAATGAAACTTTGGAAAAGAACAGTTAGAGAAGTACTTGACTTCAAAATTTATTAAAAAGATGTAACAATCCAGACATTATAGTTTTCACATCAAGACAGATAAATAGCAATCGAACAGAATGGAGAGTTGAGTAATAAACCTATCTATATACTCAACTGATTTTCGAAGATGGTATAAAGATAATCAGTGGGAAAAAGATTTATATATATTTCAGCACAAGTACTGCTGAAACTATTGGATGTCCACATGCAACAAATAATTGACTTTGATTTATAGTTTCTACCACATTGTGGAAATTGGGGAAAAAAAAAAAACTCAAAATGGCCCTAGGACTAAAGATAAATCCTAAAACTATAAACTTCTAAAAGAAAACATAACAAAATCATTGTGGCCTTCAGTAAGGTAACCATATATTAAATATACTATCAAAGAATATCTATAAATTAAAAATTTGATCAATAAGACCTTATCAAATCTAAGAACTCTTGCTTTTAGGGGAGGGCAGAGAAAAACTCTTAAAAAATTAAAATATAAGTCAAAAAATTTAAATGTAAGGCAGAAATGAGAAGAAAATAGTTGCAACCCAAAAAACTAGTACAAATCAGATATCTAGAATTTATAAAGACCTCCCTAGATTAAAAAATCAAACAAACAAACAGCCCAAATAATGATAAGTGCTGGTTGGGGGGTGTGGTGGAAAGGGAACTCTTCTACACTGCTGGTGGGAATGTGAATTGGTCCAGCCACTGAGGAGAACAATTTGGAGATTCCTCAAAGATCTACAAATAGTACTACCATATGATCCAGCAATCCCACTCCTGGGTATCTATCCAAAAGACAGAAAAATTCTTAATCAGAAAAGTGCTTGCAAATCAATGTTTATTATAGAATTATTAACAATTGCTAAGACATGGAACCAACCCAAGTGCCCAGGGACAGATGAATGGGTTGAAAAAGTGTGACCCATATACTCTATGGAATACTACTCAGCCATAAAAAAAAAAAAAAACAAGACCCTGACTTTTGACAAAAAAGAGAATAAATATGGAAGATTTACTGCTGAGTGAAGCAAGCCAGGCTATGAAGGAGAGACATGGTATGTCTCCACTTAATATATACTGAGTGTCTGCATTCTACAGCCAAAACTGAATGACTAAAGGATATCAGAACATAGTAAATGACTGTAAATACCAGATACAGTGTGGGAAGAGGACGGGTGAAGGAGTAGAGTCTGAGGAAGGAGATTAGGGAGAAGAATAGAGAGGCAAGTCATTTATGGGACAAAGAAATGGGTTATTATCTATTGAAGAAAATTTTATAGTATTGTTAACTGGACTAGTGAGAAATGTACACATGTTGGAATATTCACTTTGCAAGCTAAGTAACATGTGATTGAGTGTGTAAAAGAAACTGAAGTAAAAAAATTAAAGAAAAGAAAAAAATGGACAGAAGATTGAATAGATACATCACTGAGAAGACATATGGATGGAAGATAAGAACTTAAAATATATTCAAAATCAGGACCAGCAGATGGCGTAATGATTACGACGCAGGACTCTCAGGTGGTCAAGCATGATTCATGGTTTGAGTCTCAGACCCAGTGTATTCAAACTCACACCAGGCATGTGTGCGTGGGAGGAGAATGGAAGGGAAGGGGTTGGAATGTGGCCATCCAGCCTGCAGGGGTGATTTCTCACTTTGTTTCTCTGACTCTTGGATGAGAGCATGTGCCCTATAGTTAAAGCCTCTTAAAAAAAAAAAAAAAAAGTTCAACATCAATAGATCAATTGTTAATAGGAAAATACAAAAACTACTGTTAGATAGCACACATCCATTAGAATGTCCTAAATCAGTTAGTAAAAAAGTGTTTTTGAGGTCATCGACGAGCTAGACTACAACTCTTACACACTGCTGGTAGAAATATAAATAGTACAACCATTTTAGAAAAATGTTTGGAAATCTTTAAAAATTAAGCACATATATACCACATGACCTACCTATTTCACTCCTGGGCATTTAGAAGGAATAAAAACATGTTTATACAAAGGCTTCCTTTCAAATATATTAAACAGCTATACTTTATTATGCATTTATTAATGGGACAAATTTATTATATGTTATTTAATGTAATTGAAACTAACCTTTAAAATAACTAAATAAAGGGGGATGATGATTATTATTTTTTTAGAGATTTTTGCTATAGGGTATATACACTTGCCAGAGACAGAGAGAGAGACAGACAGAAAGTGAGAAGTTGTCCCCCAGAGAGGATGACCATGCTACAATCCCTTCTCTTCCATTTTCCTACCAGGATTTTGAGCAGGCACACACATGCACCGAGCGTGAGTTTTAAGCATCCGGATCCAGGACTCAAACTGCAGTCAACTACGTGGGAGTCCAGCGACATAATCATTACACCATCTGCTGGTCCCATAAAGTGGGATTATTAATGTATGTTTTCTAGTGAAAATGTTAGGCCACTTGTATAAAATAACAAATGTAATGTCTTTAGACCCTGAATTTAAACATATATATAAGTTATTTCCAAAGGTTCATGCATTTTCATTCTTCCTAATAATGAAGGGAAGTTGCATATATCACAGAACAGTAAGGAAGTTACTTTTGGTAAGTTGCTAGTACATAATAATAATTAATATTATTTTCTGTAATAATGAGCTTTCTTTTTTTTTGGGGGGGGAGAGATTTTCACTATGGGGGGCGTGCGCTCGCCAGACAGACAGAGAGAGACATAGAGACAGAAAGCGAGAAATCACCCCCCAGGGGGGATGGTCACGCAGCAATCCCTTCTCCTCCATTCTCCTCTCAGGATCTTGGGCATGCACTCACACCGGCTCCGGGACGCAAACCACGGTCAACTACGTGGGAGTCCAGCGACATAGCCATTACGCTAACTGCTGGTTCCCTGTAATAATGAGCTTTCTGTGGCAAATATTTTTCTAGTGCATAAAGGTGTTAACTCATCTAATCCTCACAATTACCTGTTGATAAATGTTAAAAATGATCTACCTAGAATAGATAAGGACATTAAGATAGATGTTAAATGCCTTTTCTGCAAATCTTCAACTACTAAAAGATAGAACAGTATTATGAACTGCAGGAGCATCTTTTGCTAGGTTACACAGAGTTTGTAAAGATTTTAGAACAGGCACTATCATGATTCAAGCTGCATAGGAGTATTAATCTTGCAGAAGGGGACTTCAAAAAGTTCATGGAAATGGGATGAAAGTTTATTTTTGTGTAAAAAAGAATGAAATTCATGTGTAGCTTTCATAATATGCACTTTACATGACCTTTTTGAAGATCCCCTGTATTGATACTAGACAGCATAGAGAGAAGACAGACAGAAGTTGAGGCTTTATCATCAGGAAAATCTCAGGTCCCTGTTTGTTACCATGCTCACAGCTTGGGGAGCATTCTTTTCACCTTCCTACTGCTTGAGTCAGATTCCATTTTCCACAGTTTTTGAAGTCCCCTCATAATTTATTTAATCTTTAAAGTCTTGTATGGTGAGTCTTGTAAGGTGAGCGTTCTTTTATAAGGTGAAGGTTCTTTTTCCCATTTTGACAATGAGAAAACAAACCAAAATGGCAATGTCTATGATCACATTTGGTATGTGCTGAAATCAGAATTTGAAAGCAATTGTTCTGACTCACTTGAAGAGTCAGTGGTCTGTGACAATGTGATAGTCCTAATTGCATCAATTTCTAAGAAGTAGGACAGGGATCTGATACCTTCCCATTACCACCCTAATGGTTCACATACCTACTTCTTATATATTTAACCTCTTGGATATCTGCTCTGGTCTTCTGGCTTTGAATACCATCGAGACAGTGATGTTTACACATTTTATCTACAACTTTTCCTCTCCAGTCAGCTTACTAATTGACATCTCAGACTTACTACTTCCAAAGTCGTGATTCTGTTAGTCATGTTTCTTCTTAAACTGGCCCTTGTTGTTGTTGTTGTTCAAAGTAAATGGCAACACCATTTTATGTTTTTTAACCCTTGGGGGGAAAAAAGTGGGGCCTCATCCTTACTTCTTCCTTTCTCTTAAATAGATATTCAATCTATCAACCAGTATTTTTCACGTACCTATCAAAATATAAACCAGGATATAAAACTTTCAGCTCCTCAGCAACTCTTGCTCCTCACAGCACTAATTATTTCATATTTCTTGGACAGTGCTACCGTGAGATAATAGTAATTGTTATTCAACAATCAAATAAGTCAACAAACTGCTATTGCTGTGGTCATATCTTGCATAAATCACCCCAATAGCCCTACCTGGTCTTTATGCATTCCTTCCTACCCCCATTATGGTATTTTCTTAAAACATCAACCAAATGTCCCTAGAGATGTGGACCAGAACTAATTACTTCTCTTCTCAGAACCCTTTGAGTTCCCAGCTTACTCAGTAAAAGTCGAACCCCTTAAAGTGACCTCGCCTACAAAAGTCAAAGGAAACTTACTTGTCTGCCTTCATTTCCTTTCTAAATTCAATTTCTACTGTTCCCCCCATTCACCAGGCTAATCCCAAAGGCTCTTGTAACTCACCAAGTATGTTCTGCCTCACGGTCTTCTCACTCAGGTTTCCTGGGATGTCCTTTCCCTGGATATGTCCATGGCTCACCCCCTCATTTCCCTCAAACCTTTACTCCGCAGTCAGCTTCTCAGTAAGGCCTTCTTTAGTCGCTTATTAAAATGTGTCCTCCCCTAAGTTATATAATTTATATTCCCTTCTTTGCTACCTTATTATTCCCAATGTCTTTTCCAACAACCTAATATCGTTGTATGTTTTCCTTATTGATTTTGCTTTTAATAATCTATTCCAACAGAATGAGAATGAAGATTCCAAGAAAATTGAAGTTCATGCATTTTTGTTTGTTTGTTTACTGTTGTACACAAAGCTTTTTTTAAGTGGTGCCAATTTAATTTATAAATGGTTGTTAAATAAATCATTTGATGAAGATTTTTCTAAGGCAAATTTAACTGAAAGGAAACTACAGCCCTGGAAGTATAATTTATTAACTTTTTATTATCTGTTATCACAAGAAATACAGTTTTTAATTAATTTATTTATGTATATATAAATAAGTAAGTAAATAAATAAAACTGGCTTCATGCTGCATTCCTAGTATTTCATTCCCTTGGACTCTGAAGGTTGGTCTCTGTACAGGTCTCCTACCTGCCAAACACCTTATTATGTGTTTCCATTAATGGACAGACTCTCGCTAGGATTTTATTTTACACAAAGGTCAGAAAATTCAAAGTGATAGTTGCCATACCAACTACAACTTGGCCCCTCAGCTCATATGAATTTTTGCTATTACTTATATCTGCTCTTAACTTTTATGCCTTAAAATACATAAAGGCAATTTGTCCGCCTTACTACTGCTGTGGGATTTGTGTACAATTTATGCTTCAGGGCTCACCACAGGACTGTGACAAACCAGAGCACACAAAATTCTCTTTTTTGCAGTTGAGCAATAGAATGCATTTCCTTTACTACTGAAGCCCACCCATAAAAGAGACTATTCGCTTTTTAAAGTTGCTCCCCACATTCAAGGGGAAGAAAAACTAAAATACTTCTGCACCACGCATCTGCCTCAGTTCTCCCCAAAGCCTAGGTTTTATTAAGGTGCCTTCTCCTGACATATGTGATACTCATTTTTATCCATCTTATGAGACTCCAGGCACAAAGCCATGTCCTTAATCTTGCAATTCATATGGAAATTAGAGCCATACAGATTCGCCTGTCTCAGTGAGATTACTTCTTGTCTAGAGCTGTCTTTTAGAAGAAATAATGGAATCAAAGTAGCTGGGATGTCACTTTTCAGGACCTTCGTGGACTGAATGTTTGATGGCAATATTTCATAATATTATTTCTGCCATTGTTACAAAAAAACTAAGTTCCCAAATACAGTTACTGAATCCTTTGTCTGTAGCTGTTGTATAAAATTTGTGTACCTTGTGTCTATAATATCATACCCTAATTAGAGAAAACTAAAAAATAAAAGAAGGTCAAATGCATCAAGATCTATGGCAAGCAGACAAATAAGAAGACACCAAGAAACATACTGTGTCGCTCAGCAAAACATAAACGCTGGACTCGGCAAACTAGGTCAGAGTAAATCTTAGATGAAAAATAATACAGAAAGAATTGTTTGACATTTCTAACATTACTTTAAATAGAATTGTTTGAAAGGTATGTGTTTATAGTTCCAAACAAGAAAAAATTAAAAAGTGCACATGACAATTTTCCCTTACAATCTGGTTACCCATTTGCCTAATTCTATCCCTACTTCCTAAACAAAGCCTTGAACTAGGAAACCACTGGTCTCATATTTTTCAGATACTCTTTCAAGTAGGCAAGTACTGTAGGCAAGTACAGGTAACTGTGGAAAGTGAATCTTATTTTTCACTTTTATAATCAAGAGCAAACAAAATAATAAACACACAAATAGATTTAGCAAAGCTAAAATTCGTTTATGTTTCCTTAGAATAATGGATTATAGTATACGAACCCCCTTTTTCCCCTTAATCTCCTTCCAAATGAATTATATAATAACTTAAGGTGTGATAATTATTATTAAATATGATATTCTTTGGTATAAAAGCTATTTAAGATATTCTAAGCTAACAAAAATACATTTACTTACATATCATTTTTCTAACCACAGAAAAGTAAAAAATTATGTAGAAAAGTCTACTTTGTATTGTGGTATAGATCAGATAAAACAATGAATATATGAATAACTTTCTGAAATTCAGTTGCTTATTTTTATGGCTTAAATTGGTAATAAAATATTAAAATAATTATCTTATGTCTATAATTTCTGATTTTTTTGATAACTATAAAAATAAAAGTTAATTCTATACAAATGAGGTTCATCTTACTTGTACAATTGTACATATAAGCTTATGACTAATTCTAAATTATATTTTATGTATTTTAGTGTTTTCTCTTTATGGGGAATTCAAATTTCAAAACAATGATAACATTTTCTCTTTAGTCTGACTATTTTAAAGTGAATACACACTTGGAGATATTCCTCTCTCAGTGGTAATAATTTTAAAATATATACCAACTTTGTAAAGCAGACTGTTTTAGTGGAAGAATGATTGAATTTGAAGGGAGGAAAATTATTTTTATATCTAGTTCTGCTATTTCTAATAGAGGGTGACTTTGAGCAAGTTACTTGATCTTTTATTATTTTAAAAGAGTTTGGCCTGCTTCAAAACTTTGTTAAATTACTTTTTAGGAATTAGTTATGAAAGGAAAATGATGGATAAAAGGAGAAAATTATAATAACAAAGTAACGATAGCCAAAATGAAATATGTAAGAAAAAGTTGAGAAAATATGACTGACAGCAATAAATATTTACACTGGGTCTTTTAGACTTCACGTCTGTATGTTTCTTCCGTCCTTCCTACAAAAAAATGAAACATAAGAAAATTTCCACCTTTCCTTTTCAAAACACTGATGGCTAAAGCAGGAAGGGTAAGGCAAAGGGAGGAACAGTAACATTTATCTGCATCTAGTACTGGCTGGGTACTAAGCTGGGTTCTTCACCCCTAGTAGTTCATCCCTGAAAGGAGTTCCAGTGTTCTGTAAAATTGCTACAATTGGGAAAGCCCCAGGTGCCGTTTTTTTTACTCCCAGCATGGTTATTATTGTGAAGGTTCATTTTATGTGTCACTCTGACTGGAACACAGGATGTCCAGTTATTTGACCAGACAGTGTTCTGGGTGTGTCTGTGAGGGTGTTCTTGAATTAAATTAACATTAAATTGGTAGACTGAGTAAAAGCAGGTTGCCCTCCCTCATGTGAGTGGGCCTCATTTAATCAGTTAAAGACCAGAATAAAATAAAAGGCTGGGGATCAGCAGGTGGCATAGCGATTTAGGCACTGAACTTCCACATACTCAGACCACAGTTAGAGTCTTGGACTTGGCAGCTTGAACATCACACTGGGCGTGTGCATGTGTGTGTGTGTGTGTGTGTGTGTGTGTGTGCACGCCCAAGATCCCAGGAGGAGAATGGAGAAGGGATTGCCATGTGACCATCCTCCAGGAGGGGTGATTTCTCACTTTCTCTCTTACTGTTCCTTGCTGGCAAGCTCACCTGCCCTATGGCAAAAATATTTAAAAAAATAATAAAATAAAAAATAAAAAAAGGGAACTCTTGCCTGATTGCCTTCAAACTGGGACATTAGCTTTTTCCTGCTTTCACATTCAAATTGAAACATAAATCCTTCCTGGGTCTCACACGTACTGAACTTCAGACTAGAACTACAGTTTTTGCTTTCGTATGTCTCCAGATTGCAGACTCACTCTGCAAATCTTGCCCGTCTCTATCATTGAATGAGCCAGCTCCTTATAAAACATCTCATGAAAACACACAACATCATGTTGATTGTGTTTCTCTGAAAAACCCTAACAAACACCCTTACCGTTGTTAGGTTGCCAATAATGGTAACTTGGTGTTATAGACCAAAGTTTATGTCCTCCCTGCAAAATTCATACATAGAAGCCCAAATGCACTAGTATGTGCAAATGGGGGCTCTGGGAGGTGATTAGGGTTAGCAGAGGTCATGAAAGTGGGCCCCCAGGATGAGATTAATTACCTCATAATGAAAGACATTGGAGGCCTTTCGCTCCTCAATATAAAGAGGTTATGTAACCTCATAGCAAGATAAAAGATTCTACAAGCAAAGAGATTCCTCACCAGGAACCAAGCATGATGATTCCCAGAGCCCAGTCTTCCAACTTTTAAAACTCTGAGAAAACGCATTTCAGTTGTTTAAGCCAGATTATGATTATGTTGTTTATAATATACCTAAATTTGTATAGCGCTGTTTATTGTTAAATATATTCACCATGTTCAAGTATTTGAAAATCCTGTAGCATTCCTGTTTTACCCTTTTAGGAATAAAAAAAACTGAGCAATGCAATGTCTAGCTACCCAGAAAGTGATCTAATGTTCAGGTAATTTAATATATGTTTAAAAGAAAATTCTCATGAACAATATTTTGAATGAATTATCTCAGCTTGCACTTTCCTTGTATCCACATAATCTTAGTGTCAATCAAATCGAATTAAGCCACAATTTATGTTTATTAAAAGCGTAATCTTCCTCACTTTCCTGACCATATACAACTAATGTTATTAATGATAATGCACACTCTTATATTGTCTTACCTATTATGTTAACAGTTACATAGGGCAAGCTTTTATAAGGCATAGGAGATGCTAAATCATATAAAGAATTTCAGATTACTTACTATACACAAGATCAACTCATAAACTGAGAATGTAGCAAAATCTAGGAGTCTCTCTAAGTTTATAGTAAAAGCAAAAGAGCAAAACAGTCAAATAAGTCTACTCAAAATCTGACTTTAAAATAATAATTATAATTATAATTTTTATCTAAATAAAAATAGCTAACTTTAATATAAAAATAGGCAAAGATTGGGGCCAGCTGGTGGTACAGAGGTTAAGAAAGCTGGATCCCATATGGTCAATTTTCTAGTTCAAGTCGTGGACCGAGTGGCTTGAAACACACAACAGGTACATGTACATGTGCGCCCAAAATCCCAAGAGGAGAATGGAGAAGGGATTGCAATGTAGCCATTACCTCGGGAGTAATGGCTCACTCCCCTTCTCATCGCTCTTGGGTGAGCACACATATCTTATAGCCAAAAAATGTTTAAATAAATAAATATTAAAAATTGGCAAAGATCAGAAAAGCATGACAAAAATTCATACTCCCCATGCCCTATTTATTTTAAAGTAATAATAACTATTATTAACCTTTTGGTTACAATATTCACATTTGTGTGTGTGTGTTTGTGTGTGTGTGTGTGTGTGTATGCATGTGTATGTGTATATATATGTGTATATGTATATATACACATAAATGTATGTTTATTTATACACACACACAGGTTTCATATAAACCACCAAACCATCATGTCAATTTCATCTATCTGTTTGCCAGTTTGCATAAGAAGACAGAAGGTTGGGACTTGGCATGGTAGTTAAGGTGCTGGAATCTCACATGGCTGATCATGGCTCAAATCCCAGACCTGGTGGCTTAAAACTCATGCTAGGTACATGTATGCGTGTGCTCAAGATCCCGAGAGGAGAATGGAGGAGAAAGGTTTGTGGCATGACCATCTCTCAAGAAAACATGATTTCTTGTTTTCTATCTCTGTCTCTCTCTCTCTCTCTCTAGTATCTCTTGCTAGTACATGCACCCTATAGCAAAAGACTCTCTCTAAAAAACAAGTAACAAAAAATTAAATTAAAAAAGGAGAAGAAGAAAACAGAAGGTGGAAGAGAGAAAATCATCAAGACTGCAGCATTTCATGGTGTGGTTGGTAGCATACTGAACTGTAGTGCTAGAAGCCACAGAGCCCATGACAGGTTCAAATCCCCAGTGACCCTGAAACACACCAGATACATGAACACAGGGCCCTGACAAGCTATAAGGCTAGGAGAAGGGAATCACAGTCTAATGAGACCCTGTCAAATGTTCTCTTCTCTCTCTCTATCTCACATGTGCACACACTCATGAATAAAATAAGTAAATTGAAAAAAGCAAAGTGTAGCGGTCCTATGAAAGTTGTTTGGGATGACCACAAGAGGAGGTCACTATCATTTTCCTTTTTCTCAGGCTAAAGATCTGTTTTTCTGCCCCTCAGCATTTTGACATGGAGAGAAACCTAATGAGGCAACCTGTCCTCCATTCTTTGTCCCGAAAAGAATTTGAACAGCTCTCTCTATCAGGTGATACTGTGGAAAATAACTAGGTCAGCCAATCTTGCTAAAACGTCATCTGAGAGAACTGTCCCTTAGCTGAAGAACTCCAAGCAGCACGTAGCTGTGAAGACTATAACTGACAGTTTTATTTGGGTATAGAATGTTAAGATAGAAGACAAAACCAGATCTCTTGAAAGAGAGTGAGTGAAGAGGGGAGTGTGCTGGTACACCTGTCTTACTGAAAAACCAACAGGTGTCCTTCTAGAGAGCAAGCAGTGATCCCAAGTATGAATAACTAGTAAACGATTTACAAGTAACCACTGCCCCTAAGAGTAGATCAGATTATGGCCAAAGAGTACAGACATTTTCCTTGCTCCCCTATCCTATGTACCTATCTCTGACCCTCAACCAAGAAATATTCAAGGAAGGGTATATCCAAAGACTCTTTCAAGCTTCTTTCTGTCTAGGACTGCAATAAGAACATGAGTGAAAGAGAAAGATGTCTTATTTCTCCTTTTGATCTGAGAACGTGATCTATAAAATTTAATTCTTTGAAATGCATTGGGACTTAATTTATGGTCCAGTATATGAGCTAAATTGATAATCTTCCATCTGGTCTTGAAAGTTTATTCTGAAGTTATTAGATACTGTTTTCCATAAATGTCAATTAACTCAAGTCGTTTGCTGTTTTTTAATCTTATATATCCTTACAGACATGGCACAGCAATATCTAATTATGATGTTGACTTGATAATTTTTCTATTTAGAGATTTCAGATTTACATCATACATTTTGGAGGTCTACTATTAGGGATGTGCATGTTTAGTATTTTTATGCCTTGCTGGTGAAATGCTTTTATTAACATAAGTCCCTTCTTATATTTGGTAATATTTTTTGTACTTAAATTTATTTTGTCTATTATTAATACCACCATAACAGTGTATTATTCTCACTGCTTAGTTATCATTTTTCCACTTACTCTCTACTGTGACTTTAAATTTTAAGTGCATCACCTATATGGAATGTATAGCTGAGTCTTGATTTTTTTTCCTTTTTGGTAAATTCTTCACTTCATTTAATTATCTGGCTAGGTTTAGGTGTACAACTTTATTCGCCTTATTTATTTTTTATTTGTTCCATTATTATTTTACCCACATTTGCTCAGTATATATTTCTGTATTGTACCCAATCTTCCCTTCCACGGATATTTAAATAATTTTTTATCATCTTCAGCATACATTATTTATTATGATGAACTCATCAAACCTCAAATGGTATTCTACCTGTGAGTAGTGAATCTTTTGTTTTGGCTGCTCAAAGATTTTCTCATTATCTTGGTTTTTACCTTTGACTATGATATGATTAGATGTAGTTTTCTTTGTGATTATCCTGCTAGAGATAGTTGAATTTATAAGATACATATAGCTTGATTTTTTACATAAAAATTGAGAATTTTTTAACAATTATTTCTCATTTTTTTTCTATTTACCATTCCCCTCCTACTCTAAAATTCCATTCCTTCTTGTGAGTCCAGTTACAAATATATTACATAGCTGATATTTTTCCAGAAGTCACTGATTCTATGTTCATTTTTTTTTCAATCATTTTATCACTCTAGTCTACAGTTTGGATAATTTTTATTACCTATTTTCTAGTTAACTTATCATTTCTTCTGTAATATCTAATCTCCAAAGGCCACTAAATTAATTATTTTAGATATTGTAATTTTCAATTACAGAAATTTTATTTGACTGTTTTTAACACTTTAATTTCCCTACTAATAAGACCCATAATTCCACATTTGATGTTCATATTTTTCTTTAAGTCCTAGAGGATATTTACAATAGCCATTTTAAAGAGCTGGTCTTCAAATGCCAATAATTTTGATCCCTTGGAGTATCTTTATATAAACTTTTTTTTCTTTATCAAGAGAAATGTTCTTGTTTTCTATGTGTCTTTTAATGACTGACTGTATGTTAAACATTGTGATTAGTGTTTTTTTAAGAATTATTTTATTTAACTTTATTTATTTATTTTAATTCGAACTGAGAGAGAAAGTGAAAAAGCAAGAAAGAAAACCACCGGGTCTGGGACTCAAACCGTGGTCAGCCATATGGGAGTCCAATGCCCTTAACCACCATGCCACCTGCCGACCCTGACTGATATGTTTTATGTAAATACTAATAAATAGTAATCAGGATTATATTTTGTTGAGGTAATCCATTTATATGGCTGTCAGATCCTGCTAGGCTTCTTTTCTTTTTATTTATAAGTTCTTGTTTATTAAAGGATCTTGCTGTCATGATCCTCCTACTTTAGCCTAGCAACTGAGACTAGAGGTACTTTTTATTTTTTAATTTTTAATTTTTTAAAAAAGCTTATTTATTTCTTCAATGGGATAGAGAAACATCGAGACAGATAGAGAGGCAAGCATCCCCTATGAAGTATTCATCCCATGATCCACTCCCTGTCTCAGTCAGGCCAGATCATGGGAATGTCCTCAGCATGCTCAGTGATATTCTGGAAGGCAAACCCAAGACCTTTCCCCTTTGGTTCCAGTTGCATTACAGCTGCACCACTACCTGGCTGGCCCTTGTCCTGATCATAGATAGGAACCTCATTATGTTGACCACAGCAGAATCAGGGTCATTGAGCCAGCCTGATTTTGTAAGTAGTTTATGTTGTTTATATTAGTTTTGGAACAGACAAGTTAACTTTTAAGTATCTAGCCTTTCTTATTTAAGAGGTTTATTTTATTTTATTTTATATTTTATTTTTATTATAGTGTGCGACACTGATTTGCCTAGATGGCAAGATACTGTTTTATCTATCTGGTGTATTAGCTCTCCAACCACTCTAAGTTTTAGCTGTTAATGGTTTACAGCAGTATCTTTTCTCTGGATAGTTGAGTGGAGGTTGCATACCAAAGTCAAGTTAAAGTACCACTACAGCTGAAAAAACATTTCTAATCCACTCTTATCCACATCCTGCATCCGTCCCTCACTTTCTTTGTGAGAACACACTCAATAAATTGTGCTGAAATACTTGTCTTCTCAGTCTTTGCTCCAAAGAAACCTGACCTCCACATTTCATGTCAAATACAAATGTACCTCTATTTTCATATAGATTTTTTTAAAACTTTATATTATATATTTACTACGGGTAGTCTCTTATCTTTTTTCTTCCCAAGTATCTTAACTAATGATCAGTTATTGACATAATTACTTAAACATCCATTGCCATTGTAACATGTGAATAATTTCGACTGAGCTAGACCTCAGAAAAAAAAGGACCACTAAATATGTAAGAGGTTTTAAAAAGTTCATGGATAGGGACCAGCAGTTGGCATAATGGCTATGTCATTGGACTCCTATGTAGTTGACCGCAGTTCAAGTCCTGGACCCGGTGGCTTAAACTCACAACAGGCACATGTGTGTGCATGCCCAAGATCCCAAGAGGAAAATGGAGGAGGAGGGATTGCAGCATGGCCATACCCCCTGGGGGATGATTTCTTGCTTCCTGTCCCTCTGTCTCTCTCTGTCTTTTTGGCAAGTGCATGTGCCTTATAGCAAAAACCTCTAAAAGAAAAAAAGTTCATGAATAATGAGTAATATATTTTAAAAAACAATGCATGGATTTAAGCATATTTTTGCTCTGAAATAGACTTGTACTTTAATTCCATTTTTCAAAAACTTTTTGAAGTATCTTTATTTTGAGATTTAATCGGATATCTGAAACATTGATGATAAAACAATAACCTAAACTAGCTTAAATGAAATAGAAACTTATTGGCCCACAGAATTCAAGAAAAGATTGAACATCCAAACTATAGAAATAGAAAAGTAAGCAGATGGGTCTTAGATGTCATTTTAATTATAATAACATTTGCTTATGTTTTCTTCTCTTTAGTATTTTTTTTATTATTGGTTTCATTTTATTTCCCTGGATCTTGGTTTCTTCACATGATATAAACATGGCCTTGGTCACTAAAGAGACACCAATTCTTCTCTTCAATTTCAGTACAAAAATCTGATGAAGGTCTTTGTTTGGCTTGACGTGGTTCAAAAGTCTGCCTCTGAACCAGTCAAACATATTCAGATGACATATTTACTTGGTCAGGTGCAGGAGCTGTCCAAAATGAGAGAAAGAGTGGAGGAAGAATGTTCTGAGTGGAGAGTGACAGATAATTCAACACAGTTTTTCTTTGAGGACTCTTTCTTATTAGTAATTTCTCCACAGTCCTCACTTTTAATCTGACTTTATATGCAGCTAACAACATCATCCTCTGAAATTCCTAATCCATTCACTCATGATTTGCACCTTTTGTCCTTTGTGGAGTTTATCTGAGAACAATAAATAAATAAATGGCACTATAAATCATTAAGTGATAACCCAAGTTCTCATAGTCAACCAGGAGATATGGATCAAATTTAAATAGTACTCATCATTTATTATATTACTTTTATTTTATTTTATGAATAGTCTTATGAATGCACAGTATAAATAAAAGTACATAGCTCTGATTTTTTTCAGTGATGGTCAATTGTCTTCATTGATATTTTTAAAAACAATCACAATGCAAGTATTTAAACACATTCATCATATTGTCTTCTTTTACCCAAGTCCCAAGCAATGCTACTATTTGTTAATTATGCTATGCCTAGACTTCCAGAAAGTTCCTTAACTTCTGAAATCCTGGGGTTAAAAAGCTGTAGGATACATAGTAAACATTTGTTGAAATGTTTTCATTAAGGTTAAATTAAACAGAAGAAAGCATTGATTGGATGCAAAGAAGCCTAAATGAGCTAAGTCTATGAGACTGTGAAATAACTCTCTAGGGGCAGCTTCTCAAAGAAGTTTCAAAATGATCCAAGCAAAATTCTACCAGGCAGAGACTATAGTTTGAGTCTTTTTACTTTAATTTTGTTTTCCTATAATGTATTTAGAAAAACAAAGTACGTAAGTCAGAAATAACATCTATCATACCTATAAAGTATTATGATCTTGGATCTCCATTCTCACCTGAATGTGAACATATTTTCTGATCCTTTTAAAAATATCTTTATAATCTTGTCTCTACTGCTACCCTTGGACTGGCTGCTGCCGTGCTAAGTGTGCATGTATAGAACCAGAACCTGGCTAAAAAATGCTTCCAACACAAATGTCCAGAAACTTAAAATTTGCTCACATTCAAAATTATAGACAAATTGCATTACCTTTCTACAGTTGCTTAGAAGATACATTGTTGGCTGTCATTTTCCACCAACAAATATTTATAATCTTTCTCATCCTTTTAATACTATTTGTAGAATCCTTGATTACTGGATTTTCTTTTGACCATGCTTTATACAATTTCTTGAACACTTAGAATCTTTTCTAGACCATGGATACAGATATCTAATAATCTTTGTTTTCTGTCAGCCTATCCAGACTTTAGGTTCCTATGTTTTTCTGCCATTAGGAAATTGATTACATCTTCTTAACTGCCTGGCCTTGACCACAAAACCTCTGGCTCTCCTTTGTCATTTACTTACATTTGCTGTGACATCCATTTACCTTGACTCTTGGATTCAGGTACATGCTTATGGGTTCCCTCCTATTCATCCCTATGATTTCTAGTTTCTTTACTCTCTGTTTCATATTGTAAATAATTTATGTTATATTAATAACATATTCATATAGATTAAATAATGCACTGACTACAAAATATATATGGTGGATACATGAAGCAATGACTTTCCTATCAGTTGTTGATTTACATGTCTGTGCATTTGATCAATCCTTGGTACATATTTCAGATCATGCGACATGAAGAAAATGTAAAAAGCCTTGGGGTTAGAACACTGCAGTAATAGATTTGTTTTGCTGGTGTAAAGAAACTAAGTTATTAACAAAAAGCTGATGACCAGAGAAAATAAACAAAAATTTCCCTTGGTAGTCTCTGATAAATTTTCTTGAACAAATGTATAAATAGATGACCAAATTATATTGTGTGTAAATAGCTTGGACGGTGGGCCACAGAAACTTTATCTTAACAAAGATATATTTAAGCAAGCCTAAAAGAGAAACCTCAGTAGGGAGAAGAAAATGAAATCATTTCCAAATGTGTGCCTTGAGGTTGTTTAATATCACCCTTATAGATATAAAAAAGAGAAGTGATTCTTTTAGAGAGAAAAAAATTTATAATCTTGAATTCCTAAAAGCAAACACTCACACTATGTCATATTTTTTACCTAAAACCTAAAATACAAGAAATAACTAAATTCAAATAATAGATATACAATTCTAGTTATGCAATTACATATGATTTACTCATCTTATAGAATCATGTGGTATGTGGGGACTTCAGAAAGTTCATGAAAAAATACAATTAAAGTATGAGTTTATTTTGGTGTGAAAAAGATTTTAAACCCCCTATAATTTTTCCATAATATGCATTTCCATAAACATTGAGGACCCTTCATATTTGTCCTTCTGTGTATCACTTGTATCATCTAGTACAATGTTCTTCAGGCTATTCCATGTTGTTGCAAATAAAAACATGGTATCCTTTTTAAAGGTTGAATAATATTACAGTGTGTGTGTGTGTGTGTGATTTTATTTTTTTCTTTATGCATTCATCCATCAAAAGACATTTAACTTGCTTCTGTGTCTTTGCTATTATAAATAATTCTTCGATGAATATGTGAGTACACATGTCTTTTTGAGACCCTGATTTCAATTCCTTTTCAATACCCACAAGTAGGATTGCTGGATCACATAATAGTTTTACTTTTAATTTTTTTAGGAGTCTCCATGCTGTTTTCTGAAGAGGCTATATTCACTAACAGTATATAGTTAACAATGTGATGTGATATCTCATTATGTTACTGATTTACATTTATATGATAATTTGTGATGCTGACCCCCGTTTTATATATATATATGCTATGCCTAGACTTCCAGAAAGTTCCTTAACTTCTGAAATCCTGGGGTTAAAAAGCTGTAGGATACATAGTAAACATTTGTTGAAATGTTTTCATTAAGGTTAAATTAAACAGAAGAAAGCATTGATTGGATGCAAAGAAGCCTAAATGAGCTAAGTCTATGAGACTGTGAAATAACTCTCTAGGGGCAGCTTCTCAAAGAAGTTTCAAAATGATCCAAGCAAAATTCTACCAGGCAGAGACTATAGTTTGAGTCTTTTTACTTTAATTTTGTTTTCCTATAATGTATTTAGAAAAACAAAGTACGTAAGTCAGAAATAACATCTATCATACCTATAAAGTATTATGATCTTGGATCTCCATTCTCACCTGAATGTGAACATATTTTCTGATCCTTTTAAAAATATCTTTATAATCTTGTCTCTACTGCTACCCTTGGACTGGCTGCTGCCGTGCTAAGTGTGCATGTATAGAACCAGAACCTGGCTAAAAAATGCTTCCAACACAAATGTCCAGAAACTTAAAATTTGCTCACATTCAAAATTATAGACAAATTGCATTACCTTTCTACAGTTGCTTAGAAGATACATTGTTGGCTGTCATTTTCCACCAACAAATATTTATAATCTTTCTCATCCTTTTAATACTATTTGTAGAATCCTTGATTACTGGATTTTCTTTTGACCATGCTTTATACAATTTCTTGAACACTTAGAATCTTTTCTAGACCATGGATACAGATATCTAATAATCTTTGTTTTCTGTCAGCCTATCCAGACTTTAGGTTCCTATGTTTTTCTGCCATTAGGAAATTGATTACATCTTCTTAACTGCCTGGCCTTGACCACAAAACCTCTGGCTCTCCTTTGTCATTTACTTACATTTGCTGTGACATCCATTTACCTTGACTCTTGGATTCAGGTACATGCTTATGGGTTCCCTCCTATTCATCCCTATGATTTCTAGTTTCTTTACTCTCTGTTTCATATTGTAAATAATTTATGTTATATTAATAACATATTCATATAGATTAAATAATGCACTGACTACAAAATATATATGGTGGATACATGAAGCAATGACTTTCCTATCAGTTGTTGATTTACATGTCTGTGCATTTGATCAATCCTTGGTACATATTTCAGATCATGCGACATGAAGAAAATGTAAAAAGCCTTGGGGTTAGAACACTGCAGTAATAGATTTGTTTTGCTGGTGTAAAGAAACTAAGTTATTAACAAAAAGCTGATGACCAGAGAAAATAAACAAAAATTTCCCTTGGTAGTCTCTGATAAATTTTCTTGAACAAATGTATAAATAGATGACCAAATTATATTGTGTGTAAATAGCTTGGACGGTGGGCCACAGAAACTTTATCTTAACAAAGATATATTTAAGCAAGCCTAAAAGAGAAACCTCAGTAGGGAGAAGAAAATGAAATCATTTCCAAATGTGTGCCTTGAGGTTGTTTAATATCACCCTTATAGATATAAAAAAGAGAAGTGATTCTTTTAGAGAGAAAAAAATTTATAATCTTGAATTCCTAAAAGCAAACACTCACACTATGTCATATTTTTTACCTAAAACCTAAAATACAAGAAATAACTAAATTCAAATAATAGAAATACAATTCTAGTTATGCAATTACATATGATTTACTCATCTTATAGAATCATGTGGTATGTGGGGACTTCAGAAAGTTCATGAAAAAATACAATTAAAGTATGAGTTTATTTTGGTGTGAAAAAGATTTTAAACCCCCTATAATTTTTCCATAATATGCATTTCCATAAACATTGAGGACCCTTCATATTTGTCCTTCTGTGTATCACTTGTATCATCTAGTACAATGTTCTTCAGGCTATTCCATGTTGTTGCAAATAAAAACATGGTATCCTTTTTAAAGGTTGAATAATATTACAGTGTGTGTGTGTGTGTGTGATTTTATTTTTTTCTTTATGCATTCATCCATCAAAAGACATTTAACTTGCTTCTGTGTCTTTGCTATTATAAATAATTCTTCGATGAATATGTGAGTACACATGTCTTTTTGAGACCCTGATTTCAATTCCTTTTCAATACCCACAAGTAGGATTGCTGGATCACATAATAGTTTTACTTTTAATTTTTTTAGGAGTCTCCATGCTGTTTTCTGAAGAGGCTATATTCACTAACAGTATATAGTTAACAATGTGATGTGATATCTCATTATGTTACTGATTTACATTTATATGATAATTTGTGATGCTGACCCCCGATATATATAAATATGTTGGTCATTTGTATGTTTCTTTTAAGAAATGCCTACTCAGATCTTTTGCCCTTTAATAATCCAACAGAAAGACCTTAACCAGATGAAGCCCCCGACCTTTGACCTACAACACTGTGAAATGAATAAACCTCTCTTCTTTATAGGAAAAAAAAATTCATGCTATTAGGGACCAGCAGATGGCATAGTGATTATGTTGCTGGACTCACACATGTTTGACTGCAGTTTGAGTCCCAGACTCAGTGGCTTGAAAATCATGCCAGGCTCATGTGCATACATACATACCCAAGATCCTAGGAGGAGAATGAAGGAGAAAGGATTGTGGCATAGCCATCTCCACCTGGGGAAGGGGGTTTCACTTTTCCCTGCATCGTGTCTGTCTCTCCCTCTCTCCAGTGAGTGCACATGCCCTAAAGCAAAAACCTCTAAGAAAAGAAAAAGAAAAAGGAAAGCTATTTACTTTCTTACTATTGAGTAGTAGGGTTCCATTCATAATTTGAATGTTAACTTTTTATCAGATACCTAGCTTGCAAATAGTTTCTCTCATTCTGCCAGTTTCTTCTTTATTTTGTTGATTGTATTCCTTGTTTTGCAGAAGCGTTTTAGTTTGACATAATCTCTCCTAGCTTTTATTTTGTTGCCTTTGCTTTCAGTGTCATCACCAAGAAATCATTGCCAATCTAGAGTTCAGTGTATTTTCCCTTATGTTTTCTTCTAGAAGTTTTAGTATTTCAGGCCTTACCTTTAAGTAAATCTAGTCTTTAATCCATTTTGAGTTTTTTGGGGGATATGCTATGAGATAAGAATACAACTTCATTCATTTGCATATAGATTTTCACTTTGCCTCATAGTATTTGTTGATTAAACTATCCTTTCCCATTGTGTAAACTTTTTTTTTTTTTTGAGAGGTTTTCGCTACAGGGCGCGTGCGCTTGCCAGACAGACAGAGAGAGACATAGAGACAGAAAGCAAGAAATCACCCCCCGAGGGGGGATGGTCACACTGCAATCCCTTCTCCTCCATTCTCCTCCCGGGATCTTGGGCACGCACGCACCTGTGCCTGGCGTCAGTTCTAAGCCACCGGGTGCGGGATGCAAACCACGGTTGACTATGTGGGAATCCAGCAACATAGCCATTATGCTAACTGCTGGTTCCCCCCATTGTGTAATCTTGACAACCTGGGTCAATGTTCAGTTAACTGTATGTGTATGGTTTTATTTCTGCAATCTCTATTCTGTCCTTTTGGTCTATATGTCTGTCATGCTAGCACCATACTGTTCTGATTATTGAAGCTCTATAATATATTTTGAAATCAAAAAGTGTGATGCCTTCAGCTTTGATTATTCTGGGTATTTCCTGAATATAGATAAATTTGAAGATTTTTTTTCCACATAAAAATGCATATTCAAACATTTATATTCAAGTACAAATTTAATGAGCACAGGTAATGTTGAAATATGACTTTGATAACTGAGCTCATAAGCATGTTGGAAAAAAAAATCAGTGTTGTATTTGCCTTAAAAAATGTGCATGTAGAATATTGATTTCTGACAGCATTAAAAACTTTCTCCATCTCTCTCTGTTGAAAATACACACTCCTAGAATTCTGACTGGAAGAAATAATGAGAGTTTCCAAGAGGTCCTTAGCATTCCCTTCTCTACACCTTTGTCAGTTTAACAGCTCTTGACATGGGTTCATCACGTGAAATTCACATCTTGCACTTGTATAATGAGATAGTGAGTCTGCAGCTCAGTTTGGATTCTGAACAGTATTTACCAATATTCAAGGACCATTCATGGTAGAGTAGTCCCCCTTCCATTGGCATCGGGTCTGGGACTCAAACCATAGTTGGCCATGTGAGAGTCCAGAGCCTTAACCACCACACCACTTGCCAGCCCTCCTCCAAAGTTTATTGTACAACAGAAGCTTTATTCAGTTCATTCAGAAAAAATTGACAAAATTAATTTCAGTTGCAAATTCACAGATATGACGTACAATTCAGATTTAATGTATAAAGTTGCATGTACCAAAAATACATGTAATATCTATAACAATAATTTACATATGCAAACTAGTGATAAACTGCAATTTTATAAAAGACTATATACATTTTGCGCATTTATCAATCCTTTCTTTTAAGCAAAGTGCTCTTTTGATGACAAGTAAATTAACAGATACACAGTAGAGTGAACTATTTTCAGACAGTACAAAAAAGTTTTTAATTCATTTTCTCTTGTAAAAATAAGTTTATAATTTATAGTCTTCAAAAGTTTTTGCACATGAACTTTCATAATTTGATAAACTAATCTGCAGATTGTTTTATGAATTCTTTAACAGACAAATAACACTTTTAAGCAGACCTGACTGTCCTACAATTTTTTCTCCCACCAGCCATCAACCACTCACTCTCTACCATTTTTCCCCTTAAAGTCTCTAGTGTCCACACTCATCCTCTCCACCATCAAATCTTCAGATCTCTCAATCTCTGCCATAAAGTGTAGATATTCTATACAAATTGAGTGGGGATATACAATGTGTATCTTTCAGAGTCTGGCTCACTTCGTTCAACATTAAGTTTTCTATATTCATCTATTTTGAGTTGAATGATAGAATCTCACTGTTTCTCATAATTGTGTAATTGCCCATACTATATATGTGTCAAAGGTCTTTCACCCCAATTACATGTTTTAGGACACTTAGGTTGACTACATAATTTATCAATTATAAATAATGCCACAATAAACATGGACATGCATATGTCTTCCTGAATATGTGCTTTCTTATCCTTTGGGTAGATACCAAGAAAGTGGGGTTATTCTGACATATGGAAGTTTTATTTGTAAGGTTTTGAGAAACCTCCATATCATTTGCCACAGAGGTTGGACTAATTTACATTCCCACCAATAGTGTAAGAGATTTCTCTTTTCCACTACAACCTCATGAACATTTGTCATTCTTTTTTGTTTGTTTGTTTGTTTTAAATTCTAGAGAGTCTAACTGGTGTTAAATGATATCTCATTGTAGGTATAATGTGCATTTCCCTTATGGCAAGAGACTTTGAACATTTTTTTTCGTATGACTCTCGGCCATCCATGAATATTCCTTGGAGAGTTGTCTGTTGAACTTATTTGCCCATTGTTTAATTGGATTGTTCACTTTTTTATGGGTGAGCTGCTTGAGTTCCCCATACATTCTAGATATCAATCCTTTGTCTGAGCAGTAACTTCAAATATTTTTTCCCATTCCAAGGTTTGTTTCTTCTTTCTAGTTATAGTTTTCTTTGCTGTGAAGAAGCTTTATCTTTGATGTAATCCCACTTGTCTTTTTTATGGACTGTTGCCTGTGTTTTAGGGGTCTTATTTTTAAAAAATCTATGCCTACTCCAATGTCTTCAAAAGTTTCCCCTACATTTTCTACCAGTAGTTTTGTAGTTAGCAGTTTTATATTTAAATCTTTGATCTCTTTTAAATTAATTCTAGTTAATGGTGAGAGATACAGGTCCAGTTTCATTTTTCTGCTGTTGAATATCCAGTTCTTCCAATATCATTTGCTTAAGAAACTTTCTTTTCTTCACTGCATTGTGCTACACACTTTATCAAAGACCAGTTGACTGTATGATTTAGATTTTATTTCGGGATTCTCTATTCTGTTTCATTGGTCTATGTATCTATTTTTGTCCCAGTACCATGCTGTTTTTATTATCTCTGCTTTGTAATATACTGTGAAGTCAGGTAGTGAGGTGCCTTCTAGTTTATTTATTTGGTAGAGTATTGCTTTGGCAGTAAGAGGTATTTTAGAAAAAATTTTAAATTATTTTTTTCTGTTTCTGTGATGAATGTCTCAAGTAATTGGATCATAATTGCACTGAATGTATAAATATACTCAGGTAGTGATATTTTGATTATGTTCTTCCAACCAAGGAATGTGGAATGTACTTTCTTTTTTTTTGGTTCATATTTTATTTCTTTTTTCAGTTTTTTATAGTTTTCTTTGTAGAGGTCTTTCAATTCTTTAGTTAGATTTATTCCTAGGTATCTTATTTACTTTGTAGGTATTGTAAATGGAATTGTTTTCTTAGGTTTTGTCTCAGTTTGTTCTAT
Organism: Tupaia belangeri chinensis; assembly: GCF_000334495.1. Classification (NCBI taxonomy): domain Eukaryota; kingdom Metazoa; phylum Chordata; class Mammalia; order Scandentia; family Tupaiidae; genus Tupaia; species Tupaia belangeri. The sequence continues at coordinate 542,731 of NW_006159452.1, read as the reverse complement.
GTTGATGTATAAAAATGCTATAGATTTTTGTATATTGACTTTATTTTCTGCAACTTTATTGAATTTATCACTTCTGGGAGTTTTTATTATGGATTCCTTTGGATTTTCTATGTATTTTTTAAATTAAAAAGTTTTTTTTTTTAAGATGTCATGGGGATTTTGATAGGAATTGCATGGAAAGATTGCCTTTACTTGAATGGACACATTAACAATATTAATTATTCTAACTCATGAAAATGATATGTCTTTGTCTTTACTTAAATTTCTTTCATCAATGTATTATAGCTTTCATTATGTGAGTTTTTTACTTCTTAAATATGTTTCTAAGTTCTTTATTCTTTTCTGTGCTGTTATATATAGGATTTAATTGTATTCAATATATGAATATGTCATAATTTATTTAGCTAATCTCCAATTATTGGGCATTTAAGGTGTTGCTGTTTTTATATTTACAAGTAGCATGGAAATAAGCATTTTCAAAATTTAATATTCTCATGCATTTTTATTTTTTTTCTCAGGGTAAATTCTTGAAGTTTAATTATTTAGTCAAATGATACAAATATTTTAGCAATCTTGATTAATTGGCAAATTTACTTCCAGAGAAAACTGTAATGACGTATTATCCTCCCAGCACCTATGATGTGAATTGCATTTCCTCATTACACTTTTATTGGTACTGTTTATTATAATTTTTAAAAGTTGCTAGTGTGTGTATGTGTGTGTGAGAGAGAGAAATGAAAGGACATTCGTTGTTAAATTTGCATTGTTCTGATCATTAGAATCTTCTGTATTTTGTCCAACAAGATTAAAATGTATAATAATAATGTAATGCTACTGAGTTCAACCTATGACTTGTGGGATTTGTCTCATGAGATTATGGATGTACTGTTCTCATATACCATTGTGAAACTAGCAAAACTTGGTTTTAATTGTATGCTTTTATGCTCATATCTAGATATAAATTTAAAATGATTAAATACTTATTATTAAAAATAATCTTAATTAAACTGCATGTTTATGTTAGTTAGAACTATCAAAGGAACTGTATTTCTGGAAAAGCAGTTTTCCTCAGCAATGAAAATTTATTTTAAATGGTTATAGTCTCAATACCTAGAATTCTACAGATGAACAATATGTATTTATTTTTTATTGTCAGAAGGTACATGGACTCACCAGAGAAACAAAAGAAAGCAAGAAAGAGGGAGAACCCTTCAATAGGGCACGGTCATACTCCAATCCCTTTTTTCTTCATCTTCCCTCCTGTCAGGATAGTAGGCATGCATACACATGTCCCAAGAATGTATTTCAAGCCTCTGGGGACAGGATTGAACCACATATGGCTATGTGGGATCAAACTTCCTATGCACAGTGCATCACCACTGCATAAGGTCAGCCCCACACATTTTTAAACATTGGTACATAATGGCAGTGACATAATATCTATTAAAACAATCTACATACAGGCTGGCTGAGTGGTGCAACAGCACATTGCTGCTCTAGTAAAGTTGGGCCCATATTGAAAGATCATGGGTTGAATTCTTTGGCCAACCTATACATGTGCACATGTGTCCATGATCCTAGCTTTCTGGGAAGGGTGGTGGGAGGCAAGGATCATGCTGTGGGATTCTGTTAAGGACACTTGTCTCTGTCTGTCTCTCTAATTGTCATGAAAAAAAAAACTTTAAAAACATACTCCATACAGTACTAATGATTTAATTCTTATATAACATAATTAGTCCTTAAAACACATTTTATCTGCTTCCCTTTTCCTACACTGAGCATTACAAAAGAGTTTTACTGGCTTTGACAGTGGGTTAACTTATAGTTAATAACATAACAATATCAAAATGTCAATCTTTTGGGCATAATTTTACAGAAAACATCTAAATAGACCATGCAATAATATTGGAAAAATAAACAAAGCCATGATTCTGCCCAACCATGGTACTGAATACGCTGTTATAGAGCAATTTCTCTTTGGATTGCACACCTGCTTTCTGGCCCATTAGGTCCTGCTGTCTTTACAAGAAATTGAGGTTGTTATGTCTTTCCCCAATGCATATTTTTATGGGACTATGCATAACAAATACACATAAAGTACATATGAATGTACATACAGCCAAACTCATTTTTAATGTGTACAATCTGACTAGAACAGGAAAATACTCCTCTAAGAATATAAATCTCTTAATTGCTTAAAGATCTGTGGCATTTGTTTCCTGACAAGCATTGCAAGAAATCCCTGTACTGTGTGAAATTATTATTCTCTTCACTTATATATTCCTAGAAATGTAACCTGCTATCATTTTTTATAAAGTGGTATTTAGGAATAAAAATGTGCACATCAGATTTTATTTTATTTTTATGCACATCAAATTCCGTGGTGCCAAGCCCCTGCAGTCACCTATTGTTACAGTAATTCCAGTTAGCAATATCTCCCTTTAACTAATATGTATGGACTATTTCTCAAAGATGTTGTCATGGTTTGCAGAACATATCAAGAATTAGCTAAGAAATCATTTCAAAAGTAGACTTTCATTGAGAATATCAATGAGCTAAAGGCATTTGTCACACTCTCTGCATTCCAGAGCTTTATTTTATTTGCAGGATTAAAAAAGTTCTGAGTTAAAAGAATCAGTGATCTATACCTGATGAAACAATAGTCCTTTATCAAAGATGACTGTGTGTTGAAAAGCAAGGCAGCAGCTATGATGAGATTATAAAATTGGGTTCTGGGACTATTTGACATATAATATGGAACCCAATCTGAAATTTTCATTACCTTTACATTTTTGATATGAAGTTTTTGAAGTGATCATTATATGGGTTTTTTTTGCTACTATGGATACATATATGTTACTTTACTATATTGACTCAATAAAGTAGCTTAAATGAAAAGTTAAATAACATCTTAGCTGGCTAAATAAGGTCAAAGTGGTCAATAAATGGTCAACTCATTTTGTTCTATGTAAACATAAAAATTAATGTCACTTGAAAGTATTCATGGAAACAAATACTTTAAATAACCCAGGCAGAACTATTTATTTTCTCTCAATAGTTAGAAAACATTGAAAAGAGAAAAATAGACGTGGGAAACCTATTTTTCAATTCATAGAAGGGAATGATATTTAAGGAAATTGAATAAATAGCAACTCCCATTTCTTGTTTAGCTTTGAAGGGTACAACCTTTTAGATATTATTAAAAGTTTGAAGTTTTCCTTAATGATACTAATTTCAGAAAATACCTGAGATAGAAGCCAGCAGTTAGCGTAATGGCTATGTCGCTGGATTCCTACATAGTCAACCGCAGTTCAAGTCCCGGACCCGGTCACTTAAAGTCACGCCAGGCGCATGTGCGCATGTGCCCAAGATCCCGAGAGGAGAATGGAGGAGAATGGAGGAGAAGGGATTGCAGCGTGGCCATCCCCCCTGAGGGGTGATTTCTTGCTTTCTGTCTCTGTCTCTGTCTGTCTGGCGAGCGTATGCACCCTATAGCAAAAACCTCTCCAATAAAAAAAGAAAAAAATACCTGAGATAGAGACCAGCAGTTAACGTAATGGCTATGTCTCTGAACTCACATGTAGTTGATCACAGTTTGAGTCCCAGATCCGGAGGCTTAAGCTCATGCTGGGCACATGTGCATGCATGCCCAAGATCCCAAGAGGAGAATGGAGGAGAAAGGATTGTGGCATGACTATCCCCTCTGGGGGTGATTTCTCACTTTCTGTCTCTCTGTCTCTATCTTTCTGGCAAGCGCACACACCCTATAGCAAAAACCTCTCAAAAAAAAAAAAAAAAAAAAAAAAAACCTGAGATATATCTAGGGAAATATAGATATCATAATGAACAGAAAATAATCCAAGTGGCATTTTTTTGTGCTAAGTATTCTGTTCAATTTATTCCTTACATTTTCTAACAATATGTTTTGTCCATATTCTGTGCACTTGAGAGTGTTCTTGTAAGAGGTGAGGAGATGAGAAAGCAAATTTTTTTCAAGGACAGAGTCAACCCACCAAAGGGAAAAGCAACCAGAGAAAGAACAACCACTTGTTCTAATTCCTATAAAAATGTAAAAACATGTTATCTCACAGCAAAGAAAACATTTAATAAATAGTTCTTTGAAAAACTACGTAATTTCAATTTTAGTAAAGAGTTATTTTATTTACATTTTTCAATAATTATTTTAATATAGTATTTAGCTAAATTTAATATACCCAGTCCTTCACATCTCTTTATTACAACTGACCAGTGTAAAGCCATCTGAGGGTAAGTTTTGAGTGAGAAACAATGAATTAGAATGGCTAAACAAAAGTCAAACAAGTAATGAGAACAAGCAATGTCTCAAACTTTCATCACATAATACTAGTAAGATTTTAAATTGCATATTACCTCCATGGGCACACTGATCCATAGAAAAGTCTTCTAAATTTTATCAAAAATGCTTTGTGATTTAACTCAGAAAATTATCACACTTGTGTGTACTATCACAGTTATACCCTGTGTTATGGATTTAAGTTTTATAAAATTTGCTTGTTGAAATAGTGTTTCTAAATAACATTAAGCTACTTGAAAATGGAAAATTCTAATAATTTATTTTTCTGATCCAAATTGGCAACAAATCACTTTATTTAATTGAAATTATCAAATAAATGAAGTTGTGGCATCCAATGATTTCTAATCCTAATTTTGCAATGTCCATACATACCCACCTGAAAGTCCTTAAAATTTTATCTTAATGTAATTTATTTAAATATAACAGATGCCAGTTTTGCAGGGAATAAGAGATAAATGATTCAACACAGTGAGTGTTGGGGATGGTGGGAGAGGAGGTTCATTATAGTAACCAAAGAACAACTAGCTGCTGGGAAGATTGTGTATTTCTCTTATTTAATCCTCTCAATGAGCCTGTGAAATGTTTTTATCCTGTGCATTCTTTTAAACAAGGCACTTAAGATTTAGAGAAGTTAGATGATTTATCCATTATTCCACAGCTCTGATTAGGACCCAAATCATACTGACTCCCACACCCATGTTGCTGATGAGGAAAAATGAGTATGAGTAAATTCATCTTTTGAATATATAAAAATGGCTCTTTGAGTTACAAAAAAAGAAAAAGTAATTTTAGTAATAATTCTACTATCTGGGTATTTAATACCTTGTAGTTAGTATATTGACAACACTAATGACAAAAATGCATCACTAGACACATATTATCATTTCACTAAGAACACTCAAGTTGTATAGTTCAGGATGCAGTGTGGGGACAAAAGGCTCGAGTCCAGCAGGCCTGGACTTCAATGCTGACTTGAAAGCTTACCGGTAGTATTAGGATGACTTGCTTTTAACTTCTTTTAGTGACAATTTCTTCATTTGTATTTGAAAATATTAACCTATAGAGACTAGATTTGAGATCTGGGAGAAATAAGTCCTATTGCTGGTTATGAATAAATTAAATTTCATATTTCTAAGCAGATCTGTAAAAATTTTAACTCATATGAAAGGGACCTCTATATAGGTACAAAATCTTTCTCTAATTATTATTTTTCTCTGCCAAATATTTTTACACATATAAGAATAGATGTATAATAAAGTATTTTAAGAGATTTTAAGAGGAGCTAAAAAAAGAAATAAAGATCTTTGGGGCCAGCAGGTGGTGTGATGGCTAGGGATGCTGGACTCCCACGTGGCTGACCACAGTTCAAGCTCCAGACCTGATGGCTTGCCTTCTCACTTTCCTTCTATCTCTCTGTCCTTCTCTGGTCAAATTAAAATAAATAAGTAAATATAGTTAAATAAAATAATTCTTTAAAAAAAAAGAAATAAAGATCCTCTGAAAAACCTTGATTTCTCAACTGAAGGACTATATAAAGATGAGTGTTATTTGATGATATGTTTTTCTCTATGCTAAGATTAATAGTTATTAATGTGATATACTTTTCAAATCATATAAATTTTCTTTTTTTAGAGAGAGAGAGATTTTTACTTTAGGATGTGTGATTTCACTAGAGAGTAAGGGAAACAAAGCAAGAAATCACCCCCTGGGGGATGGCCATGTCTCAGTTTCTTCTCGTCCATTTTCCTCTTGGAATTTTAGGCATGCATGCACACATGTCCAGTGTGAATTTCAAGTCACCGGGTCCAGGACTAGAACCACAGTCAGCCATGTGGGAGTCCAGCAACAAAACCATTCCACCATCTGCTGGTTCCAAAATACATAAATTTCCTATAGCAACAGTGAATTATTCACTGTTACTAGTAGTTGTCTTAGGTGTGCTCTCCCAAAACAGAGCCTGGGAGGGAGCTATGTGAAAATATGATTACTTAAGAGCTATTCCTATTTTTTTAAGAGAGACTTTTGCTATAGGGCACATGTGCTTACTGGAGAGACAGAGAGAGAGAGAGCAAGAAATCATCCCAGGATTTGGACCCACCACAATCCCTTCTCCTCCATTCTCCTCTCAGGATTTTGGGCACAAACACACACAGCATGAGTCTCAGGCTGTTAGGTCAGGGACACTAGGCCAGGTGGGAGTCCAGCAACATAATCATTATGCCATCTGCTTGTCCCTTAAGAGGTATTCTTAAGAGAAACTAGTAGAAGAGTGGAGAAGTAGGACTAGGAGAAAATGGAGCCAAACGCACCTGAGATATCAAGCAAATTTCCACAGTGAATAACTGAGGGTCAATCTAGCACAGAGCTTTAGAAACATAGGAAACATTTTATAATAGTCTGGATCAAAGCTGTAGAGATAGAGTATTAAAAACTCCTGATCCAAAATGTGACTCAGCGTGGCTTCAAAGGGACATCAATTTTTTAGCTCCTTGTGAACATAGGCAAAACGCTGTGACAGCCTGAAGGCAGTCTTCTGACAAAATGTTATAAACACTGTCTTAGGAGTGAAAGCCCTACAAGAACAGACATGCAAAGCTAAGGAATCACTGGGCAGAGCATTGATGGTATCTGCCACAGTGAGTTTGTGTTCTTTCAGCGTCAAAGACAAAATAGAGTGCTTGTTTGCCTAATAAATGGCCCTTTAAAAAATTATTTTCTTCTGGAAGAATCTCTTTAAATAATGATGAATTCACACACTTTCATTCAATAAGTGTTTAGTCACCAAACATTGTGCTAGGTAGAAAAGAGATTAAAAGAATTAATGAAACATTATTTTAGTTCACTCTCCTTACTTAATAACCAAATAGCTAAAACTAGGTGATTTGTGATAAGAGGTTTATTTAGCTCACAGTTCTGGAGGTCAGAGGTCAAGGGGTTGCATCTAGTGAGGGTCTTTCTGTTGGTGAAGTGCCAAGGTCATCCCATGGTGGTGAGGGCAAGAGTATGTATGCCTGTGTCTGTCTCATTCTCTTTTTATAAATCCAACAGGATTTAGTCGTGGGGGCCCTACCCTGATGATCTTAACTCTAATCACTTCTGTCAAACTCTACCTGTTTATCTCCTAGTCAAATTAAAATTTTAGCCTCTTAATCCCATCACAACCAAACTTTATTACATAAATTTGGGGGGATATTTTTAAACCATAGCAAACATGTTCTCCTTTTCTGTCAGATGAGAGAAGAGCAAATAAATTGCACAATTGTGGAAGAAACTACATTACAAAATGCCATGGAAATATCTCTCTTTACTTGGTGTTCAGGCTTCAGAAAGCAAGCAACTTTTGTTTGAATCAATCCAGTGTTGGGGATTTGTGTGTGTGTAGAGAAGAGAAAGACAGTTCACTGAGGGCCCTGGCAAGAGAGTAGTAGTTGTGATTGTTTTTACACTTTAGATTGGTAGAGAAAAAACATGAGTCTAAAAGATAATTGACAGACTGGAATAAGAAGTAAGTTTCTTAACTCTGAGAAATGTGAAAATATTACCATAGGAACAAAGGCATGTAAAAGTATCAAAACAGTCAATATAGGAATGTAAGAATTAAAAGGTAGCAAAATGGAAAGCAAAATTAAGGAACTAAAAGGGTCAAGTTTTGAATAACTTGAATCAGATTTAAAATTTGAAATAGTTGTCATAATCCTCAATGAAGTGAACAATTTACCTATAGATTGTTAAAAAAAGAAAACCTTAAAATTAGTATATTCAAATGATACAAACCACACAGAAATAAGTGCCAGAGAAGAGCAATAACTTTAAAGAGTTTGGAGATCCAGGAGAATGGCAGTGATATCTCCAAGACTTCTGATCAGTATCACCTGAGCAATCTACAGGGAAGGCAGTTCAACCATGAAGCACAGTCTCAGGTAGGGTATGGAAGTGTTTTCGTCTGGTATTGCATTGCTAACAGGAGTGCCTGAGACAGGGTGATTCATAAATAGAACTTTATTCAGCTCACAGTTTAGAGGCCCAGGGACTAGGGGTCTATGTCTTGTGAGACTACAGCGTGATCTTGAGCAGAACAGCTGTCTATAAATTTCTCCTTGTGCTGGTTAGTATCCATGCCAGCTCTGTCTGCCTCATTTTCTCTCCTTATAAACAAGGCAGAACTCAATCATAGGGGCCCTCGCCTATTGATTTCATCACACCTAGACGCCTGACCTCGGGCATATCATAAAAGGATTAAGTTTTCACTTAGCATCTGTACAGTGCAAACAGGTTCTGACATAAACATTCAGGAGATAACAAACGACCACCCACTAAAATAAAATTAAATTTTGGGGGACAAACCATTATCCAAACCATAACAAGAAGTGTAGGCAATGATACATGGGAGCTTGTTGTAAGAGAGAGGATTCCTGAGGTCCCCATGAAAACATTATAGGGGAGTAGGCCTAGGGCACTATGAGCCTTGAGATGGGTAATAGGGTAGTCAAGGTATAAGAATATGAGAAAGGCTCAGAGACAAAAGGCTTGTATTTTGAATGAAGACCAGAGATGAAAGGTATAATCTGAACTAATTGTCCTTCAGGCTTTAAATAAACCTTTCTTATAGCAGCATAGTGGGTATGTGGGGGCAGGAGAGACAAAGTGAGAGATGTGAAGGAAAAAAAAGGGGGGCATGAAAAGGAAGGAATCATAATACTATTCTCTCTCATAGACTATAGTAAAAAAAAATCAAGATTAATAGAACACTAACTGAAATGATCACAATTGAGATCTTGGTTTTTGGTTTCCATTCATTAAAGTATAAAAATGCATTCAAAATCATGTTTTAAAGTTTATATAATTAATCTCAATTTTTATCAAATGAGAGAAGGTTATGGATTTTTTGTGTGTGCTGCATGAAAATAGGAGGATATTGGAAATTTAGTTATAAAGTGGGAGGAAACTTTATGAGACAATGTGATTAGATACAGACTATACTTGACAATATATTGCTGCTTTGATGAAAGTTCATAAAAATAGAATTTTGATGAAAGTTATTTAATATTTCTCCTGAGGTTGGAACTGGTATTGTTGGCAAAAGGTTCTTCAGATGCCCTGAAGTACGTTTGACAGTAGGCCAAACATTTAAGGTGTGTTTTAATATTTAAAAATAAATAAAATTAAACTAAATAATCCCAAACAATTGGTGCATGAAAGCTGTCAAAAGTCAAACAGATGGAGCCTGAAATTTATGGTAATAATTTGGTCTATTTGCTGACAGCAATAGCAAATAGCATATTCAGCTTATCTATAATAATGGACTTTTATTAAACTATTTTTTCAAAGTTGAATATTATCTCTTATTCATTTACTAAGAAAAAAAAATATTTACTGGATCTTTGCCATGTACCAGAACAGAGCTAAGCAATAGTCAGAAAGCCATAGAAATAAAAAGGAAAACAAGAAACACACAGTTCCTTTATTCTCATCTATCCCATATAGCTCAATTACAATACTTCCAATTATGTAAAGATCACATGATAAGATAAACAGAAGTTAAAATTGTCAAAGATGATTAAAATAGTTATTAATTTCAAATATTTAATTTTCATGAATGTATTTTTAACTAAATATGTAATTTTTTAAGATTTTTGCCATAGGAGATGTGTGCTCATGCCAGGGTGGGTGCGAAGGAGTGAGAAATTACCCCTTGTGGCGATGACCACATAATTCCTTCTTCTCCACTCTCCTCCTGGGATTCTGGGTGCCCACACACACTCGCCTAACATAATTTTCAAGCCTCCCGGTCCAGGACTCAAACTATATTCAGCCCCATGGAGTCCATCACCTTAACCAACACACCATCTGCTGGTTCACACTGTGTGCATAATACATATATTCTTAATATATGTTTAAATTTTTAGTGGATGCTGTAATCCATCCTAGTCAAATCCTTAATAACTTAAATGTTAAACCCAAATAATTTCCTCCTCATTTCAATGCTAACATAAATTTTTCTTTATCTCTGCTATCTAACCATGTTTTATTCCCTTAATTTTTATTTCTATGGCTTTCTGACAGTCATTAATTAATAAATTATTGCATAAAAAGTCCATGTTTTCTGACAGACATGATCTTTATCCTAGATAGAGGAGAGAAAAACAGTATACACCATGTGGTGTAATCCCCAAAGTCAATTTAAAGGGGAAAGGAGCTTTGGTCTCTAGTGTATCTCTTATTATCACATTCAAAACGTAGAGCCAGCAAGTGGCATGGAGTTTAAGGCACTGGATGCCACATAGTCAGCTGCATAGTATGAGTTCTGACCAGTGACTTGAAAATCTCACCAGTTCCTTGTGTATGCATGCCTAAAATCCCAAGAGGAGACTGTGATCGCAATGTGGCCATCCCTCTTGGCGACATGACTTCTCACTTTTCCCTTTCTCTCTCTCTGGCATGTGCATTCACCCTATAGAGAAAGCAAAAAGGGAAAAAAAAATATATGGCAGTTAACAAAATGTTTACTAATGTCAAATAAGTGAATATTCTCAAGATATTTCATTTTTTTGTTTGCTACTGCTATTATTGTATCTTATGTGAAATGGGCCCAGCTTACATAAATGGATTTCAAAAATTTTAAATAAGAATTCTGGTTTTGTGACAATTCTCTTAAAATAGTTCATGTGAAACATACTAAACCTACTTTAGGAGTGACAGGGTTTATGTCTTATCCTATATTGCATGTTTTTAAAAAAAACAAGGTTGAAAACTTCAAAGGATAAACTAATAATGAAGCCAAGTTTACAGTCTATGTGTTAATTTGTTAAACTAGACTGTTATGAACAAGTAGAAGTCTGACAACACAAAATGAACCTTGCTTGACCCCATGAGCCTGTGTCTGATAAATGTGTTTTGTAGTTTGATTGTTTTATTGGACTTCTTTTTATATTTTTAGCACCTCAAAAACTAGTTGATTAGGTTGATAAATACTCAATGAATTTATGTATAATAAATGAGCATTTTGGTGTTTCATTTGAAAGTACAGCATCTCTGCATTTCAGACTATTTCATAAACATTATTCGGATGTTATCTCCCATTTGTAGTGCTAGAAGAACTTGTGGGATAAACTCATTTCCCAGAAGATCAAATTTTCTGATCGCAAAGTTTGTATTGATATGTAAGTCTTAGTAACATTCATTTCTCATAAATATGTTGTCAACAATAATCTATACAAGCAAATTATGCTTAAATTATAATGTTCAACATAGTGAATTAAACAAATAAAAGGAAGCTACCAAAGAACTAAGAGCAATGTTATTTTCTATTTTTGCTTATCTGTTCAAAACCTATTGATTCATGATAAAATCTGTCCCTGAATTGTGCTAAAGGTTATTGTTAACCTACTGATTTTTAAAAAGTCAAATAAGTTATACTATTTTGGAAAAATAGGATCTCTTGTTTATTTTGTTAAAAACTATGAGGTAGATAGAACCTATGTTGTAACATTTTCAGGTTTATATTGCCATTAGTTCAATTGTTTATTTTTTGAGATGTTTCTATTGGTGTTGCCTGGGTAGGTACACACTTATATCCATAGCTATTTGATGTACATGTTCTCAGATTTATGAAATCAGTACAATGTAGGAAACTGGATGAAATCAGAGTCCTTGTTTCAAACTCAATGTGTCATAGATTCCCTTCATATATTTTTATTATGGCCTCTGAATTATATATATTTTATGTATATCTTTGTGGTATACAGCATGGTTTTTCAAAGCATGTATACATTGTATACTAATCAAATTAAAAATGTTTATTTCATCTTCTTCAACATTGAACATTATGTATATTTGGTAATTGTTCTAGATGTTGTCGGGTTTTCTGGGGAGTGATATTTCAAATTGTTCACCTTTCTTACTCTGGTGTGGCATATATTTTCATAACCTCTTCCTCTTATTTACTGCATTCCTATGTCCATTAATAAATTTTTTCCAAAAGATTTCCTGCCCTACTCCCATTCAGTTTATGCTATCACAGTTATTCTATTCTAATCTTTTGAGATGTGCAGTTTCCACCAGAGTAGACATTCAGTATATGTTGAATGGGGTCATATACTATTTGATTTTTACAGTCCAGCTTATTTCACTTAGCATTACGTTTTCTAAGTTTTTCTACTTTGTGTCAAATGGCATAATTTCATTGCATGTCATGTCTCAGTACTATTCTATTGTGTATATCTGCCACAGTTTCCCAAACCATTCATGGTTGTTAGGCAGTTAAGTTGATTCTAAGACTCAATATTGTGAATAATGCTGCAGTAAACAAAAATGTGCAATGTCACTCCAACTGAGTGATTTCCCATTCTTGGAAATCCCACTGCTTCTAAAAGTGGGATTTCTGGGTCAAAGTAGTTTCATTTTTCGATTTTTGAGGAACCTGCATTCTGTTTTCCATTAACAGTATTAATTTACATTCCTACTATCAGTATACAAGTGTTCTGTTTTTCCACAATCTCACCAGGTCTTGTTTTTTGTTTTGTTTTGTTTTTATCATATTCATTCTGACTGAAGATACCTGATACCTTGGTCTTTTGACTTGCATTTCTCTTAGGAGAAAAGATAATGAAAACTTTTTCACATGCTTTTAGCCATTCCGAGATCTTCCTTTGAGAGCTGTCTGAATTGATCGCCCATTCTTTCACTGGATCAGTTTTTTGTTTGTTCTTTATATACTATGGCGATCAGTTCCTTATTTGAAGTAGAGATTGCAAATACTTTCTACCATGATGTAGGTTGTCTGTTGTTTCCTTTGCTGTGCAGAAGCTTTTTATCTTGACGTAATTCCACTTATCTATTTTTAGTATTATTGCTTATTTCAGGGGTCTTAGTCTATAAATCCTTGTCTACTCCACTATCTTGAAGTATTCTCCCTACATTTTCCTCCATTATTATTATGAGGATGGAGGGAGGATCTGGGTCTTCATGTGTGTCTTTAGTTGATTTTGAGTTAATTTCTGTAGATGGTGAAAGATAGGAGTCTAGTTTCATTTTTCTGCAGGTGGATATCCAATTTCTCATTTATTAAAAATGATGACCTTTTCTCCACTAGATTGTCTTGTACTTTTTGTCAAAAATCAGTTGACCTTTTTGTTGTTGGTTTTATTTATGGGTCTTCTATTCTATTCCATTGGTCTATTTATCTATTTTTGTGCCAGTGCCACTGTTTAGAATATTATAGCTTTGTAATATACTTTCAATTAATGTAGTGGAATACCTCCATCTTTATTCTTTTTGTATAGCATTTCTTTGTAGATAAGGGGTCTTTTGTGATTCCAGACAATTGTTTTTTTCTATTTCTTTTTTTTGGGGGGGAGAATATTTTCACTATAGGGCACGTGCGCTCGCCAGACAGACAGAGAGAGACATAGAGACAGAAAGTGAGAAATCACCCCCTGGGGGGAAGGTCACGCCACAATCCCTTCTCCTCCATTCTCCTCTCGGGATCTTGGGCATGCACGCACATGCGCCCGGCATGAGTTTTAAGCCACCGGGTCCGGGACACAAACCACGTTCGACTACTTGGGAGTCCAGTGACATAGCCATTACGCTAACTGCTGGTTCCCATTTTTTTCTATTTCTGTGAAGAGTGGCACTGGAATTTTGATAAGAATTGCATTGATCACTCTGAGTAGAGATAAAATTTTTTAATTGGAACCAGCAGATGCCATAATGGTTATGTCATTTGACTCCAATGTTGTAGATCATGTTTCTAGTCCCAAACCTAGTGACTTAAAATTCATACCTGGCACATGTGTGTTCATGTCTAAGATTCTAAGAGGAGAATAGAGGAGAAAAGACTGCAACATGGCCATCCCTGAGGGTAGTGGTGATTTCCCACTTTCTGCCTCTCTGTCGGGTGAGTGCATGCACCCTTTAACAAAAATCTCTCTCTAAAAAACAGAAATGACATTTTAAAATGTTGATTCTTCTAACTCATGAACAAGGGATGTGTTTTTGTGTGTCTTTTTCAATTTTTTTATTCAGATTTTTATAATTTTCATAATAGAGATCTTTAACTTCTTTGGTTATATTTCTTCCTAGATTTTTTTGTGACTATTTAAAATGAAATTGATCTCTTCATTTCTGTCTCAGTTTGCCATTTTTAATGTACAGGAATGCTACAGGTTTTGTATGTTGATTTTGTATCCAGCTTTGCTGAATTTGTTTATCATATCTAAGTATTTTTGGTAGACTCTATAGTTTTTTGTTTGTTTTGTTTTTAATTTCTTTAATTACTGAATGCCTCTTTGGCTAGTATTTGGAAGATCATTATTTATCCTACAGATGTATTTTTCCACTTTCTCATCATTTTGTGTACAAACCACCTAAAAGTCTTATTTCCTTTGTTGAACATTGTTCTCTTTGACAACATTATCAAAATGGACCCTATGCTGCAATCACATAGGATAATGTTGGAAAGTATGAATATCTAAATGATTTTTAAAAGGTATTTCTTTCCTTCAGTTTTCAAATTATTTCTAACAGTTTCCAAAGACATGGTGACAGTTCCCAGACGCATGTCTTCTTCACTCATAGCATTATCGCCTAGATCGTTCCTGAATGCTCCTGAACTTGTGATTGGCCTTCCACATGGATGGGAGACCTGTCCTGGTGGATCTGCCACGTATTGCTGCTGCTGCTGGTATTGCTGCAGCTGCTTTTCAAAGTAGGCTCCTCTTCTCTTACACAACTCTTCTGAAGTAAGACATCTTCTGATGTCTGTGGACTATCTTGAAATATATTTCTGAAACTACCTTGCTTATGGAGCTGAATAGCCTTGCAGAGATCTGCTTCCTCATTCTCCATGTCAATTTCTTGGCGACTTAGTGCTAGAGTCCTCTGCAAATTTTCCTCATCGTCTAACATTCCTGATCCATCATTTGTTTCTAAGACTCATTCTAGGTCTGTTTTATGGACTCTCTAATCTTTTAGTTGTGCTAAATAAGTTTTTGTATGTATACAGACACATTGCACGCAAAGAGGGGAAAGTTTAACTTCTATTTTCAAACTGGGGTCCCTTTCATTTTATTCTCTTGTCTGAATGCATTGGTCAGGATTTCCAGTACTATATTCAATAGGAGTAGAGAAAGTGGACATCCTTGTCTTCCAGATATGAGGAAAAAGTTTTCAACTTTTCTCAATTGGGAATGTTAGCTGTGGAATTGTCATATATGACCTTGATTGTTAAGGAATGTACCTTCTATATATATTTTGCTAAAAGACTTAATTATGAAAGAATGTTGTATTTTCTCAAGAGTTTTTTCTGTGTCAACTGATAAGATCATGAGATTTTCATCTTTCCTGGGGCCAGCAGGAGGTGTGGTAGTTAAGAGTACTGGACTCCCACATGGCAGATCACAGTTCTAGTCAAAGGCTTGGCAGCTTGCTTTCTCACTTTCTATCTCTCTCTCTCTGTCCCTCTCTAGTCAACTTTAAATAAATAAATAAATAAAGTTAAATAAAATAAATTAAAAAAAAAAGATTTTCAGGTCTCCTTCTATTAACATGGTGTATTACATTAATTGTTTTGCATCTGTGGAACCACCTAGTATCCTGGAATAAATCCTAATTATTCCTGGTATATCATCTTTTTAATGCATTTTTGAGTTCAGCTTGCTAGTGTTTTGTTGAGGATTGTTATTTCTGTATTTATTAGGGATACTGATGCATGATATTATTTGTTTTGTCTTTGTCTGCTTTTGTTATAAAAAGTGATCATGGGTTTATAGCATGAGTTTTGGAGGATTTCCTCCATTTGGATCTTCTGGAATAGTTTGAGAAGAATTGGTGTTAACTCATTTCTTAATACATGTTTAAAATTCAGCTGTAAATCCATCTGGACTTGGACTTTTCTTTGTTGGAGACTATTAATTACTTATTCTATCTAGTTACTTATTGATCTATTCATGCTCTCTACATCTTTCTAGTTCAATCTAGTTATGTTATCAGTGAACGGAAATGTGTCCATCTATTTTAATAGGTTCTCCAGATGGCTAGCATGTGGACCCTTGTAGTGATGCCTATGATCTTTCTGTAGATCTGTCTATTATTATTATTTGGCATGTGGTGGGGTACTCACTTCTTCCAAGTTAATGGATTAGGTTTTATGGTGACAATATTTTGATTTTTTATTTTGTACTTTACTTACTGTGGCTATGTCCTTTACTATTAGTTGACTGGGACACATTGGCTTTGGTTCTGGTTTGAGTCAGAATAAAAAAATTTATGTATGTATTTTTCAGTACAGGGCCTACAGAGGTCTCCAAGTCCGTGTTTTCAGGTTGTAGGTTAGTTTTGTGTACTGGTGTTCCATCTGTTAGAGGGGATAAGTTCCATGAAACTTACATAAGCCCTTTCCTTGTATATTGGTTCCCTGAGTTTTCAGATTATGCAGTGAGAGGGATCTTCTGCTGGGGGAGGTAGCTGAGTGAAGGTATCAGCTGGAAATAAGCAATTTCCTCTGTCTTGGATGGGTTGTAAACAGGAGGGATGCAGGTGTTATTGAGGAGTTGTGACTCAAGAATTGGCTAGAGTTAATTATTTGTGTGCAGTGCTATACTTGGAAGAAGTCTGCTCCAATGTCTGACTCCTCAGGTACAGCACCCCCTCAGTAGGTGGGGCATTGCTGGAGGGTGGGCAGGGTTGTCATTGGTATAGAAGGAGACAATGTACACTCTCCTGTAAAACTGTTGGCTGAGCAGGAGCTGTACATTCTGACCAGTGCAATTTTAAACCCCAGCAAGTTGGAGGGCTCCATGTACCTGCCAATGTACCTTGGGGCCCTGGCAGTGTTTATTCATGCTCACCCCCGACTTTGGACCAGAGTAGAGGGGCTATGCTCCTTCCAGCACAGCTTAAGACACCAGAATTATATGTACATCTGATGGACAGGAGAGTAGGACTGTATTTGTACTCCTCATTGTGCCTGGTGGGAGGTGCACCCATCCACTAGCAAAGCTCTGGAGCTAGGCAGGAGTTATGTGTGTGCAAATTTGCCCATAGGATTGAGAACTGAGGAAGGATCTTCCCACATTGGTCTATGAGATCAGCGACTGTGGGGATATAAAGAAGGCACAGTGAAGCCACCATATACTCACCCACCCCAGAAGGGGCATTCCAGCACCTTCCTCTTACACAGCCACCTCTTTTCCTCCTCTGCCCATGCACACAACTCAGAAAGATCCAGAGAAGCTTCACAGCAGAAGGCAACAAGGGACAATGAGGTACCCTGGAGTCTGGGAAGAGAAAAGGAATGAGAGTGTAGTATTGCCAGTAAGAAAGGAATGTCCTGATTCAGCTTCTAAGATGTCACCTTGTGTCTGGGGCTTGATGGGGAGAATTTAGAATTCTCTCTAGGGAAGCAGATTTTCGTAGTTCCCCCAAATGATCCTGAAGTCCATAATCATCTCAGTGCTCTCCTGCCCTTGTGAAGCACTGGGTCTTCCCAGTGAGGTGGAAGGAGGGAGCTTGAAGCTTAAGAGGCGATTCCAGCTCACTTACCTTCTGTTCTAGAAAGCTTCCTTTGGTTCTGGGTTCTTTCTGGCTTCGAACAATAGATGTCCATTTTGTCTTCTGCTTGAGATTCAGCACTCCAAATGTTTCCAGCATCTTGCATTCATTTTCTACCAGTGTCTCCCCACTTCTCTGCTTGAAGAACAGCTATCTAACTATTTGGAGATCTCCCAGAGAAATGTCACAATGAATATCAAGTTATATTTTAATCTCCAAGCTGTATTTCTGTCTAAAGAAGGTAAAGAACGGCTACTTAATAGATTTTATGACCATATAACCTGGCCACGATGAACTCTAGTATTGGCAAAGCTCCTAAGAATTATTCGTATACTTGCTTTTCAGGTGTGTGTATGTATATATGAACACACCCATATGAGGAGTCTTCAGAAAGTCTGTGAGATGTGTAGATTATTAAAAAAACTAAACTTGGATTTCAAAAAAATGTTGCACCCAAATAAACTTGTACTTTAGTTTTTTTCACAAACTTTCTGAATTTCCTTTTTTAATTAAATAATAAGGATGGAATTTTATTCAATATTTCCATATTCTGTGTTGGATGCCTACTAAAGAACTAATAGTATTGGAAATTGCTTCAACAATATATATATATTTATATGATATATATACTGTTATTT
>NW_006159452.1:519256-522830 GCF_000334495.1 Tupaia belangeri chinensis | reverse complement strand
CGCTGTGGCCAGCCCCCCTAGGGGTGATTTCTCGCTTTCTGTCTCTCTGTCTCTGTCTGTCTGGCAAGTGCACGCGCCCTATAGCAAAAAGCTCTTCAAAAAAAAAAAAAAAGTGGGATCAGAATTAGCAAAGGAGTAAAAAAAATATGATAGAATGCTCGTTCTAAGGATCGAGCATTTAAAGACAAGCAGATAAGATCAAACTGTTTCTAAGAATTGAAGACACAAAGATATTAATGCCAAGGAATTTTGATATTGAGCAATCATTTGTCTCAACCGGGAAGTTTTATACTCTTCCTATTTAGGGCAGTGCTTTCTCACTTTTCTTCTGTTTCTCTCCCCAGTGAGTACATGTACTCTAAGGCAAATTAAAAAGCAATAATTTAAAGAAAAAATAACTATGAAAGGATTCCAAAGGTTTTTACAGCAAATAAACTCATTTTATACTTTTTATTAATTTTCTGAAGTCCCTTCAGTAAGTATGCACAATGCAAGGAAAAAGAATAGTGTAATAAAGTATAATATATATAAAGGATGGAGGAAAAGGCTGATTAATAAAACACATTACAGAAAAGAAGACAGATGAACTTGCTCTGGTGGAAAATAGAGCCACTGTTGGCTATTGATAGAAGTGACAAGCACAAACTGCTATTTTGGTAATTTTAATATATCAGCAGTGAGTGCCAGTAGGTAGAAGGGTGGTGAAGACACTGGATTGCAATGTGGCCAGTAATGGTTCAAGTGCCAGAATGGAAGAGAAGGAATCGTGGCATGACCATTTTCCTGGGGTGGGTGGGAGGGTGTTCTTTATCACTTTTCCTTTCTCTGTCTCTCTCAGTCTCTCTTCAGCAAGCACATGAGCCCTATAGCAAAAACCTAAAAGAAAGAAAAAGATACAAAATGGCAGCTATATAAGATGAATAAATATAGAGATCTAGTATATAGCATGATAACTAAAGATAATAAAATTGTATTAAAAGTAAAAAGACACCAGTAGTGTGCAGAACTGCTTGACTCTAAGAATATCAACAAACAGGGACAACTGGCCCAGTGACTGTGATGCAGGGCTAGCAAAATCCTGTGCAATGCTGAAAGCCATATGGAAGATTAGGGTCCAATTCCTCAGTGAACCTATAGGTACCCGATACACATGTGCCTGTGATCCTGGCTGGGCAGGAAGGATTTCCCAGGGAAGGGATAGTGGTATGAGACTGTGCTGAAAGTGCTTGTCTTTCTCTAGTTTCTATCTGTCTTACATTCCCAAGAAATAAAAAAGAAAAAAAACAAGAATGACAACAGAGCTTAGATACATGAAGTTTGGGAGAACAGATATCAGACATCTTAAAGGAAAAAATAACTCATTAACTTTTTAAACATAGTATACAAGATGAAAGAAGGGGAATGAAGAAATTAACATAGCAAGCTGTATGCAACTTGAAGAAAGGCATTGCCAAGTATAATAGTTCCAACTGCTGCCATAACATATACCACAAGACAGGTGCCTTAAAACTAACATTTTTTTCTTTCCCTTTATAAAAACCCTGTGATCCACAGGTCTGCCTCAAATAATCCAGGACAATGGATTTTCTTTTTAAGAGAGAGAGATTTTTGCTATAGAGTGCAGTGCTAACCAGAAAGAGAGAGACAGATTTTCGGCGGGGGGGCGAGGGCGGGGGATGACCAAAATCCCTTCTCCTCCATTCTCCTCTCAGGATGTGGGACATTCACACACATGTGCCCAGTGTGAGTTTTGAAACTTCAGGTCTGGTACTCAAGCCATGGTCAACCACACGGGAGTCTAGTGACGTAACCATTACATACACCAACTGCTAGTCCCAGAATAATGGATTTTTAATTACACCTAAAAAGTCCCTTTGCCATTCAAGAACATATTCACAGATTCGAGGAATTATGGGCATTTCTGGGTGGCCATTCTGCCCACCACATCAAGAGATAATCTAGAGACTTTGATTAATATTATTGAGCTCTTACTATGTCCAGATACATAGTCTTACATACTTACACTTATCTATCCTCAAAAACTTGTAAGTAAATAATAAGGGAAGCAAAACATCCCCTACAATCTCATAGCTAATACAATATAAAGTTCAGTGTGAACCTAGTTTTATTTGACTTCAGGGACCATCTTTAATATAGAAGTTGAGAATTTTCTTGGGGGAGGGGTTATTTGGGTGGACTGAGAGCTGACCTCTAGTTTAAAAATATTGCTTTTAAAGTAAGCATGGCTATCAGTTGGAATGGTTATATATAAAGGATTGAAGCACGAATAAAGTATTGATGATGCAGATTGAAATTCAGAATTAAGCAAAAAGAAAACTAAAATTATTAGAGCAAATGGATCATTAAAGACAATTTAAAGATAAAAGTCAGTACTTTTAACTTGGTTTTAGGGAGAGAATGAAAAACTGAAGAGAATAGAAAACTGAAGAAGTAAATAACAGAAAGCATTACGGAAAGCAAATGTGAATATATTAATGATACAGAGATCAAGAGCATAAAATCCAACTAAGATGGAAAGAGAAGGTGACTAAAAGAAGGCCTTGGCTTTTGTTAAGAAGAAACATTTTTTGAGTCATTAGTATCTTTTGCTTCAAATTATTAGGATAGTAACTACAGTTACTTGAATAATGCCTTTATTCTAAGTTCATATTATTGCCTCATAAATATTTATCATTGAAGTACTGTAGGAAAGATGTTTTGGTATTGTTTGCTTCTTTTCTGGAAACAGAACATTTTATTCCTTTCTTAAAATTTATATTCAATCACTGTTCATCTTTCCAGCATACAAAATGAATCTTCCCAGCAAGAATGCAGTGTATTGGGAACCAGCAGTTAGTGTAATGGCTATGTCGCTGGACTCCCACGTAGTCGACCACGGTTGTATATCAGTCAAGTCAAAGATACTACTAAATATATTATCATCAACAGAAAACTTCATTTTTGTTTCAGATAAATCTTTTGTTTTCTTTATTCCCCCTAATCCTGTCCCTCCCTTTTTAGAATTCTTTTAAGGTTTACCAACTCATGCTCTAAGGAGCTTTTCCAATATCCTTGAATGGTTTGATTGGGTCTCCTCTGTTGCCTATTTCATCTCCTCACTCTTGACACCACTGATATGAGTATCTCTAATCAGTACAAATTCTCTCATGGGGAGTTGGCTCTCCAGAGCTAAATATTTCTTTCTGCAGAAATAATTCTATTTGCCACAGCACTATTTTTCTGCTATAACATCAACGTATTTGCAGTTTCTCCTAGGAAGACAACTGCTTATAGATCAAAATCAGTTTTTTCACACTTTGATGGAATTACTAAATACTTGTGACCCAATTTCACCTGTGAAAAGCTAAGAATTCTTCCAAAATATAGAGCCACATATAATTATATTTTATAATAAAACCTGAGATTTTTGTCATCAAATTACAAAATTAAAGTGAAACTAATAAAAAATATTAAATAATGAAAAGTCAGAATGTGAGTATAAATGCTGGAGTAGATAATTTGAGTATGGATGAAGAGATAATATTTAAAACAAGTTTTTCACATTGTTTCCCTA
>NW_006159452.1:492166-518845 GCF_000334495.1 Tupaia belangeri chinensis | reverse complement strand
GGTCGACTACGTGGGAGTCCAGCGACATAGCCATTACGCTAACTGCTGGTTCCCTCAAAAACATTTTTATATTTTTAGATTATTTATAAGATTGAGTAAATATTAATCTGCCCAATTTTATGTTAGTATATTCTGCTATTATGGAGAAAATAGAAATTCACATGTGTTTCCTATGATGGCAAATGTAAGAATTGACTTTCCAAAAAATGATACTAAAAAAATCTAACTTTTATGTACACCTGCTAGTCGATTTTTAAAAGGAAAAAACAAAAATTATACATATCCCATAATTAGTAATTTCTCAGTAAAATGGTACTATGCGTCTGATATTTGTATATGCAGAGACATATACCATGAACATAAATTCGTATTTTAGTAAAGAAATGGTCTCATACTATGTCTTTTTCTTTTTAAAGAGATTCTCTCCGTATTAGCATACAGGACTGTTCCTGGTGCTCTTCAAAGCACCAGGGTCCTGGATGCTGACTTAGGGCTGAACAGGGTCTTGGGAGGATCCTACTAAGCCTTTATGAATTATGGACTCATACTGTAGTCTTATAGGAAATGCTGAGGTGGACACAGTGAAGACCCAGTACTGCAGGAACTTGGTTAGCAGCTGTTTACCAACCATTGCAGAGAGATTTCAATGTTTTAACAAGTATGGCTGTAGAAGTACATAGTGGCTGAATTTCACCTAAGATTTGGCTGAATAACTAAGTAAATCAATAAATGCTGAAAATTTTGATCAAAAAGAACCGAAGTAAGAGCTTAGAGCTATATAAGAAATAGAACCAAAAGAATTGTCAGCAAACTAGTAATTTCTTAGGTAGGAGATCTGACTTTTTATAAGATGGTTTTCTTCATCAATATACTTGTTGTCAAACACATTAATAAAAAATCTCTAGAATACTAAATGAAAAAGAGGACACCTTGATAGTTAATTGTGTCAACAAAATTAACTATTTGAACCACAATTAGGTAGTAAAAAAGAGATCAAGGAAGAAAAGCATACTAGTTTGTCTATATTAGTTACATAAGTGAAATGACCATACATCCTGCCTTGCTTAGTATGGACCTAATTTACACTTTTATAAGTCAGCTGTATCACATGTATGTGTGGAGAGAGACATGGAGATAGAGGTATGCAGACATCATGAAGCTTTATTCCTACTTCTTGTCTCCTAAAAAGCAGATTAGCCCATAAACCATAATATCATTATCAGGAAATGTAATGCTAATACACATCTTTTGCCTACTACATGCAAATTTCTATAATTAACCAAGAAAATGTCTTTTATAGCTTTTATTTTCTCGGTAGTTTTACTTTTTTCTACAGAAGAAACAATAAAGGATCATGAATGATTCTTAGTTGCCAATTTCTCTTTAGTCTTTGCTATGTATAATCATGTATTAACTCCTTCATTATTTATATATATATTTAAAGATGAAGTAGCATTTTAATAAAGATCACTATTTCTTCATTTTATAGCAGATAGAACACTGTTAATACATGGCATTTTTGTCTTTAAAATACTCCATATTCTCGAGGACCATCAGATGGCATAATAGTTATGTCACTGGACTTCCACATAGTCAACTGTAGTTTGAGTCCCGGACTCAGTGACTTAAACTTCAAGCCGGGAACCTATGCATGCAGGGCCCAAGATCTCTAGAGGTGAATGAAGGAGAAGGGATTGTTGCTTGGCCATCACCCCCGGGAGGTGATTACTTATTTTCTGTCTCTCTATTTCTGTTTCTTTGGTGAGTGCATGCACCCTATACTCCATATTCTGAAAACTACAAAGCGATTATTTGGAAAAAAAAAATTGTGTGGGTATTCAGCTACAACTGTTAGAATTTTCTGTGGGGAACAAGAGCAACCACCTATACAGCTTGCTTTATGAAAGTGAACCTAGTTTCTGTTTAAGATCAAACCCCTATGATATATGTGTAAATGCAATATGCATATCAGTTTTCATTAAGGATGAATTGTGACTTGCTCCTTAATTTGAAGAGTCTATCAAATATATTTCATAAACATACAAAAGAGCACTCATCCTTGGGCAATGAAAACACACACACACATAACTTTTGTGATATGAGACTATAGCAAATAAACTGTATTCTATTTTATATTCAGAATAATAATATGAGTTATGTTGGTATCATTATACCAATAAATAAGCTAACCAACTTCCCAAGAGCTAAAGTATTTTTTAGATTAGCTTACATTGATATATAAATCCCTTCATGACTGATTTTTCCCATTGAAGAAAGCTTTCTAGTTTTATATATTTGTTATAAAGGCATACAGTAGAAGCTAGCTGTTTTGAGGTTTTAAAAGGTTCTCTTAATGGATTTGGATACCAAATTATGAGATAGAAAACAGCGAAAAGTGGATTAGAGTGAAAGAGATTATATTTTCCTTTCTGATTATTCAACTTGACCTGAATTCACAATCATCTAGAATACTTCTAAAGTTTAGAGTAACATGATGTGTATACCCTGAAAAGGGGATAGAAGTGAAAATGATCCATTTAGGCTAATTAGCACCTGTGAATGTCTTTTCTGAGTTCTAATGAGGCTACATCATTTTTTCTTGATGCATTATTTGTCATCTAATCACATATATTTCATCACAGTACATTATTTGAAAGGAATAAAATATTAGAATTTAATATAAACTTTAACTAGTTGCTGATAAAATGAGAAGATAAGGCTTTGGAAAAACACATGAAAAGTTAGTTAAATATACATAAAATATAAAATGCAGGATCAGGGGACCAGCAGTTAGCATAATGGCTATGTCGCTGGACTCCCATGTAGTCGACCGTGGTTCGTGTCCTGGACCCCGTGGCTTAAAACTCACACCGGGCGCATGTGCGTGTGTGCCCAAGATCCCGAGAGGAGAACGGAGGAGAAGGGACTGCAGCATGGCCATCCCCCCTGGGGGGTGATTTCTTGCTTTCTGTCTCTCGCTGTTTGTCTGGCGAGCGGCCGCGCCCTATAGCGAAAAAAATCTCTTAAAAAAAAAAAACAAACGATTTTTAGTTCAGCACAAGCTTGTCAAGTATAAAAAATATATATATAGCCCTGCCTCTTAGTGTCAAGAGTGACTATGTAACTACATTTTGGCCAGTAGTTTATAAGTGGAAATGGTTTATATAATTCCAGAAGGAGTTCTTAAGAGAAAATATGCTATTTCTTCAAATCTTCTTCCTTGTGGACTGGAATGGCAAGAGTTTGAGTGGCTATCTTAGGCCATGATGTGAAACAATTAATATATAAGACAAGCAAAATGAAAGGACTTAATTCTATGGTGGTGGTGGAGTCAATATTCTTCCCCAGACTGACTGGACTTAACATCTCTGAACTACTTTATAAAAAGTAATCTACATTATTTAAATTTCATTATTTTGTGGTTATTTCTGTAGTTATTCAAGCTAAACTTTATTCTAATATGTATCATGTTATAAGCAACCTAGTGTTGCCAGTGAGACTCAGTACGTAGGGTCTCTACCCAGGATGTGAAAATCCACGGGAAAGAATTCAAGAGTGAGCCATTGAGGGAGAGTGAAAACAAGTTTATTAAGGGAAGCATACAGAGTGGACCACTCCATTGGTGGAGCAGCCATGGGAGAGAAGATGGATAAAGAGTTTCATGCCTTCCTCCAAGAGAAAGGAGAGAATTGTTACTAGAAAGGGAAGATAGAATGGATACCCCATAGGTGGGTCAGTGACAAAATTGTGCTGTAAAAAATTTCACAGACTTGGAGAGAACGTAGAGAAAAGGGGCCAGAGGCAGAGAGCTGCACTGGCACTGAACAGAAGGGGCTATGGGATTTTGTTGTATCTTAAGGAAGGGGATGGGTACATTTGGGGAGTCAAGGGAATAAGGTTGTCTGTTGGTCCTCTACAACAAACACCTGAGTTGTTTTATTCTTATCTCTGGATGTCATACCTGGCTTCTGTAGTCTTCAGGGTATTCTGTTTGTCATTATGATACCAGCTGATAAGGGGGGAAGCAATTTTTATGTCTAAAGGTTGAAATTTAGAAGAAGGGAAAAAAAATATGCCTGAAGCTCCTGGGAGGCGGGAATGTGTCCTTGAGACACTGAAAGTGTTCTTTCATTTTCTCCCTCTGGTTTTGAGATAAGTTCATTCTTAATGACTTGACTCAGTGTCTGCTGAAAAGGAGTAAAGACCTTTTTTATCTGTAGTAGTGGTGGTGGTGGTAGTGTTTGCTTTAGGGGCATAGAGTTGCCCCTGCATTAGGGTGAACATCATTAAGAGGAAGAGGGTGGAATTGGACAGTTCTAAAGGTCAGCATGGTAGCCTGGGGCCTTTCACTAGGGGAGTCTCCCATTGCCTGGACATTTTAGAATAAGAGATATCAGAAAGTGGAGAAGGAAGGAGAAAGCAAAAGGCAGTGATAGAGTAAGGAAGTTTAATGAGTTTTTAAAGTTAGGCAGCAGTAGTTCCAGGAATGGTCTTGATTTTAACCAATTCAGACCCAATCTCCTACCATGTACTGTCAGATTTTAAGTGTTTGGAATATTCCTCCCCTTAATTTAAAACATCTCTTCTGCCTCACTAGCACTAGGCCATTTTTTTATCCAACATGAAAATATTGATATGTACTTAGCAAGTGTAATTCATTGTATACTCTGTGATGCTTCACATTTATTTATACAAGTTTTGCCTTGCTGAGTAATAATTCCTTGTATGACTTTATAAAAAAGTAAATTCATTTTTTTTAAATGAACATTTAGGTTGCAAATAGATTTTAGTGACTGTCTTAAGAACTACTCTAAACTGTTCTCTATAAATCTTTTT
This sequence comes from Tupaia belangeri chinensis, assembly GCF_000334495.1. Taxonomy (NCBI): domain Eukaryota; kingdom Metazoa; phylum Chordata; class Mammalia; order Scandentia; family Tupaiidae; genus Tupaia; species Tupaia belangeri. Next base: position 514,009 of record NW_006159452.1, on the reverse strand, counting down.
GGGACATATGTTTGCATTCCTTTTGGATAAATATCTACTTGTAGAATCAGTGGTATATGATTGCCTTCATAAGAAATTACCGAATTGTTCCCCATATTGCTTTAAACTTTTATAATCCTGCCAATAATGCTTGACTGTTTCAGTTGTTTTACCTCCCGTTTAACATTTGTTGTCAGTCATTTTAGTTTAACCATTTTAGAAAATATAAAGACATTTCTTTATGATTTTTTTATCCTAGACGATTTGTACTGCTTCTACAAAATACTTAAATGTGTATTGTATATTTTATAAAGAACAAACATTTAATTTTCACACTTTTGAAGGCTAGAAAGTCCAAGGTCAAGGTGCCAGCAGATTTAGTGTCTTGTAATGGCTCATATTCTGCTTCCAAATTGTCACCTTATAGTATGTACCCTCTTGAGGGAACAAACATTGTATCCTCCTAATAAAGGACAGAAGGGTGAAAAGAGCTTAGAGAACTCTTCAAACTCTATTAGAAGGTCGCTTATTCCATTCATGAGGACACTTTCTTCATAACTTAAGAGGTTCCACTTCTTCATACTATCACATGGTTGGTTAAGTTTCAATATATGAATTTTAGGGGACATAAGCAGTCTGCAGTACTTTTTTAATGGTATTTCTTTTATGACTGATGATTTTGAGCACCTTATTTTGTGAGCACTGTGAGGTAGAGAGAGAGATATTTGTAAGGCATTCAAATATTTTGCCCATTTCCAATTGGGTCATTTTTTTTTCACTGTTCATCTATAATTATTCTTACTACATTCCGGATAAAAAATTTTCATTAGCTCTATGTATTGCAAATATTTTAAATAGTTTCTCTCGGCCAGTTGGTGCATTTAAAATGTATTAAAGATGTCTTCCAGTGAATAATTTCTTAGCTTTGATGGAATCCAACTTATACAATTTCCTCTGTTCTGGTTGATAATTTTTATATCTATATTATTTTTGCATACCACCCAGATTACAGAGATACTATTCAATATTTTCTTCTTAAACTTCTATTATGTTAGCATTTACATTTTACATTCTATAAGCCTTACAGTGGAATTAAGAGTCTAGGATCACATTTTTACAATTATCCAATTGTTCCAGCATCATTTGTTGAAAACATCCAAGATTTTGTTTGTACATTTTATTTATATTTCATTTGTAAAAGCATTATTTCTTTCTGTAACATGCCTATTATTTTTTTCATAGCATCTTATTTTTTCATTTGAATTTGCTTATATCCTATGTTACTTTGTTTTTAAATACTCCATGGTCTTATACTGAGTCAGGAATGCTGGGTAATCAGACCCAACTCCATGCTGGCTCCTGTACTACACTCATGAAGAATTAGAGACTCAAACACAGAGAGGAGAGGAAAGCAAAGTTCAGTAGGGAAGGAGAAAAAGCTTCCAATGCAGTGGAAGGGGGCCCGAACGGTTTCCTGAAGATGGGACAACAGCAAGATTTTGTTTTGTTTTGTTTTGTTTTGTTTTTTAATCTAGCAGTCTGTACAATGAGCTGGCTTTCTGATAAAGAAGTAGGCTTTAGAAAATGGCTAAGTAGTAGTCTGAATGATTTATTACCCTATTCTTTGTAGGGTCAGCATACTGTAGCATCCTGCACTTCTTGTTAGAATACCCTTACTGAATAGAAACCATTACCCTCAGCTATAGTTGCCTTGAATCCCAATGTAACCAGCTTTGGGCTATGAAAACTTAGCCACTATGACTCCATCTTGGCCTTATCCTATCTCTGTGCTTAATATCCTTATCGTCTGCCTTATTTGCAAGGACTCATAAATTATTTAGAACTATATAAAAAGTGGTCTATATTGTATATTAATCAGACCACAGTGGAAAAACAGAGACTTTATCAAAAATAAAAACATAGCGATCTCCCCTTCTACCTATAAGTATAAACCTAAAACAGCCTAAAAACATAGCCACCATCCTATCTACCTATAAGTATCCTATCTCAATAACTTGACATTTTTTGGTTTCTGGTTCTGGTCTTAAGATTTATCTAATTCTCATTTAGTCCTGTGGGCAAATGAAAGTAAGAGTTATCTAATCCCTGTGACTCTTTGCCCTGCTGAGGCAGGTTAGCAGAGCCTGAGAACACATCTGAGGGGCCAGGTTTTCCCACAATCTCTGGAGGTGAGACTATCATGAGAACTTATCCTTTAGTCTGCCAAGTATCTTTCAAGAGACTGGGCTATGAAAGCTGAGGAAAGGACTTGGACTCCTCTAAGAGAAGAACAGAGCATGTTACGAAAGGACAAGATTGACTAGAAGATTAGATGGAAAGCATATTTTAAAATACAGACAAAAGAGATGATTTGTGAAAAGAGACAAAGCACAGAGCCAGAACACAGCTTTAGAATAGTACAAATTGAAGAAGGAGGAAAAACTGAACAAATGGGGAAAAGGTATTTATTTTTCAATGAAGAGGGACTTTATGTTAACCTGAAAAACATCTTGATTCTGCATATTGAATGCTTTAGTGAGACCTAAGATAGATAATATTATATGTTCACAAGGTGGAAAATTCCTTCAATACTAAAAAAAAAAAAAAATGAGATAAATAAAAATCTGATAATTCCCAGTCAGAATTGTCAGAGTTCCTGTCATTGTCTCCTCTGTCCTCCCTGCCTTAAAAAGAAAGAAATCCAATTAGCATCAGCCTCTCACCAGCAGTGCCTCAAGCTATAAACTAGAGATAAGGGAGAAACTCTACATTCCTGGATTTCTACTAGCAGGTCCTCTTCCCTCTCACACTAATTCATATCTCTGGAAATAGCTGTTATCAGAAATTAAAATCATAATATGACTTTACCTGTCATACCTTTGTTTTATGTTTTTCATATCATCGGTGGGAAATAAGTGTCACTTAATAGTTGACCTTGAGAACAAAATCCTTTTTATTTATTTATTTATTATTTTATAAGTTAACTTTAAGAAGATTTTTAAGAGGACAATAACTTTTTGGAAAAAATACAAAGTAAAGAGTTCATTATACCTTACACTCAGTTTCCTCTGTTAATAGCATCATATGCTAGTATTACAATGCATTGATATTGATGCATTATATTAATTAGTTTATTCACATTTTCTTAAATGTTCTTTTTAGTTTTTACCTAATATCTTCCATTTCTCTTAGAATCTCATCTAAAATAGCACATTACATTTAGTTGTCATGTTTCCTTAGGTTGTGCTTAGCTGTGACATTTTCTCAAATTTCCTGTTTTGAAGACCTTGACAGTTTTAAGGCGCTCTGGTCAGGTATTCTGTAGAAAGTCCCATAATTGGGACTTTCTGCTGATTTGTGTTAGGCTAGAGTTTTAGGAAGGAACATTGCAAGGTAAAGTGTCATTCTCATCACATCCTATCAAGGGTACATACTATTGAGATGACTTCCTTTGTTGATGTTAATCTTGATCACCTAGCTGAGGGAGTGTTTGTCAGATTCCTCCCCAGTAAAGTTATTCTTTCCCCTCTCCATATACTGTACTCTTTGAAAGGAACTCAGTATGCATAGTCTACCTTTAAAGTATGGAGTTCCACCTCCTGATGGCAAAGCAGCCATACACATTATCTGGATTTCTGCATGGATTATTTTTCTGCATGGATTATTTTTCATTACCAACTTATTTACTCAATCATTAATTTATATAATATTTTGTGGATATTTATTTTATACAGTGGGTTGTAAAACAGAGATATTTATTTATATATTGCTCAGATTTTTCTGTTTGGCCATCAGGAGCTCTTTGTTTGGGCTTCCTTCACTTGACATTCTCCATCACTGCCTTCTTTATTTTATATTTTTAAGGCTCCTTACATCAGCTACTCTGGTCCTATCTTATTCATATTCTTCTCTAGTCCTAGCATCAGCAAATCAGCTATTTTCCTAAAGAGCTCTAATTCTCTTTATTGGATCACAGTATTAGAAACCATGATCTGTTATGGGTATGCTCATTGCTACTGGTATATCATTGTTTCTATGTCATTATCTCACAAAGTGAGGATATGTGTGTATACTAAGTCATGAATATATACACATGCATTAACTATTTCCAGATGTAACCATCTATGTCTAAATTAAGTTGAATATGATGCCAATGTGATGTCTCTAACTCTAATCCTTTTTTTTTCTGCTTCTCTAAACACTGGACCATTTCAGCAGTAAGAAACTTGGATCTACTATCTACTATTAACTAATTCTTAAATTCAGGAAAATCATGGATAGTGACTTTTGAATTATTACCCCCATGGGAAGCAATTTGGTCAATGGGGAAATGTGCTGATAGAATAAGTTTTTCCCTTTTCCCTCATTTCTTTTTTTTTTTTTGGAGAGATTTCACTGTAGGGCACGTGCGCTCGCCAGACAGACAGAGAGAGACATAGAGACAGAAAGCGAGAAATCACCCCCCAGGGTGGATGGTCACGCCACAATCCCTTCTCCTCCATTCTCCTCTCGGGATCTTGGGCACGCACGCACACGCGCCCGGCGTGAGTTTTAAGCCACTGGGTCCGGGACATGAACCGCGGTCGACTATGTGGGAGTCCAGCGACATAGCCATTACACTAACTGCTGGTTCCCTGCCCTCATTTCTTTGATCAATACATTTACACACATCCACTTCAGTGAAATTGGTTTTTTTTAATTTAATTTTATTATCATAATCTTTTTTATATTACATCGAATCACACATACCTTTAAGTCTATTACATTTCTTTTTCCAGCACGATTATCATATGTATCAGTCAAGACAAAGACATTCCTATCCACATCATCATCAAATAGCTTTGCATAATTTTTTCAGGTTATTATTATTATTATTTAGTCTCATTATTTCTGTAATTATTCAATTACAATATATCATTTGGCTTGTATGAAGAATTTACCCAACATGAAATACTTCTCAGAACAGTCCAGTTGAGAATACTAAACATGTTTCATGAACAGGTAATAAACCATTGCTGTGTCCCACTAATGTCATCACTCTCTATTTGTTCTCTTGCTAGCCTTCTCTATACTCTTCCCTTCTACTGCCCATTCCACACTGTCTTCAGCATCTGTAACTATTTTCACTGCTTTTATGTCCTCCAATATTTTGATCTCTACCATAAAGTATGCATAGTCTGTATATATTAAGTAGATACATACAATATCTTTCTTTCATATCCTGGTTTGCTTCACTCAGCAATAGATCCTCCATATTTGACCACTTTATATCACATTTTTTCCATCCATTCACCTATTTGTGGACATTTAGGTTGGTTCCACATCTTAGCGATTGTGAGTAATACTGCAATAAACATTGATGTCCAAGTGTTTTTCTGATTAAGCATTTTCCTGTCATTTGGGTAGATGCCCAGAAGTGGGATTGCTGGATCAAATGGTAGTTTTATTTGTAGATCTTTGAGGAACCTCCATATTGTTTTCTACAGTGGCTGAACCAGTTTACATCCCCACCAACCATGTAGGAGAGTTCCCCTTTCACCACATCCCTGCCAACACTTATGACATTTGTACTTTCAATCTTTTCCTATCTGACAGGGGTTAGGTGGTATCTCATTGTGGTTTTAATCTGCATCTCCCTTATGATGAGGGACGTTGAACATTTCCACATATGCTGCTTGGCTATTTGTATATCTTCCTTAGAGAGATTTTTGTTCAACTTATTTTCACATCTTTTAATTGTGTTAATCATTTTCTTTTGGGTAAGTTGCTTGAGTTCCCTGTGTATTCTGGTTATCAGTCCCTTGTCTGAGGCATATTTGATAAAAATATTCTCCCATACTGAGGGTTGGCAATTCACACGTTACTGTGTCCTTTGCTGTGCAGAAACTTCCTAGTCTGATATAGTCCCACTTGTCTCTTTTAGGGATTATTGCCTGTGCTTTGGGAGTCTTATTTAAGAATTCTCTACCTAGCCCAATGTCTGCCAGAGTTTCCCAGTATTTTCCACCAGTAGTTTTATAGTTTGAGGTCTTAGGTTCAAATCTTTGATACATTTTAAGTTTTTTTGTTAATGGTAAAAGATGGGGATTCAGTTTCATCTTTCTGCAGGTGGATACCCAGTTTTTCCAGCACAATTTGCTAAAAATATTTTCCTTTTCCCAATAGACTGACTGGTATCCTTTGTCAAAAATCAGTTGATTGTAAGCTTTGGGGTTTATTTCTGGGGTCTCTATTCCATTCCACTGGTCCACCTGTCTGTTTCTGTGCCAATACCATGGTGTTCTGATTATCACAGCTTTATAGTATATCTTGGGGTCAGGGAGTGGTATGCCACCCATGCCATTCTTCTTGCTAGGATTGCTTTGGCAATATGAGGTCTTTTATGAATCCAGACAAATTCTATGATTGTCTTTTCAAGATCTGTGAAGAATGTCTCCAGTATTTTGATTGGAATTGTGTTAAATACGTAGATTAATTTGGGTAAAATTGCAATTTTGATTATGTAAATTATTCCAATCTAGGAACATGGGGAGTCCTTCCACTTTTTTATGTCATTTTCAATATTTTTTTTAAAAAGATTTTCATAGTTTTCTTTGTAAATATCTTTGACTTCCTTAGTTAGGTATATCCCTAGGTATCTTATATATTCTGTGGCTATGGCAAAAGGGATTCCTTTCTTCAGCTCTAGTTTATTCAACTTGTTCATATAGAGAAATGCTATAGATTTTTGCATGTTGATTTTGTATCCTGCCACTTTACTGTATTTATTTATTATTTCAAGAAGTTTTTTCATGGAAACCTTCGGGTCTTTTAAATATGCTATCATGTCATCTGCAAATAGAGATATTTTCAACTATTCTTTGTGTGTTTGAATGACGTTTATATTATTCTCTTTTCTGAATGCATTGGCTATGACTTCCAACATTATATTAAAAAGTAGTGGAGAAAGTGGGTAGCCTTGTCTAGTATCAGTTTTTAGTGGAAAAGCTTTTAGTTTTTCCCCATTCAGTATAATGTTACTGATAGGTTTTTCATAGATGGCTTTTATTGTCTTGAGAAATGACCCTTCTACACGAATCTTGCTGAGAATCTTAATTATGAAGGGATGTTGTATTTTATCAAATGCTTTTTCTTCATCAATTGAGATGATCATTTTTTTTATCTTTCTTTCTGTTAATATGTTGTATTATATTTATGGTTTTGCATATGTTGAACCACCGTTGTATCCCTGGGATAAAATCTACCTGGTTGTGATAAATACTTTAGTTATATGTTGTTGGATATGATTTGCAAGTATCTTGTTGAGAATTTTTGCATCTATATTCATCAGAGATATTGGTCTGTAGTTTTTCATTTTGGTCATGTCTTTATCTGTTTAGGGAATGAGAATAATGGAGGCTTCATGCAATGAATTTGGAAGGTTTCCTTCCTTTTGGATGTTTAGAAATAATTTGAGTAAGATAGGGGATAACTCTTCCTTAAAGTTTTAAAGAATTCAGAAATGAAGCCATCAGGACCTGGGCTTTTCTTTGTTGTAGAGTTATTTATTACTGATTCAATCTCATGGCATTTTATGAGTCTACTCAGGTTTTCTATGTCCTCCTGATTCAATCTTGGTAGTTTATATGCATCCAAGAATTTGTCCATCTCCTCCATGTTGTCTTGTTTGTTGGCATATAGTTGCTCATAGTATTCTCTAATGATGTTTAGTATTTCTATTGTGTCTGTTGTAATGTTGCCTGTTTCATATTTGATTAATCTGATTTCTTAATTTCTTATCAGTCTAAATAATGATGTATCAATCTTGTTAATCTTCTCAAAAACCAGCTTTTGCTCTCATTTATTTTCTATTTAGTTCATTTATTTTCTATTTCATTTATTTCTGCTCAAATCTTTATAATTTCTGTTTGCCTAGCATTTTGTTGTTACTGTTTTTCCAATTCCTTGAAGCATGATATTAGGTTGTCTACTTGCCACCTTTCCATCTTTTTCTTATGTGCACTAATAACTGTGGATTTCCCCTTAATGACTGCTTTTGCCATGTCCCATAGGTTATGGAATCTCATGTACGCATTATCATTTGTTTCAATAAATTGTTTGATTTCTGAATTAATTTCTTTAGTAGTTAAGAAGTCATTCAGAAGTAGGTTGTTAGTTTCTATGTGTTTGTATATTTTCGAGGGTTTTTTCTTGAAATAAACATCTAGTTTAATTCCATCATGGTCAGAAAATATGCTGGCTATAGTTTCTATGCCTTTGAATCTGTAAAGGCTTAATTTGTGTCCTATCACATGGTCAATATTTGAAAAGGTTCCATGTCAGGGAGAGAAAAATGTATATTTTGTGGTCTTAGGTTGGAAAGTTCTATAGATTTCTGTCAAGCCCATTCGATTTATAGTATCATTTAGGTCCTGTATCTCTCTACTTATTTTTTGTCTAGGAGATCTGTCTAAAGTAGATAATGGGGTATTGAGATCACCAACAATTATACTGTTGCACCCTATTTCTCTTTTTAGCTCCAGCAGTCCTTCCTTCATATATTTAGGTGCTTGTGAGTTGGGTGCATAGATATTTATAAATGTTATGTCTTCTTGATGAATTATTCCATTTACTATTATACAATGCCCTTTGTCTCTTCTTATAGTCTTTGTCTTGAAGCCTATTTTGTGTGAAATCAGTATTATAACTTGAAACATTTTTTGATTTTCATTTGCATGGAATATCTTTTTCTAGCCCTTACTTTTAGTCTATGTAAGTCTATCCATAATGTGTGTTTCTTGTAGACAATAGATAGAGGGTTTCTGTTTCTTTGTTTGTTTGTTTTTATCTATTCAGCCAGTCTGTGTCTCTTAATTGGGGAATGTAATCTATTAATATTAAATGCTATTATCGATATTTTTTATTTTTTGACCCGTTCCTGTCATTAAGTGAGCCATTCTCTTGGCTGTTTTTTGTTCTCTTATACCTGTCTGTCTGACTTTTTAGTTTTCTTGGTATAGACCTCCCTTCAGAAACTCTTGAAGAGCTGGTCTGGAGTTGGTAAATTCTTTCAGGTTTTGTTTACCTGAGAATGTTTTTATCTTTTTTTACCATATGAAGAATAATTTTTCTGGGTATAGTATTCTTGGTTGAAATTTTTTTTCAATGAGCATTTTGACTATATTTCCCCATCCTTTCTTTGCCTGCTTTATTTCTAATGGGAGGTCTGATATTAGCCTGATGCGATGACCTTTGTAAATAACTTGATGTTTCTTTCTTGCCAATTTCAGTATCTTGTTTTTATCTCTGGTTTTGATCAATCTGGCTATGATGTGTCTTGCAGAGGATCTTCTTGGGTTGATTCTATTTGGAGTCCTATATATTTATTGGGTCTGGATAATAGAATATCTCTCTGGAAAGTTTTCTTCCAGGATTTCATAAATAAATTATCAATGTCCTTATTATTTTCTTCCTCTTCTAGGATAACAGTTATCCGGATGTTGGAGCACTTGATGGTATCTGGTATTTCTCATATGTGATCCTTATTTTTCTTGGTTGTTTTTGAAATCTTCTTGATACTTTTTTTGATGTCAGAGGTTTTGTCTTCTACATTTGAGATTCTATTTTCTGTGTGATCTAACCTGCTTTTAATACTTTTGAGGGAGGTTTTAATTTCCTTTACCACATGCTTTATCCCTAACAATTCTGTTTGTTTATTTTTTAAGGTGTCTATTCCTTCTTTCAAATCATGAAAGGACTTCTTCATCTCCTGGAGCTTGTCATCTCTTTTCTCTTTTATTTCAATTACTTTGGTCACTACAAAAATTTTGAATTGCTTATCAAACATGTCCACAAATTCCATTGTGTTGTCTGTGGGTGATGTGGAATTGATGTTTTCCCTTGGCATAGAGACATTTTGTTCGTTGCTCATATTTCTTGTACCTCTGAGATTGCTTCTAGTCATCTGGTGATCTATACATCTTCCCTAAATCTTTCAAGGTATTTCTGAGAATTCAAAGGTGTGCAGGAGTAAAAAATTGACGATTTCTCTTCCACTCTGCCTCCCTGTTTCTTACCAGTACCCTGCACTGTTGTCACCAGTTCTGGATGACCCAAAATCCTCCCTCTTTCAAAAAAACAGGTGTGCACCCAACTGAGCTGCTGAGCTTGACCTCAGGAGCAAAGGAAAGATCACGCAGTGCTATCCCTAACACCAGAGTCCTGAGAGGCCAAAGGCTATGGGATAAATAAAATTAAATAAATCATTCTTTTAAAAAATTAGATTGTTCTGCCATTAGATGATTTTTTTCAATTTCATACATTAATTCTTTTTGTAAAATTCAATGGGTTTTGACAAATGCAGGATGTCATGTATCTACCATTAAATAACATGCAGTATAATTTTAGTGCCCTATAATGTCTTCTCTCCATCATTGAACTCCTGGGCAATCAATGATGTATTAACTAACTTTACAGATTTGCCTTTTTCAGAAAGTCACATAAATGGATGAAGTACTTTATAAATGTCAATTAGATCAAAGTGTATGATACTGTTTTTCGGGTCACATATAGTCTTACCGATTTCCTACTTGCTTGATTTATCAATTACTGACAGAGACATATTTAAGTCTTCAACTATAAGAGTAGATTTTTCTATCTCACCTTTTAGTTCTAAGAGATTTTGCTTTAAGTATTTTGATGCTCTATTTGCTAGGTTCATACACATTTAAAATTGTTATATGTTCTTAGAGAAGTTAATCCCTTAACATTATTTAATTATGGACTTCACCAGTAGAAAGATTATCAGGGATATCCTTGTCACAAGTTCTCCTCCCCACTCTACATTGCTAATAACATTCACCTCAATCAATCATCTTTTTCCTGGAGATGAGACACATTTACTGTTTATCCCAAGTAGGAGTTTTCAGTTTCCTGCTGGCTAGCAGAATTATTCAAACAAGTCAAACACTTCCTCCTGTGGGTGCCAGGAGACACTCCATTCTGTTGATACTACAGAGCCTACCTTCCACAGTTTCTGGTTTTCTCTGTTCCTGTGTACAACCTCTATGAGGTACTGTGGGACATGCATGTCCTCCTCTCCAAAGCTGTGAATACATGTGATCAATAAATTGGTGTGATTTCATCTGTCTAGTGCTGGATGCTATGTGTAGCTACCTCCATAACTCCAGGGTAGAAGTTCTTTACTCAACAATGGGAAGATTAGGAGGTAACCAAAATACCTTATTTATTTATTTAATTTATTAGTGAGAGAGATTTTTCCTATGGGGTGTATCTGCTTGCCAAAGAGACAGAAATTGAAAAATGGCCCCCTCAGGGGATGGCCATGTCACAATCCCTTATCCTCCATTCTCATCTCGAGATTTGGGGCAGGTACAAACAAGCAGCTGGTGTGAGTTTTAAGCCACAAGGTTCAGGACTTGAACCACTGACAATCTCATGGGAGTCCAATGCCTTAATCAGTATGTCACCTGCTGACCCCAACACCTTCTTATTCTGAAGTCATCTCTTTTGGAAATGAATAGAAATACTTTAGCTTTCTCTTTATCAGTAGCATGGTATACCTTTCTCCATCTCTTACTTTTAATGTATTGGTCCTTATATTTATAGTGAACTTCTTATAGACAACATATAGTTGGGTTTTAAATGTTTTAACCACTCTGGCAATCTTCATCTTTTAATTGATTTTACTTAGACCATTCAAATTTAATGTGATCATTGAGTGAGTTAGAATATTATCTGCCATGTTTTTAACTGTTTCCTTATCATCTCATTTGTTTATTTCCTTTTCCTTCTTGTTTTTCTGCCTTCTCTGATTTTAATCTAACATTTTATATAATTTTATTTTATCTCATAACATATAAATTATACTTTAAAATTTGTATTGATTTATCTAACTTATAATGGACACTTTTAATAATATTTCACTTTCAAATAATACTATACACTGTTAAGTAGAATTCCCAATTCCTTTCTTTTCATCATTCATTTCATAATTTGTATTCTGCAGTCACCAAGTTCATTGTTACTTTAACACGTTTGGATATGAGTCATAGAACTAATTTTAGACAATTAATAATACAAGACTGAAAATGAAATGAAAAGAGAATCATTTTGTTCTCATAACCAGTATATTGTTAGTAATAATGAAATATTTAAAAAGCTTTATGAACACTATAGCACAAAATAAAAATATATAAAACTAACATTAGAATGTTAGAAATTAAAGATGTTGTGGTTGCCATTAACATATTTCTCAGCCTTTAAATTTGCAAGTATACAAAATACATTAGGATATAGAATTTTTATTATTAAATTAATTGCTGTGACCTACACAGTACAGATTTATTTTAATCATTTGTAAATATTTATGAAAGTTAACCATATATTAGGCCAAAAATGTTCATAATATTCTCTGACCTAAATGTTCTATAAGTATTAATAAAGTTTAAACAAAAATATTCTGTAATTGAGGATTTTGAAACACTCAAGGATCTACTGGGTGAAAGGTGTAGTCAAAAGCATAAATATTTAGAATATGATGAAAATTACCACAGAACTAATCAAACTATTAATGCATAGCCAAGCTGGGTTGAGATCAAAGTAATATTAAGCATTTTTCTTGATTTCACCATTCAATAATTCAACTTAAAAGAATTTTTTATAATCTGAGAAAGGTAATTTATTCATTTAACCAAGATACATTAAGTGGAAACATATTATACACAAGAGAACTTTTAAAAGTTCATGGGAAAAGTAAAGTATGAGTTTATTTTGTTGCAAAGTTTTTTTAAAAATCCTTGCATAGTTTTTTGTAATATGTTTTCCATGAACTTTTTAGCAATGCATTGCTGCACAGATGGGCATTTATACCTACCTTCAGGAAGCCTACACATACTAAAGTTTACTAGAGCTAAAAATGGAAGTATTTAAGAATAGATAAAATGCAAAATAGATGTTAAAAATGTAAAAGCTAATTGTAAAATAAATATTACATTCCTGAAAAATAATTGTAGATTTTAAAAAGTAAGCAATCAGTATATGCATTTAAGTACAAAAATTAGACATAGCTTTAAGTTATTGGATTAAGTAAATAAAAGTAAACATGATATGCAATATATTTAAAACTTTCTTAGAAAACACAAATAGCCAAAATTTGTGCAGGAAGAAAATAAACATTCAAGAAATCAAACAAATATCCAATTTTTTTTTTCCAAAGAAAGGGGGCAGACCTTATAGCCTAGCTTGTGTCCCAGCTCTGGTTGCTTGAAAAACACACTGGGCATGTGTGCTCAAAGTCTCAACAAGATGGAGAGATAAAGGAGAAGGGATTGTGATATGATCACACCCCAATAGAGAGTGTTTTCTCCCTTTTTCTTGGTCTCTCCATCTCTACCTGGGAGTGCATACCCTCCACAAATTTTAAAAATAAATAAATAAAAGGTGTTTTAGTTATTTGTTTGTTTAAATAAACAGCAAAATTGTTACTATATGTCACTGAAAGAGAGACGAGAAGCACAAATGTGATTAGAATAGATCTGATAGCCTGAGAAATTCTTCTATTTATCACTGTATAGGGTTTTAAAAGAAAATGCTAATAACTTAACAAAAACTGTGTACTTTGACCAAAAATAAACATACTCAGTAGTAAAACAACAGAAACATTCTCATTAAAATTAGAAACAAAAACAAGATACTTGCTATTATGTTAAATTTCTCTAAAAATCCTTGTCAATTCAGTAAGATAATAAATGAAGCATAGATTTCAGAAAGTAATATTCTTTTTTTTTTTAAAAGAGGTTTTTGCTATAGCGTGCATGCACTCACCAGAAAGACAGAGAGAGACAGAAAGCGAGAAATCACCCTCAAGAAGGGATGGCCAGGCCATAATCCTTTGCCCTCCATTCTCCTCTTGGGATCTTGGACATGTACACATGCACATGTGCCTGGCGTGAGTTTAAGCCACTGGGTCTGGGACTTCAACCGTGGTGGACTACATGGCAGTCCAGTGACTTAGCCATTACGTCAACTGCTGGTCCCCAGAAAATAATATTTTAATTATTTACAGAAAATATATATTAATTTATAAGACTAATTCTATCTAGCTAGAAACCATTACGTCAACTGCTGGTCCCCAGAAAATAATATTTTAATTATTTACAGAAAATATATATTAATTTATAAGACTAATTCTATCTAGCTAGAAATGTGAGCATTAATAATTTTCTGTGTGTGTATATATATATATATATATATATATATAAAATGAAAAATAATTTCCCTTTTTCCCTTCATAAAAACAAAAACAAAGTACAGAATATAGTAAAAAAAAAAAACTCTAGTCAAAATGCTAACAGAAACCATAAAATATATTCTTTTTTTTCTTCTTTTTTTGGCTAGAGGGCACGTGTGCTGCTAACCAGAGAGAAAGAGAGAGAGAGAGTGAATGAGAAATCACCCTTTTAGGGGAATGCCCATACTGCAATCCCTTCTCCTTCATTCTCCTCTCAGGATTTTTGGCATACATGTACATGTACCTGTTGTGATTTTCGAGTCCAGGACTTGATCTGTGTAGTCAGCCATGTGGGACCCAGCTGCATTAATCTCCATACCACCTGCTAGCCCCTCACAAACATTCTTAAGGAAAAAATATGTGGGGCCTACAAGCACAGCCACAAAATAACTCAAAAAAAAGAAAAAGAAAGCATATATGGTTCTACATGTAAAGATTATTTTGATATTTTAATTCTACCTGTAGTAATTCAAAGTTAGTCATCTTCAGTCCAAACTCTCTTGATTTTTTTTAAAGTTTGTTTTTCTTTTACTCTATGAGGGAGAGAAATAGAAAGGCACCTACATGGTCTTCAAGCTGTGATCTATCCCCTGCCTCAGCCAGCCGGGTTTGTGGGCAAATAGATGTACTATCAGTCTATATGGAGAGACCTTGGGACAGAACCTTACCATATGGCCTCAGTGCTACAGAGAATTGCATTATCACTGCACTACCATCACTGACTGCCTCCTGAAATTTGACAAGGTGATTTAAAATTTCATTTGGAGGAAATCAAAACTGCTTTTTTAAAAAATGTGAGAAAAATGCAGAAAGTAAGAAGGTAATTTATGTTCTAGATATAAATATATAATACAAATATAAGATAAATATATTACCATTGTCCTGAATTTAGGACACATCCCCCTCAAAAATATATTTTCCTAAATATTTAATAAATTAGAATAATAGAAAAAGATAAAGTACATTTAAGGAAGCTAGATTATTTTCTGTACAGTGATGGTGATATAAAGTTATTATTAAGGAAAAAGAGTTACTACAAATTAATGTCCTCGATTAATTGTGATTAAATTCTAAAAACTAACAAGAATACATTATAATTTAACATGTAATTTAACGGGAAATAGGGCTGCCCAAGCACAGATTCTCTTGGTAGTTTAGAATTACATTGAATTTGTAGATTAATCTGGGTAGTTAATTTTGGGTAATATTTGGATAATATTAATTTTCAATCTAGGAACATGGGATTTTTTTCACCTTCTTGTATTCTTTTTAATTTCTTTTTTTAAGTGTTTCATGGTTTCCTTCCAGAGGTCTTTGACTTCTTTGGTTTTCTTTAAAAGTTTTGTAGAATTCAGAAGTAAAAGCATCAGGATCTGGGTTCTTCTTTGTTCATTATTAATTCAATCTCATTGCTTGTTATGAGTCTATTCAGACTTTCTGTTTATTCCTAGTTCAATCTTGGTAAATTATATGTGTCCCGAAATATATCTATCTCATCAAAGTTTTGTTTGTAATAATACCTGTTTCCTTGCTGATTTGACTTATCCGGTTTCTTTCTCTGTTCTTGATTAATCTAACGAACAGTGTGTCAATTTTCTTTATCTTCTCAAAGACCCAGCTTTTGATTTTGTTTACTTTCTATATGGTTCTTTTATTCTCTATTTCATTTATTTCTGCTTGAATCTTTATTATTTCTTTTTCCTGGAATTTTTGTTGTTGTTTTCCAGTTCCCGGAATTCTATCATTAGGTTATTTGCCACCTTTCTGCTTCTTTTCTTGTGGGCACTAATTGCTATGAATTTCCCTCTTAGGACTGCTCTTGCTGTGTCCCATGGATTATAAACACTTATTTATTACCCTTGGCTTCTATGAACCTTTTGATTTCAGTTCTAATATTTTCTGTAGTTGTAAAGTCATTCAGGAGTAGGTTGTTTAGTGTCCATGTGTTTGTGTATTTTCAAGTGTTCTTTCTGTAGTTGATTTCAAGTTTGATTCCATCCTGATAGGAAAAAGTGATGGCTATACCTTTGAATTTGTAAAGGCTTGTTTCGTGCTCTATCATATGTGGTTGATCTTTGAGAATGTTCTATTTGGAAGTGAGAAAATGTATGTTTACCTTATGGTAAGAGTATATATTAGCCAAGTGAATGAATGAATAGTACCTAAATATACCTATGAAAGAATTATTTGGCATTTATCTGTTGTTGACCTAGATTTAACTTTGTGGTAAACCTAATTTTCCTTATCTACTCAGCTTCCCTCCCTGTGCCAGTCCTAATCCACATAAAGTATCATAATTCTTTTTCCAAATGTAAGTGTTCTAATTATTTCAGGGGAGAAAAAAAATAATATATTTATATTTTACACCCATAGCACAGTGGTTATGGGAGGTGGATCCCACATGGCCAGCTGCAGTTTGAATCCCAGCCCAGCAGCTTGGAAACCATGCCAAGTATATGCCACAAGTGTGCCCAAAATCCTTATAGGAAGAGGAATGAAGGGAAAGGAATGTGACATCACTGTGCTCCACTGTAGGGGGCTTTCTCTCCCTCTTTTTCTCTCTGGCAAGAATATGCACCTTTTGATAATTTTTTTAAATTTATATTTTCATATGAAAGCAGGGAACCCCCTCATAGTCTTCAGTACTACTAATAAATTGTGGGAGTGAAGGAGTTGTCCCAGATTAAAGGACTTTCAAGCATAAGCAGTTAGTGAAGGATGAAAGGAGTATAGCTATTGATAATTCAAAAAAATCAATAAGACATTTCTTCCTCCTATTTATTACCACAGAATTGAATATTTTTAAAAAATAACCAGAAGACATGGCAATCAATACTACTTGTATGCTAAAGTTCAGGTTATCATCAATTTACAACATCAGTCTATAAATAGCCCACTTTTTAGGTATCTAATCTCAAAAAAAGCCACATAATTTATAAGTTAATTTTATTAAACAAAATTAATACAACTTAGTACATTAGTTGTCTCCCTTCCTTAAAGTTTAATGAGATTTAAGAAACATTTCATTGCAGTCTTTTCTACAAAGTCAACAACCCCACAGGTCAGTGCTATAACCAGAAACACACTACCATTTATTTTTTCTTGCAGAGATAAAAATCCACCTTTGAAATGCATGAAAGTTCAAAGTGAATCTTTACATCAGACTTTGTCTCAATTTTAACAACAACAACAAAAAATGCTAGTCATCTGTTTATGTCTGCATATGTTACCACTATGTCTAAGAATGATGGTTTCTCCACTTGCACTCTCACTAGCAGTGGAGCCTCAGTTAGATATTATTCCCTCTGGCCTTCCAAGAGCTGGTTTCCCCATAATGCATAATGTAACTGTCATTGGAAGTTATCCATATTAATGAGCGAAGCAAAAGAAACTTCAATGCAAAACCCTGAAAAAGCTTCATTTATAGGCTAAGAGGGTAGGAGTCAGTGACGAGCAATAGGAAAAAAAATGTAAGATTCAGAAATCACCCTAACACCATTTTTAGATACTTTTAGAAAATTCTTTGACGTACTGTTTCTTGAGGTTTTACACACGCCCCCCCACAGTAACATTAACGCAGATTTATAACCCTGCAAGGCAAAAATCCAAAGATTTTTCTAATGAGAGAGGTTTTCAAGCTACCAGGAGTCCAAATGTTATCTAACAATGGGATTTGGAGGGAAAAAATAACTTGAAACTGACATCAAGGATATTGACTAAAAAGAAATTCATCCTATTCTTTACTATGTTTACATTTGTGTAACCACAATGTATAAAAAACCCTAAATTGCTTATTTTAATTTAAATACTATTCTTTTTCATAAGTGTTATCTTCTTCACGGTTTCCCTATCAATCACCCTGTGAACTTGGAAGGAATCAGGAACAATGGCGAGTGATCCAAGGACCTGATGTCACAATAAAAAGCCTAGTAATTCATTTCATCAGTCAGCTAATTAACCACACTGGCACAGAAAATAGTACAGAGGTGATTGCTTATTTGTTCTCTTAAAAGATGAAAGATACTTAAGAGTATTTAAATGTTGATGGTTAGAGTTCTTTTGAGAAAAAAATAGTTAAACAAGATAATTAATATGTCATATGTTCCAAAAAGGAAATGAGACCAAAGCATCTACTTTAGAGCAGGTACAAAGACCAGCATTACATAAGAGGTGATAAAGCTCTGTTTAAACAGAAGGCCGTGTAAGCAAGATGCAGAGTCTCTGCACAGGACGTTGTCTGATCACATCTGAACATTTCTGTGTTCTATACAAACAGGAATTTAGTCTCTGAGGAGTCCTGGTTAAACACTTACCTAATTTGTTCATATCTGACCGTAGGCAATTACAAAGACTTCCTAGAAGGCCTCATAGCTGCCCTCCCTCTAACAGATTTGTCGCATAACCAGTACATTGTGCTCTCTGAAGGAGCTATATAATCAGTTGCTCAGAAGGGACACCCTGGTGGGTCAGGTCTTTCAGATATATATGTATATTTTTTTAAGTTTAGTCATTTTTTTCTATCAGTAATAAAGAGAGACAAAGAGACAGGCTTCACAATAGGGTCTTTACCCTGTGATCTATTGCCAGCATTAGCCAAGCCCTGAAAATAGGCAAGTTCATGCTCTGTGTACTCAGTGAGGTCTCTAGACATGGACATGGAACTTTCCCGTGTGAATCAGCCTCACCGACCTCTTAGTTAACTCTGCACCATCGTTGGTCTTTCTCTCTCTGAATATGTATATTCCTAGCCCCAGAGACTTCCTTACTTTGTCTCTTTATTCAAGGCCTTAGGCAGAAGTCTTAAAAACACTCTTCCCTATTCTCAGTACCCAGGATTTTCCATTCCTGACCCTCTCCGTTTCCTTTGCTCCCAAACTCACGATCTAAAAATTTGCTGGAAATGACCAGAAACGATAGCCCTATATCTGTGCTCATCCACTTGACCCTGCATGGAGCACCATTCTATTGGGAAAATGGAACAAGGAGAGTTGAAACCTCAGGTTTTAGCTTCTGGCTTAGTAAGTTATTAAAGATTTAACTCTGGCTTTCAGCTTGTTTTAATAGGTTACTCTGACAACTGACACTCAACTCTCTCTCTGAGTTCACTTGAGAATCTGACAATTTCTTCTAAAAGGGGATTCAGAGACTTATTTCTTCATACCTAGTGGTGTGGTCTTCAGCAAGTAATTTAATCTATCTAAACTTCAGTGTGCTTTCTTACCTATAAAATAGGCATAAATATAGGATAACTAAGGCCAGAAAGTGGCACAGTGGTAAAACACGACACTCTGCAAGGCAATCCCACTTGGGAACATTCCTGGTTCAAGTCCAGAGACCTCTCTGAGTATACTAGGCATGTGCTTACTCATGATTCAGGGCAAGCTGAAGGCAGGAGGTGGATCACGGCATCAAGACCCTGTTGAGTGTGCTGTCTAATTCTCTCTTGCTCTCTTTCTCTCTCTCTCTCACTTGTGGAAGAAATAAATAAAATTTAAAATTATATAGAGATAACAGCTTATCTTTACAGAGTTATTGTGAGGATTAATTAAAATGCACATAAATATCTTGCACTTAGCTGGCCTTGTAGTGCAGTGGTTAAGACCTGTGCATTCAGAGCCAAATCCCAAATGGCCAAGCACAGTACATATCTCAGCCCTGGTGGCTTGGAAACATGCCAGTGTATGCCCTAAATCCTTATGGGATGGAGAAATGGAGAATAAAGGATTGCAGCATTGCCTCATACCACTAGAAGGGTGCTTTCTCCCTCTCTCCCTTCCTCTCTCCCTCTCTCACCCTCTCCCACCCTTTTCTCTTTCTCTGTGAAGCACATGCACCCTCTGGTAATGAGATATCTCTCTATATACCTTATTGGAGAATTTTGAATATGACATGAATTGTTTGTACATTGCTAAATAAATGTTTAGTTAATTTTGCTTCTTTTTTTGCATAAGGAACAAAAGAACATAGTAAAAATAATTGCAAAGAAAAAACTTAATGGAAATGTATAATTTTCTTTTCTTTCTGACCTCTAATCTCTACTAATCATATATGGTATAATCTTACAATCTCAGGTGTTATATATAGGTAAGAAAAACTCTTAATTTCCCCATATTGTAGACAAAAGTATTTGAACCTTTAAATTTGGTATAGTTAATGTGGCCATTTGAGCTCTTCATTGTTTTCAAGCCAATTTTATTAAACGGAAATATGCTTGTACATTTATAGGCTAACTATATTTTTCTAGATATTATACCTTGCCAGTAAGTTATATTAAGTTTCTGAAAAAAATGCAAAAACAATCAGCTTTTCCTTTGAAATATGTTCTTTTATTTAACTGGAGTAACCCTTGTATGTTATAATCAAAAAAGGCTTTTCTATTTAAGTGAAACTCAAGTTGCCGTCTTCAAACCTTATTTCCCTCCTGTTCTATATGTGCACTCCTCAAGCTACCATCACTTCCTAATTCCTAAAGCCTTTCCCCTATATCATCAGGAATTCACAGCTAATTATTAGCAAAATCCCTAAAATCCTTAACTGCACCTCTAATGTTTCTTTGCTCTTCTTGGGCTACCTGAAATCTGACTGTTCCCCACAAGAATACTTTCCTGAAGAGTACTTGAATAGTAAATGTGTCATCTTCCATAGCCCTCCTAAACATAAGTAATGACAACAGATTATAGGTGACTAAAGAAACACTGGGGGGGACCAGCAGTTAGGGTAATGGCTATGTCGCTGGACTCCCACGTAGTCGACTGTGGTTCACACCCTGGACCCAGTGTCTTAAAACTCAAGTTGGGCGCGTATGCGTGCGTGCCCAAGATCCCGAGAGGAGAATGGAGGAGAAGGGATTGCGGCGTGGCCATACCCCCTGGGGGGTGATTTCTCGCTTTCTGTCTCTCTGTCTCTGTCTGTCTGGTGAGCGCACATGCCATATAGCGAAAAACTCTGGAAAAAAAAAAAAGAAAAGAAACAGTGGAGTGGAAAATAATATCTTGTGATTTTTTTTGATAATTATAGCATCAGATAGCTTTATTTTTTTCTTTTTATTTTATTTATTTATTTATTTATACATTTTTATTTTATTTTTTAATTTTTATTTACATTTTTTAATACATTCAATTACATTATTTAGCTTATGAGGTGATCATTTCAATATATGAACATTTCTCCCCGGTTGAGTTGATCAAAATATAAGACCACTACCTCTCTGTCTCAACAATGCTGTCTTCGTATCCCTCCTACAAATGTTCTTCATCTAGCTTTATTATATATAGGTTATGTAATTATCTACAGTGATGGAAGAAAATGTCCCTGTTCTTAGAAAATACATATTGAAATATTTTCAAAGTGGAAGGACATAGTAGTCCAACTTACTCTCAAATTTTTCAAAAATTAGAGAGAAAAAGAGAGAGTAATAAATAATAATAGTAATAATAATAATAATGAGACAAAAAGTAGACAACTTGTGAAGCTGGGTAACCAATATTTGGATGCTATTCCTTTAATAAACTTCAAATTTCATCCAATCAATCCATCATGACTGACCATAAAGTCTTGACCCTGAATGACTAAAA
>NW_006159452.1:478706-492136 GCF_000334495.1 Tupaia belangeri chinensis | reverse complement strand
CCAGAGATAGATAAGAAAAAGTCAGAAGGGAACACAAGACTGAACTGTGAACATGTTCATTTTGAACCCTGGTATATTCAATAGGATTTTATTCCCAGGCAGCATCTTGAAAACGGACAGTGGGAGAGGAAAAAAAAAGTTTAGAATGATAAATACAATTTTCCTTAAAGCCTGAAAAACTAGTCAGGAATCTCATTGAATGAGAAAACTCAATAAATATATTTCATTCACAGTTCAGAAAACTGGAGAAAAGGATCTTAAGCTTTGATTTAATTCAGGTTGATCACTGTACTTTGTTTTCCTATGTTGTGTTGACTTACAAGTCTTGAGGGCTGGAGTGATAGTTTCTTTAATTGTGTGCACAAAATAAAAGGGGTATTTTCAGACTTCAACATTATTTTTTTCTTTTCTTGAAAGCACCAAAGAATGTGTGGCCTTTAAATTGTACTTGAAAAGTAGCTCAAGACTGCAGACAGTTCTGCATTTTAATAGACAAGCTTAATTGACTCCTGCTCTTGAATGACTGATACATGGTCTCCCTGGTAATGCTGAATGCCACCTGTTCTGTAATCATTTTAATCATCGAATTGCCACATGGCACCTGTTATGGATGCTACCAGTCTGTAACATGACAGACATTTAAAGGGCCATTTGTTTTTCTATTTATATTATACTGATGAATTAAATTTGAGGAGACATTGATGGTCCAAGGGGGACTAATTTAGGGTAAGGATGGACTCTTGTTTCTAAAACAGTGCTTTCCTAACACCCAATAACCACTGATCTCTTCTACCCAAACATGGCAAATGTGTTTGTTTTCTAGAATTGCACAGATAAATGTAAAATTGGATTAAAATAGGTTTTTTTTTCTTTTCTTCTTCTTAAAAAATATGTCTTACGATAAAACTGCAATGTTATTCACACAAACAACTATTTTAAGAAGTGGTTCTTATGAGGATGCTGCATACCAGAGGGACTCTTCTAAAAATCTTCAGCCTACGATGCAAATTTATTTCTTAGATCACACTACACAGCTGTGTAGTAAGTGTATTGCTCTTGGCTATAGTTATAACAAATTCTTTGAAGAAAACTTTCTCCATAAAACTATCAGTCAAGAAGTACAAAAACCAGACCATAAATTCCACTCCATTAGTTTTGTGCTTGCTGCTTTCACACACTACAGCTTCATGCTTGTCTGAGAACTTTAATAATCATATTTATTTGGAAAGAATTGGTTTTATTAGATATCTAAAATAACACCTGAACACATAAAACAAGTACCTGTGGGAATATGAGACACTACTCTTATCATTTAAGTACAATGATAAAAGATACCCCCATCTTAAAGCAAAAATATTTACAGGGAACTATCTTGCTATTATCTTTCCTTTGTACTAGTAGCTTCGGCAATAGTCTTGACCCTGAATCATAACTCAGTTTATTTACTACACTAACAATACTATTGCCAACTGTACAGATTAACTGTACAGGAAAAAATAACTTAATGAATATCATGTTCCCATTGCTTCACAGTGTATTTTATAATGGTGTTTCTAGTTTTTATAGAACTACCCAGGCTGCGACAAAATTAATTCTTTTAATCATCTTATACAATATTTACTAAAGTAAAACTATTACATAAAGCATATTTTCTGCCGTGTGAATATAAAACTATAGTAATTATATGGTACATTTACTACACAAAAAGTGTGTATGGTTTAATTAAAAGGAGCATATCTATTATTTGTTTCAATGGCACCCTACATTTTTAATGCTACTGAATAGTAAAGTTTTATTTCCAACTCTTGCCCAAGTCTGTAGATTCTGCATAGTGTTTTTGAATGGGTTAAGACTGACAATCATTCAGACTCTAATGACAACATTACATAACTGAAATTAAACTATGTTTAAGTGAATATATGCATGTGTGCGTGCATATATGTGCATGTATGTAGAAGAACAGGAACCTTCCTCATGGACAAAGTTGAGTGAACTGAAATAAAAAGCTGGTAAGAATAGTAGACCCCAATAGCCATCTAATAACACCAGGGCCATTCTTGGATAAGCCTCATGGGGGGATGAGCTGGACTGGGAAAACAGGAAGGGAACTCGTGCTATACTCATTCATGAGCTTTTTTTTTTTTTTTCAACTTTACAAATTTATTATTACAACTTTTTCTTTAATTAAACTATTTTATAAACAACTTATTTTTATTATTTACTTATTTATTTATTTTGAGAAATTTTTGCTGAAGGGCACATGTGTTCCTCAGAGAGACAAAAAGCAAGAAGTCACCCCCTGGGAGGATGGCCATGCCATAATTGCATCTTCATTCTCCTCTCAGGATTTTGGGTATGCATACACAAGTGCCCAGCATGAGTTTTAAGCCATGGTGTCCTGGACTTGAACTGCGGTCCACTATGTGGGAGCCCAGTTACATAATCATTACACCCTCTGCTGGTCTCATATTTTTAAATTTGCTATAGGGCATGTGTGCTCACAAGGAAGAAACAGAAGGAGCAAAGGCAAGCCTTCAGGTCCATGTGAGAGTCCAGCACCTTAACCACCATGCCACTTGCTGGCCCCTTTAATTAAATACTTAATCAAATTACTCAACTTTTTTAAAACAAGAAATTTTAGTTTCTCAAAAAGTCCCAGAGTAAGAAAGAGAAGCTGTGTCTATTAGGACATAAGTGAATAAGAAACTGGCTTTTGTATTCCTGTTTCTCTTTTTCCTTTCCTATTTGGAAAAAAAAAAAAAAACTCATAAGCAATAGAAACGGGAAAAATCAAGCAGGTACTCCACCACAAAAGACAAAAGTGATTTGAAATTGAATTTATACTTATTTTTATTTTACATTGCTAACTAGTCATTTAGACATGATATAGAAAAGTGATCTACTACCAAGACATGTCTGTTGCTCAAATTAAAAAGAGCTAATTTGTTATGAGACAATTAAAATACAGGGTCAGTTTCTACAATGATTATATTAAAAAAGCAGTCTTTCTGTAGTCTTCATTTATCATCAATAAGGCTTACTGACAGTGTAGTATGTATACAACATAGGGCTAGAAAGAGATTTATTTAAGACATAGTGTTTGTCTTAAGGAAGAAAGCAATCTATTAGAAACCAGCCACTGCAGCATTTGTAAAGACAACATGTTATCCATGAAGTACCTTGACACATGGTGAGAATTAGAAATAATAGGAACAGAGCTAAATAGAAGAAGAAGAATGTTGTAGATCTAGATCTATAGGTGCCAGAAAGAAACAGAACTGATGAGATTTAGTGACAGATTCATCCCATAGAAAAAATATCAAACCATGAAAGCAATACAATAATGATGGCAATAAAAAAAATACACTGGGACCAGCTAGTGGGGTGGTGGTTAAGGCAGCTAGATCCCACATGGCTAACAGTGCAATCTGAGTTCCAGTCTAGTAGCTTGAAAAACACACTGGGTGCTTGTGTGTATGTGCCCAAAATCCCAACAGGAAGGAGAAATGAAGAATGGATTACAGTGTGACTGTCCTGGGGGAAGGAAGGGGTCTTTCTCACTTTCTCTCCCACTTTTCCTCTCTTTGTCTCTCTCTGTCTCTCCAGCAAGCACATATGCCTTGTGGCAAATGAAAAAAAAAAAAAATTGAACAAGCTCAGTGACACAGTAGAAACATACAGCTCAAGTGATACTGGATCCAAAATCTCTTTGGTTCTTTGAAACACAAGAACATAAACTCAAATGAGGAGGGGTTTTGTCTATACTTTTAGTACTGGGACTTTGATTCCTGAAACTGACACATAATAGGTACTCAATTGGTCTTTTGGATAGGTGGTACTCAATAGGTCTATTGGATAATGAGTCAGATAGCTCGCATACATTATATGTAATCTCTGCCATGCCTACAAGATTATCATCCTTATTTTTTATTTCTTTAATTAAGAACTAAGACTCACATGGCAAGCAGGTGGTGTAGTGGTTAAGGCGCTGGACTCTAATATGGCCAACAATCATTTCAGTCCAGAACCTGGGGCTTCCTTTTTCACTCCCCCCCCCTCTCTCTCTTCTGAGCACATATGCCCATACTGAATTGAATAATAATAATACAATTTTTAAAATATAATAAGGCTTGAGGATCAGCAGGTGGCATGGTGGTTAAGGCACTGGACACTCCCACCTGTTGACCATGTGGTTCGAGTCCTGGACCTGACAACTTTCTTTCTCTCTCTCTCTCTCTCTCTCTCTCTCTCTCTCTGCTCTATTAAAATAAATGAATGAATAAATAAAATTAAATAATTCTTTAAAAAAATAAATAAATAAGCCTTAAGGTTAAGGACCAAGCTCAAGTTATACAGACAGCTTCTATTAAAATGCAGATTTTCCTAACTCTAAAGTCTTTCTTCTGATGCATGAGACAATGTACTAACAATGAATGGCCTTTAAATTAGAAGGCAGACCTCCAGGTAGGCCTTAGTCTAGTAATAAGACAATAAGACAAGTATCCTGTTAACAAGTCAGGTAACCTTGGGTAAGTGCCTTAGTTTCTCTGTGGAATCACTTCATTTGAAGGAAGACAAATACAGAAATTCAGAGTAATACTGTCTGTTTGCCATACTGTATTGATAGTGAAGATCAGACTGGTGCATGTAAAAGTTCCTCAAAAATTTGGTGTGATGTTTCAGTGCAAAATATCTGTATCACTAATAAGGATGGACCCAGTAGTTAAAATGGTGCTATTGAAATTGATAGGAATACGTAGATATTTTTACTATATTCTTTAAAAGGATGATTTGATTTCAATATATTAATGATGGCCTCCATAGAATGCTCAGGAAATGAAAATAGACTGCAACACAACTAAAGTTATAGGAATAAAAGTCATAACTGAGAACATATATTTGAGGTCAACTGTAGTGCAGTGGCAATCAAACTATGCAGGAAGGCCAAGTTTTTAAAGAAAAACTGTAGGTTGGAAAAAGAGAGAGGGCTTGAGAATGCCTATGATGAAGGGAGGAAATAATAGAAATAGAAATGGAAAGAAGGAAGTTCCGGGGAAGCAGAAAAAGGAGCAGGGAAATACAAGGGCGCAGAGATCATAGAAGAGGGATCCCAATAAGGAAGAATCACCTGGTATTGTCTAATGTACAGGGGGAAATAAATGTGGAAAAGCCATTGCACTTAGCATGTTGACTTTATCCGAGTGGGGAAATAATTTTGCATCTAATTGGGAAGATGCCAGTTTAAAGAGGAGTAAGATACATACAGCTTTATTTTATGCTTAATCTTTAGAATGACCTAGTATATTTTAAAATAGGACAAGGGTAACATAAAAGATGAAACTGAAACTGTGGAAAAGCAGTAAAGTTGCCAAGGCAGATAAAGACTGGGATGCAGGGCAGAGGAGTAATCTCAGAATCCTCTTTCTGTCAAGGAAAAAATTAATTACTTTAAAAAAAAAAAGAGGATACAGAAATATTTTGACATGACAAAGGAAGTTTACTGGCCCAGCTTTCATTTTAAGACCTGTGGTGTTTAAAAGCACTGGAGATACAGCAATAAACAAAACCCAAAGAATCCCTGCACTCCCAAAACCATCTAACACAGCGGGCAACGGCCAGAACAGGAGGGGGTTGATGCGGAATGCTTGAAAACTAGGGAAAATCTGAACTGATGTGAGAAATATGAAAAGTTATCAAGAAATAAAGAATTGCCAAATAATACTTTTGCTCAGATGATCATGCTCAGAATGGGTCTACAATGGACACAATCTGTGGGATTACATCATTTTCTCTTATTAATTTTAAATATCCTAGACTCAGGAAAAGGCAAACATGTCAAAATTTGAATGTTGTATGTTTTTTTCACCTTTTCATACATAGTATATATATATATATTTTTTTTTTTTTTCAATGTTAAGTGGAACAAGACTTTTGAAGAAGTTTGACAAAAGTCAAGTTCTGAAACTACTATTGTTTTCTGTAAAATAAGTACTAGGTTTGGGAAAGTTAATCAAAAAATTTTAAAATTTACATCAGCTATAAGCATCAAAGGCAACAAATTTGGATATTAGAAGAGTCTGAGAAACATGAAAGTAATATCTGAAGGATGGGAGAGGAATAATGAAGATCAAATCTTACTATGTCACCAGGGCCATAACTCAAACCAAACTAGCACAGATGACACTAATACTCAGACCAGGCAGGTCAGCTATGGAAAATAAAATTCAATGTCTAACTTTATTATCAAGAAAAGATTGAGTTAAATATGGGCCCAACTGATCTATACTATACTTACTAAATACTATACTTACTTTCTTACTAGAAAAGCTATACTTGTCTATACATGAAGTAAAAGATCCACCATGCTGATAATGATGAGGTGAAATAACACTGAGGGGTTTTTTGTTTTGCTTTGTTTTGTTTTTTGTTTTTTTGTTTTGGAGAGGTTTTTGCTATAGGGCGCATGCACTCGCCAGATAGACAGAGAGAGACAGAGAGACAGAAAGTGAGAAATCACTCCCCAGGGGGCATGGCACTGCTGCAATCCCTTCTCCTCCATTCTCCTCTCAGGATCTTGGGCACGCATGCACACGCACCCGGTGTGAGTTTTAAGCCACCGGGTCCGGGACATGAACTGTGGTTGACTACATGGGAGTCCAGCAACATAGCCATTATGCTAGTTGCTGGTCTCATAACACGGAGTTTTTAATGACAGACAAACATGTGAGAGATGTATGTAGCTAAATAAGAGCTAAACCTAAGTAAAAGTTGTGATCACTTGGTTATATAAACAGTGATGAGTAGGAGAAAAGTTAGTAAGTTCATAACAAGTAACGCTTGCTTTGCATACTTTTATTATTACTATTATGGGTAGAACAGTTTTCTGCGTCCTCTTGATTGGATTATGACATGTCCAGGTATCTGGTTAAACATTATTTCTGGGTGGATCTGTGAATATGTTTCTGAAATTTGAATCTGTCAAATCAGTAGATAGCCTTCCCTAATGTGAGTGGATATCACCCAATCCTTTAAGGACTTGAATAGAACCAAAAAAGGAGGAAGAAGGAATTCACCCATTTGTTTTTATCTTGCCTACTTAAAGTAGGATATCATCTCTCATATTCTCCAACCCTATAACTGGGATTTACAGGTCAGCTCCTCAGGCTTTCAGACCTTTAAACTTGGCCTGAGTTATGCCCCCAGCTTTCCTAGCACTCCAGTTTGCACAAGGCAGAACATAGGACTTTTCAACCTCCATAATGGCATGAGCCAATTTCTCATAAATACATGATGTGATCTTTAAAACTTTCATAGAAATGTATATCACCAAAATAAAAAAAATTAAAAAAACAAGATTTAAGTTTTGTTGCACCAAAATAAACCTGTATTTTAATTCCATTTTCCCACATAGCTTCCAAAGCATCAGCATACATTTTCAATTGATTCTGTTTCTCTGAAGAACCCTGACTAATACACCAAGTAATGGATTGGCACTGAGTAAAGCAGATACCTTCCAATGTGGTGGGTACCATCAAATCCAAAGAGGGGCTAAGCAGAACAAAATGGCAGGAAAATGAAGGATCCTCTCTGTGTGTCTGCTGCTTAAGCTGGGAGATCGTTCTCCAGCCTTTGGTGCTCCTGGTTCTCAGGCTGTCAGACTCGAACTGGAGCTACCCATTGGTTCTCTAGCTCTCAGCCGTTCCCTCAAACTATACCGCCAGCCTTTCTGGGTCTCTTGCTTTCAAAAGAAAGATTATTCTACCTCCTACTGATTTAGTTTTGTTTTGTGAACCCTGACTAATAAAATGGGCTAATGTTTATGTCTTCTTAAAAGCTCAAGTCAATATTAGTAAAGGTTAATAATTTATAAATATTTGGATTTTTAGAAAGCCAATAAATAAAATCAAAGATTTTAGTTTAACTGAGACAAAGTACTCAGGTCATCAAAAACATCTGTCTTGTCCCTGATAGATCTTTTCAGAATAAGGCTAGGTTTAGGGAAACTATAGACTTCTTAATAAGTAGTTCCTGCGTTAGGCATATTGACAAAACTATTTGAGGTAAACCTGGAAATGGTTGGATTCCCTTGAGAGGTCAGTGCTATAACTATTGGGTCATCAGAAACATCATGATGTGTTTTTCTATGCACGTCATGACTTTTGTGACAACCCAGTACTGTAGTTGCCACATGGCCAAGAGCAGATCAGAGCCTACAGGCAGCTAGATACCAGAGTCAGAAGGAAAAGGGGGAGAGCTATGTATGCACACACACCAAGGGAAGCTGGGTAAACAGAGGCCAAGAGTAAGCAATAATTTATACCTCTTGAAAATGAAACCGGTAAGAGGTTCTTTCATAACAATACAGAGCTATATTTCAGGGGAAAAATATTAATTTAAAAGCTGAATACTTCCTAGGAAAAAGTGGCAAATTCAGCCTCAGAAGGACTAACTTACAAAGCCAGATATAAAAGTGACAGACATCACAGTCTTAAATGACCTGGATAATTGCTCCACCACTCACTGCTTCATTTTGACTCTGGAACATGATAAAATGGAACCTACCTGGTTAGTCCTACATTACAGAAAAGCACACTCCCAGCTGGGTTCCAGAAAGATCGTTTTATTGCTTTCATAGCATTAAAATGAGCTTTAGAGAAACTTTTTTTATAATTCTGTCTAATTCCTTATGTACTATTATCCCTCACTCTGCAAACACGGCCAAGCCTAATACCCAGAGACGCAGCTTTTAAAAAAACAGAACGAAGAATCTCATATGATATGAATGCCAATATTAACAGTATGTGAATCCAAGTTCCAAATTCCTATCTTTCAGCGAGTCTCAGAAAATCCTGATGGGTTGCAAGGCTATTTTTTAAATCTGCTCCAGAATCTCTTCCAACTTGAGTTCCAAGTATGAAAATATAACCAATCAAGTTCCTAAACACTCCAAGACTTTGAAAAATCATCACTGTAATGGACATATTTTCATGCTGTCCCTGTCAGTGATGATCAGTGTGGTGAGGGCAGGTCCTTTGATCTTTGTTGCTAGGAGCCTGACAGGCACTATCTCATTAAATCCTCCCTTACTTCCTCCTGTTTCCCTTTTTCTCTCATTTCATTGTCTCTAAACAATATACTGACATTTTCTTTGTGAAGAAGGTGCTTTATTGTTCCCCACTTTTATTAAGAACATTAATATTTGTAAATACATCAGTAATTCCTCCTCTACAATGTACAGAGAACAGTTATCTGAAGATAAAAACAACATCTCACAATTTATTGATCTTAGAGGGTTTATACCATAATTGGAAAGACACCAATAAAAATGTAATATATGAGAACCTACTCCATGATATTTAAATCCACCGCATACATGCACAATCTGGTTGTACTATTACACTATAGCATCAAATATTTGACTCTGCTGTCCAGATATCTTAATTAGCCTCAGCTTGCCAAATCTCAGCTTTTCAAATCATGAGCTTATTTTTTGTTGAATGACTTGAAATGTTCGGAGAATAACCATCCAAAATTAAGGTTGACTTTTCAGTGTCATATTCTCTTAAGACAGTTATAACTAAATCATTAAGTAAGTGTGTTTAAGTACAATTTCAACAATTCTGCCTTTCTACTAGAATTATAGTTTTCCTCCTTATAGCTAAAATGAATAGAAAGATTACTTTTAAAAATTAAAGGCTTTTTAAATATTTTTGTTATAAAGGTATTCCCTCTGATTTCAAGATACAAAAACAACTATTTGAAAATAAACACCTTTCATATATGCTGAATAGATAATTTCTGATAATTACAGTAAGTACGGAATATAAGAACACCCTCAAATTGGCGGCTTTTCAACAATCAAGTAGAGAAACCCACTATGTTCTCTTTTTAAAAGAAATGATTTTCTTGTCTAAGAATTGAGATGGCTGATAGAAGTCTTACTATTCAAACAAGAAGGGTTAATAGATTAGCAAAAAGTGGTTGACATTTTCTGCAGTACAATGTGATAATTCATAACTATGGTAGCAATTGTACTTACAGAACTGCATTTCATATAGAATTAGACTGAATGCCTTATTTCATCATGGTTATGAGTTATCTTCTCAAAATGTCAACCTTTCTTTTCTCACCTGTTAACCCTTCTTGCTTGAACAATGAAACTTTTTATATCACAGGATGAGACAAGAACAAAACTGAGATGTGTGAAGAGACATTAACCTTGATATATATTTTTCACTACAAACTTGTTGAGAAAATGAAGGGTTCCATTAACTTAGAAATGTCTTAAAATAATCATATCACTTGTAGAGGAAGATAAAGTACTACTTACAAGTTGTCAGGCTAAGAGGGGTGAAAACACCAGTTCTTTTAATCATTCAGCTGGGAGAGGGGAGTGATGATGAGCTTGGGCACTGGAACATATATGGGTCAACAAAGATGATAAGGGGCTCGTCCTGGTGAGGCAGCCAGTAGCAAACTAAACTGCAGCCTGAAAACCCCATGTGGATTCAGATCCCTGGGCTCTCTTGACCAAGATCCTGACAAGCTAGGGGAGGGGAGTAGGTAAAAGGGATCATAGTGCCATGAGATGCTGTCAAGGGTGTTTTTCTCTTTCTCTCTGTCCAACTGACTCTTTTGCACATAATCTCTATCATGAATAAAAAGTGAGAGAAAATCAAATAGACAAAGAGGGAGAATGAATCATCAAACTTTGGCTTCCTGAAGCTACCTAACGGAAAATTTTCAAGAGCTTTAAGACTTGCTGGGACTGGCAGATGGTGTGGTGACTAAAGGTTCTGACTCCCATATAGCCAACTGAGATTCAAGTCTTGGATACTTGCATTCTCACTTTCCCTCCCTGTCTCTGGTCAAATTGGAAAATAATAATAATAAATAAAGTTAAATAAAATGTTTAAAAAAATGTACTAACTGCTGAAACTTACTGTTTTTATTCTGTAAGACCTGAAAGACAAATTCATAGTACTGATAGGTATAATCTGTATATCTAATTTCATGTAGAAAAAGTATATACGAAAGGATTAAATGTGCAAATATAGAAATCAATCCATCTAGTTAATATTTTCATAACTTGAATTGGTTTCTAAAGTATTCTGCTTGCAAATGAGCTTAATGTAGAGTTTTATCATATTTACATCATTTTAAAAATTAAAAATAACCCTGCCATTTCAATGGCATTTTTTCCTAATGGAAGTATTCACCTAGCATCCAATGATAAAATGAGGAGTTCTGGAGAGAGATGAATGAAGTAAATTGAAAACTTTTAAAACATTTTCTGGGAAAATGAAGTCAGTTTAACAGAAATAGGATCGGCTGATTACAAAGAAAAACATACCAAAAGAAAATATGAAAATTAAATCAATTAATGATTACCGCAAATTTCTGAAAGTCAAGAGAATATAACACAAGATAAAGTGAAAACTTACAAATATGTTAAGGCACATTTTTGGAGAAGAATTTCATCTTTTATTCTAAATCACATTTTATGTATGTATTTCAGTGAATAAAATTCTAAAGTGCCCCCAGGCAAGTACACAACTTTACCAGTAAACTGCTTTATTACATTTCTATGAGATGTCAAGTGCTATTTCTGCTAGCCAATTTCTGCTTCTATATTTCATATGATTCTTAAAGAAAATTAAATTTTTGTTGTTATTTATAGCCTATCTTGAAATAAGAAGGGCCTCAATTTCTCATTGATTTTACTTAAGCAAGTCAAACTTTATTATTATTCAAACATTTCCTCCAAAGTTAGTTCTTCCAGAGAGAGAATTATTCCTGTTAACACTTTCAGGTTAGTCAACATCCCCCTTAGTTGACCGCACTTTCCTAGGACGAGTGATCCAAATTGAAACCATACCCCTATAATCACACAGAGAATGACTTGTACCTGCAAGGTTTATCAAATCCAGTCTATACATAGCTTCCAAAAGATGACATTTACCATCCCCAAATGCACAACCTTAATTTTAATTTGTTATCCAGCACTAACCATTATTCCTCTATGAGATTCTCAGTCACTACTGCTTTCCAAACTTCACTTATTAAATAACTAGGATTTTTACAATAATTTCTAAATGGGCTCATTTGTATTTTAAGAAATAAACCTCACTTTAATTTATTGGTTACATATTGTAATCTAAAAATGTTCATACAACTTGAGCTCATATTTTTATTTTTAGATTTGTAATTTATTTTAAACATAACTGACAGTAAATTGTATTTTGCTGCTGAACTTCTAATATAAATGTGAAAACTACTAAATTTTAATGTCCAGAATAGAATTTGTGTATTTGATGAGCTGCAGTTTTATCTTAAATTTGGAGGTTTCAAACACCATATCCCATAAATTAGAAATATTACTGTGTGGCTGAGGTACTGGGGGAAGACCATAGAAGGGATGCTGGCTGACTGCAAAGATTAGCGATGGATATTTTAGGATAATATGTTATGCTGTCCCTGACTCCAGGAAAATATGAGGAAGTTTCCTTACTTTTATTTTTTCCTCTTTTTTGCAGAGTTCTGTGCTTTCTTAACCAAGAAATCAATGCACTATCACAGACTATCATGGCCTGGCCTACAAACACAATTTAGTTTTTAGCTAATTTATTCATTATTTATTTGTCCTTAATGAGCAAACAAGAACACGATTGATGACCTTAACTAGCTCATTTTTGAGGGAAAAAGCTGACATTTAGGCCAGTAAATTCCAATGCTAAGGAGATACATACATACATACATACATGTAGAACTCAATTCCACTTGAAATTGTTTGAAATTGCTTCTAATCTCCAAGTGTTTGATTCGCAAATGAATTTCTGGAAACATAGTACTCATATAAGTCAGATACTCTCTCCATATCTATTCCATAATATCATACATGAAAGTGAGTTTAGCAACCTAATTCAAAAGCTATAAAAAAATCTTCAAAACAATTAAGCAAAGATTAATAAACAAAGCTATTACATCTACTTATGACCTTTCACAGGGAATTTAAGTATAAAAATGAAAAATAAATCTTTATAATAAGTAATTTTTTGTTTGTAAAACAGAAAAAATTTAGTGGTAGAAATAGTTTTATTCAGATAGTAAGTAGTTAAAAATCAATCATTTGTCACTGCAGCTGACTAATTTGACTCCTCTGTTTCTCAAAGTCCTTTATTCTACATCAATCTTATAGTCAGTTATTTTTCATTATTCTCAGCTAATATTTATTCCCAGCCCTGACTAAGGATATGAACTGTCATTATTTTTAAGCACCTTAGTGAAAAAATTTAGCTTCCCTGAGGCACCACATTGCATCAACAGTTCAATAAACCTGCCAGCTATTTTACTTACTTTGAAGGGAAAACAAGTTTAGAAAATATTAAGCACTTAATATTTTGTGGACTTATATGAAGTGTCTCTCCAGC
>NW_006159452.1:464871-478683 GCF_000334495.1 Tupaia belangeri chinensis | reverse complement strand
AGCAGGAATAAATGTCAAAAACAGAATCTTTCCTCACAATGTCAGTGCAACCAGATAGTGTTTGTTGTGAGCCAACTGCATACAGAGATGTGTATCATAAATGATGTTGTTCTAATTTGTTAGCCAAACACAGTGGAACTGATATTAGTCTCAATGTGTTGACAGAAACCGAAGAAGCACTAACCAACCCTCAGCTCTATACACTCGTACTTCGTTGGAGGCAGAGATACTAAAGTTCTCTACTAATATATTTTAAAATATGACTTCATTCATTTCCAAACAAAAATTATATGCACTATTATTATTCATGGCTACTGGATATAAACTACATGTGAAAAGGGGACTTCTGAACATACACACAGATATAAATTTAGCAAAAGATGTTTTTAAAGATTTTTAAAATTACTTTTATTATAATTTCCAATTTGCATTTAATCACTGTACATATTTGTGGGGGTACTATAACAAGTTTGACTCAGAGGAAAATCTAAGTCAAATTCCAAAATAAGGGTGGATGTCATTTAAACAACGAGGCAAAGTATACTTACCCAGAAAGAATGAGATCCTGAAGATTCAGTAAAAGTCCATGAGATATTTTAGCTTACTCAGTAATAATACAGAAAGAAATTCAAAAGGAGATCATTGTTAGTGTTCAAGGATCATTTGTTTTCTCAGTAATAATCTATTTATACATTTAGAGCTACATTTGAAACAGAGATATGACATGGTATGCCATGCATCTATTTAAAGGAAAACATCTTATGATTTATTTATGTTCTCCTTTCCAAAAGAGAAAATATAATTCATTTCACAATGCCATACTGCATCATTAATAGACTATATTGATCGTGTACCTTATACTTTTCAGAGAGAGAATAAGGCAGAGGAGATCTATTAAAAAAAAGATAGGGAGGAAAAAGCAATTTAGTGATGTGAACTTTGAACTACTTTTCTCATAGAGGTACCTGACACTCCAGAAGTAGGTGGGAGGTTAAGAAGTTGAGAACTTTTCAATTTACTGTGAGCTGAGAATTTAAGAGACTCATAGGACTAGTTGGGCAAAATATGAGAGCTCAATTTATAGATTTAAAATGTGTCATAAACACAGAGTGTAAATACCAAACAAAACAAAATAAATACTCCTAGTCACACTGTAGTAAAATGACTAAAAAGCAAAAGCCAAAAGAAATTATAACGGCCACAGAGAAAAGACATATTACCTTCAAAGGAGAGTCAATCAGACTTACAGTTAACTTCTCAACAAAAACAGAGGACACCAGAACATAATGAAATGATAACTTCAAGGTGCTAAAAGAAAATAAATATAGATCTTAATTCTATATCAAGAAAAATAGCTTTGAAAATTGAAGAATAAAAAACATTCTCAGACAAAGAAACTCTGACAGAATTCACTATCAGCAGGCCACACTAAAAGAAAGAGTAAAGGTGACTCTTCAAAAAAAAAAAAAAGTTGACACACAGAGATGCTGGTAGAAATGGGAAAAAAGGATTAAAAACTAAATATGTGGGGAAATAATATTTATTAAATGAAATAATATTTTAAAGGATTTAAAATTTATGACAATTACAGTACATAATACTAATAACACATAAATTAGAAGGAGGGCTAAAATATGTTATAGTATTTTAGGACTTTTGTACTCTCAAGGAAGGGGCAAAAGTACTACGGTCTTGTGCCCATAATGATGTTTAGGTCAAGAGCCAAATACCAAAGTGGTCCTCAAAGATTATAATGAACTTGAAAAATTCCTATTGCCTAGTGATGTTGCAGCTGTGGTAGTACCATACACTACCCATGTGTTTGTGGTGATGTTTACATAAAGTAAGCTACTGCACAGCCAGTTCTATGAAAGTATACCATATACAATTATGTATAGTACATGATACTGCAATAATAAACTACTGTGTTACAAGTTTATATAGTTAATACCCCATACTTTTTTATTTTAGAATGCATTCTTTCTACTAATATTGAGTGGTTGAAAGAGTCATGACGCGGTTTTGCATAGGAAAACATAGAAAGATACATCATGACTTTTCCACCAACTCAATTTAACAGCTTACTGTAAAACACTCTACTGTGTTATACTGGGCAGCAGCCTCGTACATCTTGCATTTACCTTATCTCTGTGCTTAATTTAATCTCGTGTTACTTTGGGTATGAATGGCTTCTGAAAGAAGACTCTGGAGAGGTTGGTTCATTACTTCAAAGAATTTGCCAAAGATAAAGTGTTGCAAAAATCAAGTCTCTGTTGAGGTGGCAAACAACTCTAGCTTGGGTGTGGATGAGAATGACATTGAGGATCTCCTACAGGTGGTTCACGAGGAACTGGCTAATGAGGAGCGGTTAGAACTGCAGCAGGAACAAAGGCTGAAGAAGAGGCAAGAGAAAAAGAAACTGCAGGAGAAGAAAAAAAAATCCACAAGAAAACTTACAGTGACAGGTTTATCAGAGGCTTTTGCATACCTGAATAAGTTTGAAAAGTCTGAAAAAGAATGAACCCCAACATAAGTGATTTTCACTCATAGAAGAATTTCACAGTACATAATCTGCTTACGAGCAAATCCATGATGAAATAAGAAACACCACCATGGACATATTTCTGAAAAAAGGAACACCTACTCACAAAGGCCCTTCAGGAGGTATTCAAAAGAAAGTGCTGCTCCATAAGAGATGACAGTTTGGGACCAGCAGTTAGCGTATGTGGCTAAACTCCCATGTAGTCGACCGCGGTTTGAGTCCTGGACCCTGTGGCTTAAACTCATGCCAGGCGCATGTGTGCGCATGCCAGGATCCCGAGAGGAGAATGGAGGAGAGGGGACTGTGGTATGATCATCCCCCTTGGGGGAGTGATTTCTCACTTTCTGTCTCTCTTTCTTTCTGGCTAGCGCCCACTCGTGCCCTATAGCAAAAACCTCTCCCCCCCCCAAAAAAAAAAAGATGACAGTTTGTGTGTGTTACTGCCCCTGTAGCCCTCTCAGTGAGACACAATATAAAGATGGAAAACAGCAATATTATAACTGTGTAACCCTCGACAAATGTGTATGTTTGTGTCTTAGTTTTCAATAAAAAAGTGTTTAGAAAGTATTTATATATTTTAAAATAAAAATAAGCTTACAGAATAAGAATATACAATGTGTTTGTGTTTTAAGCTAAATCTTATTTCAAAATAGTCAAAAGCTTAAGAAAATAAAGTTTACTAAGTAAAAAAGTTACAGTAAGCTAAGGTTAAGTTATTGTTGAAGAAAATGTTTTATAATTTTTTTTTTTTTTTTGCTACAGGGCACGTGTGCTCGCCAGATAGACAGAGAGAGAGACAGAGATATAGAAAGCGAGAAATCAACCCCCAGGGGGGATGGCCACGCCACCATCCCTTCTCCGATGGCCACTCCACAATCCCTTCTCCTCCATTCTCCTCTAGGGATCTTGAGCACGCACGCACACGTGCCCAGCATGAGTTTTTAAGCCACTGGGTCCGGGACACGAACTGCGGTCGACTACGTGGGAGTCCAGCATCATAGCCATTATGCTAACTGCTGGTCCCAATGTTTTATAAATTTAGTGTGGCCGAATTATACAGTATTTATAAAATCTATGGTAGTATATGATAATGTCCTAGGCCTTCACATGCACCCATGACCCACTTGCTGATTCACTCAGAACAACTTTCAGTTTTGCAAGCTTCATTCATGGTATGTGCCCTATAAAGGCATGCCATTTTCTATCATCTGTATCATATTTTCCAAGTTTTTTATCTACATTTAGATATGGTTAGATATACAAATATTTACCATTGTGTTACACTTGCCTACAATACTCAGTATAGTAACAAGTTTGTGGCCTGAGAGTAACGGGCTATACCATGTAGCCCAGGTGTACATAGGCTGTACCATCTAGGTTTGGGTAAGTACA
Organism: Tupaia belangeri chinensis; assembly: GCF_000334495.1. Taxonomy (NCBI): domain Eukaryota; kingdom Metazoa; phylum Chordata; class Mammalia; order Scandentia; family Tupaiidae; genus Tupaia; species Tupaia belangeri. Next base: position 474,749 of record NW_006159452.1, on the reverse strand, counting down.
TTCTCCTATGTTCACACAAAAAAATAATATTGCCTAAGGACACAGTTCTTAGACTGTGTCCCATCACTAAGTAATGCAGGGCTACACTGATGAGCTAAGAAGATATTCTATACTGGGGCAATTATGACAGTAGTTGCGAAAATACATCAAAGCAATGTAATATAAAAGAGTATGATAATAAATCAAATTAAATTTTAAAAAAGCATAAAAGTACCAACTTAATTGGGGACAGAGGAAATAAAATAGCAAAATACTCTGTCAGAGACAGAATTTTCTAAAAAGCTGAAAATAAAAGATTGTACAAATGGTAGAATAAGATTTATGGAACAACAAATGAATGCTAGAAATAATGGAAAGAATAAAGAAAATGTATTATATTTAAATTAATAACTACTCATAATAAGAAACCATCAAGAGAGAAAAGGCAAATCTAAGAGTATTGAAAGCTATTTGCAAAACCTTTCACTAATAAAAAGCTCATACCTGGGATATTTAAATACATTTTACAAATCAAAATACCTAATAACCAGTAGAATAATGGTGAAGATAATTGAACAGACTCAGCGTACAATGTCCACATGACCATCGGACACATGAAAAATGCCCATGTTTTATTGTCTGTTATCAATCAATTATGCAGCATCTTTTAAGTCATCCTCTGTATCCAAGAACTATGTTCTTTAGAATTCTTTTCCACTATGATTCTAGATTATATTTTGCTAACACAAAGCACCTGCACTAAAGTTGAAAATTGGAAGGCAAGGTCAGAGACAAGTAGCATGAGATGATATTTACAGGGTCTGCATGGAGAGCTCTTCACAAACATTCCTAGGTATATACCCCATCAAATTCCATGCATTTATACATACACACACAAAAACAACCAACCAAAAAAACCCATATACAAGAATGGTCACAGTAGTACTGTTCATAATATCAAAATGATGAAATGATCCAAGTGTCTATATACTCTGGTTGATAAATATATTGTGGTTTATCCATAAAATGGAAAACAACAGTAAAAATAAGTGCCCTACAGATGTATGCAGCAAATGCTGTATCTCAAGAAAACATGTTTAAAATGAAGCCCATTTTAAAATTCCTACTGGTTTTAATGTCTTCATGTGATGAGGCATTAATAAAGGGGACCAAATAAAAAAATTGAGGCTATTTTTTTGTATTCCTCTCATATCCTTAAATGCCATATATCTGATCTCCAAATCCTGCACAATCCCATTACAATAGGTAAATATATTAAATCCTATGTACTATTTTCTATATTGAGAACTGAATAAAATCAAACTTGATGCCATCAAAGATCCTGTAAGTATTTACATTTCCATTTTCTCATAAGAAAACTGAGGCATAGTAAATTTAAGTAACTTACTAAGTCCCACAGCTAAGACCTGCTAAGCCAAGATTTGAACCCAACAGCTTAATCAGAGTGACTGTGTTCTTAACCCTCTTATAAGTCAAGCTCTAAAGTATTCTTCAAAATCTGTCTTTCCTCCCAGCTCTTACTGCAGTCTACCTCTATTGCTAAAAGTCCCTTACGACTTCTCCATTATTATCTCCCACAAACCACTATTATTATGTCTGACATCTTTCTTAATACCTTCACTAATTGTCATTGGTTTCCTCTTGCTTTTTAAACCTCTAACTGGCAACATTATCAGGAATCAGCAAGAAGTGTGTTTTATGAAAATTAAGAGTTTAACTATATAATTCCACCAGTCAGGTTATTGTATGAGCCCTGAAAATCTAGCTTTAGGAGCTATACTTTTAGGAGCTATAAAATATATCAATATATTTGTCTTTTAAAAATTGTTTTCTTATTTTCTTCCTTGAAGCTAAAAGCACATAATCTGTTGTCTACAGAAATAAATCTGGCCATTACAATTTTTCTCTTTTTAAATATGTTTATCCCATCTGCTTCTGAGAAGAGTTGGAAAGGTTGCTATGTTAAAACAGCTATGTCGTGGGACAGCCTAGGAGACGAGATGTTAGTGTGCATTTGCTGCCCTGAATATTGAGTCTACCTCTGACTAGTGCTGCAGCGGAAACAAACAGGATGTTGCATCAGTTTTCTTTTAATCAGGGGAAGCATGCATGTATCCAGAGTCAAAGTCACAGCTTCAACATGGGCTCACACATTCCCATGTGAGACTGCTCAGGTTACAGAGCTAAATAATGAGTGAAAACACTGACAGTAAAAAAGCCAGCAGCAATTTATAATAACTTACTGTCAGTCTGGGTCCCCATTGCTTAAGGTAAACACAAGATAAAGTCAACTTGGAAGTATTGTAAAAAGACTCTACCTTCTGGCCCCAAACCTGCTCTGGGCCATATCTGCACAACACTTCCTGCACTGCTATCCCCTTTTGGCATGGACTACTGCAATGGCATCCTCATTAGTCTCACTTTCCCTCTTGCAGTCAGTTCTCTTCACAGTATATGAGGTCATCATTTAAAGGCCTAAGGCTCATAAGACACACCCTTGCTCAAAGTCCTACAATATTGTCCAACATATGTAAAATAGAATTCAGGATCTTTCCCATGGTCTACAAGCTTCACATTACTTATCCATTGGTTCCCTCTCTGCCCCATCCCTTTGTATTGTTGGGTGATGCCAAGCACTCACCCACCTCAGGACCCCTAAATTGGGGCATGCACACACACAAGCCTTGCATGTTTCTCAGGTCACCAGTTCCAAGACTCAAACTGCAGAGTTGGCTATGTGGAACCCAGGTAACGTAAGCACCAAGCTATGGAGTCAGCTTAGGAATTTTATTTCTGTTACTTACTATTAAAATTCTAAGTACCTTGAATAGTACATGGCACAATGTAGCTACTTAATAAATTTAAATAAATAAATGATGAATATATGAATGAAGTTATGACTCACCTACTTAAAAACTGTTTTGTCTTCAGGCAAAGGTACTGTAGGTCTGTCACAAGGTAGCTCTACTTTCAGAAACCTCTCACTTTGCTACCTGCAGGGCTGCTCTGGAATACATGGTGTTTCCTGAGATGCTTTAGGATGTCATATCTCTACACACATCCTCAGTATAATTCCCATTCCTAGAAACTTCTACAATCTCCTCTACTTGATGAATTTCTACCCATTCATCAACTATTATTTCATTTGTAAAGTCCCCTGGCAACAGTTTATCCTCAGTTAGTAACAGACATGGTTTTAATACACAATGCTTGAATGCAAAAATAAAATCCTCTCCTTTATGTTCTTTAATAATATTTAATTTGCTTCAAGTCCATCTTTGCACAGGCCGTAGGACATTGATTCTCAATCATTACTGAGGCTTTCTCTGGATTGTTAATGAGGGTCCAGGTCATTTGTAGCCCTGTTTTATAGTCTTCAGACCATGTTTACTCAGCCAATATGCCCATTGACTAAGTTGGATTGCTTCTGGGAGAGAGCAGCTCCAAGCTTTTAGAATGAGCTCAGACCCATACCTAATTATGGAACAGTTAGTATCCCGTGTCTTCAACTTGGGAAGAAAGCCCTCATCTAATAATATACTTATGAGTAGCTGTCTGTTCTGAGTAGATCCCTAACCCCAGAAACATCACCACTGCTATTCTCATTCTTACTCCTAGTCTCAGATATTTTTCCAAGTATTTCACTTTTAGTCAGGTCTGGTCCTAAAATTTATACTCACCTCTAGCCTGTTTTCTACCTAAGATATTCAAGTATATTCTCATTAATTAGCCAAATCAAAGACCCTAGAGAAGAAAGACTGCAAAAGAACCAGGATACCTTATTGAGACATGAGGAACAATAGAAAGCAGTAAGGAGACTAGGAGATATGTCATTGGACTCCCACATAGTTGACTACGGTTCAAGTCCTAGACCCAGTTGCTTAAAACTCACACCAGGCATATATGCATGTGGGCCCCAAATCCTGAGAAAAGGATGAAGTAGAAAGAATTTTGGTGTGGACATTCCCCTTGGGGGGGGGGTGATATCCTCTTGTCAGGATTTTGAGCATGCCCACAAGTCACGCTGCAATCCCTTCTCCTCCATTCTCCTCTCAGGATCTTGGGCACACACGCACACGCGCCTGGTGTGAGTTTTAAGCCACCGGGTCCAGGACACACACGGCAGTTGACTACGTGGGAGTCCAACGACATAGCCATTATGCTAACTACTGGTTCCCAAGACCCCAGGTATATTTTTCAAGCTACCAGTCCAGAGCATAAACCAAGCAGGTGGCCATGTGGAATCTGTCCACCTTAATCCCATTCCACAGGATGGCCCAAAGAAACAATGTTTAACAATGACATCATGTTTAACCACCAAGGTCCGGTGATCAGGTTTCATTATTTAGACATACTTCTTTAGCCTACATAAATTTATCAGAAAGAATACAGGCACATGGGGACTTGAATAATTAGGAAAAATTATAAACATGTGACCATATTTGTTCCCCCCAATCATGAAGCAGATGATACTAAGAGTTTGTTTGGTGAGGGAAAAAAAAAAAAAAAAAGAAGAAAAAAATATATATGTATATATTGTTTTTTCATAATAAGCATTTTACATGAACATTTTGAAGACTTCCCTCATATATCTCTTTTAAAGTCAGAGTATTTGGGTTTCATTAAAATATTCACATGTACAATTAATGGGAGTTTCTGCTGAATATTTAGGAAAATAATCTGTGTTTTACTTAAATCATGTTGGTAAAGAGAGAAAATGATGTTTAGTTATAGAAGCATTTTCCACATTAGTCCCCAGTTCAGTTTTCCTCTGGCAGGAGTTAAAGCAGATTTGAGGAATCAAATCCCCACAGATACTGCTCATCGACAGGCTCCTGAAAGCACTCATTTGTGTTCTGCTTTCACTCTGAAGGATTATTTATAAGCAGCCTACTCAGAGTACAGCATCTATCCTCTCTCATTGCCTTAGATACATTGATCTTTGGGGAGAGAGTGACATAATTGTGAACACAAGGTAAGCAGACTCTAAAGTGGAAATACATCAGTCCTATGAAACATACACAGAAACACACGGGCACCATGTGGGATCTCTATAAATCAGGGAGGAAATTCTTTACAAGCCTCTTCCTACCTGTCAATATCTATCACCCAAAGAACCAGGAAAGCCTTAGGCAAGCAACAATTACTTCAGACTCAGCAAGCTGGCAGGTTCACTGACACCCACCACTGGAACTGAGCCCATCCGAATATTATGAATGTCTTCTTTCGAAGCTGCCTGATATAAATGTCTATCTTTTACCATCTCTCTGCTCAGATACAGAATGAAAAATAGTTTGAAGTTTTAAGCTACTCTTTGTTAAAACTGAGTCTTCTTAAGGTCCCCTCAAAGGAATAATTGGCCAACAGTCCAGTGATTTAGTTTGACTCAGTGTTTCACAAATTACAAGCTAATGATGCTGGGTTCACAAAATCAGGAAACCCACTTGCTAAATCCTGAAGAAAATTTGTCAGCAATTTTCTTTCAGGACTCACAATTTCTCAGGTTTCAGTAAACCTGGCTATCACCAAACTCATGTCAACCCGATAATTTGGGAGATACCGGGAATCATTATGTCAGCTATTATGTTACGTCTTTTAAGCAAATAGAGCGTTATACTTTGATTAGTTAATGCCACTGGATGAACAAACTCCTTTGCTATTGTTCACTTTTTTCACAGGTATATCTTACATTTCTTAACATGGGTTTCCCCTGCTGACACCATTTCATTTGCAGATGTGTTTAGAGCAAGATCGCCCATTTTACTACAGAACATATACCATATGTAGGGTCTGGGTGAGGGAGATCAATCATCTCTTCTGACATGATTATCACTTTCACACCATTGCTTTTTCACTTCTCTAAAAATATATATCTATATGTATTTTTGAAGCTTCCGTCTAAAGATACTACCCTGTTCAGGGTACCTGCCTGACTGATTGCTCTCTTACCTTATCACGAACTTGATATCAGAACTTTATCAAGCGCTAAATCAGAGTCATCTTCCCCTGCCACAATTCTAGTTGATATTAATGTTCTACGTGCATATTTTATGCAATACTTACCAGTTCCTTGGTCTCCTAAATTCTGGTGAAATTCTCCACATTTTATATAAATCATATCCTCAGAAAGTTTCAAAAGTTAGACATTTTTAACTACCAAACCCATTCTCTTACATTTTAAACTGAAATATTTGTGCCTCAAGTCATAAATTTCCGGGGTTAAGTCAAACAGAAATGTGGGATACTTACTGTGCCTTAGGGAATGCAGGGATAGGTAGTCCACAAGAGATGATCTCTGAAATTAGTATAAAGGTAAAATAGCTAAAGCATGGCATAGCAGATGATGAGAAAGGTGAGATGAGATGAGAGATGACAGTAAGTGAGGAAGAAGGAATTTTAGTCCATACAGTAATCATGAATAATGGGAAGGAGATGAGAAATAAATCACTTGGGGAATAACCGAGAAATTTAGTGAAACTAGGAATGATAAGAAATGAAGGTCAAAGGAGAGAGTATAGGTCTGATCATATGCCATGCGAGGAAATTCAGGAGCAGTATAGAGCTATTAAAAAGCATTAAATAAGGGACCAGCAGATAGTGTAATGGTTACATCGCTGGACTGCTATGTAGTTGACTGCAGTTCGAGACCCAGACCCAGTAACTTAAACTCACACCAGGAGTGTGTGTGCACATGCCCAAAATCCTGAGAGCAAAATGGAGGAGAAAGGATTGCAGCATGGCCATCCTCCTGGGGGGTGATTTCTCACTTTCTGTCTCTGTCTCTCCAGTAAGTGCAAATGCCCTATAGCAAAAATCTCTCAAAAATGGCATTAAATGGAAACTAGTGAGTTCCTATATATACAATACACTTCTGGCACCAAATATATGGGTTTTCTACACCAAATAATTCTTCAACTCAGTGTTCTACCTTTAATTCAGTCCTGACACTACCCATCTAGAGTTAGCACAGATCTCAGATTTAAGTCTCAGCCCCACAAGACAGTCTCCCACATCAATTGAAAATAGTCGGTCCCTAGGTAACCCACACTTCTGTCTGAGTCAAAATTAAGTGTTCCCTTGATCCATTTGTTATAATGGATCATAGACACAGGGAAACACACCACTTACTATTATTAATTATAATGGATACTGTCAACCAAGTATCAATGATACTATCAATGAAGAAGTATATAGAATGTGGTTCAGAAAGGTGTCTAGCACAAGAGCCTCTGTCCCCATGGAATTGGGGCACACCACTGTCCCAGCAAAAGGATTCATTCACCAACACAGAAGCTCTCTATACCCCATTGTTCAGGATTTTAAGGAAATTCTACTATAAAAACATTTATTAAATTATTAGTGACTAGACTCTATCTTTCACTGCTTTTCCTGTCCAGAATGTAAGACTTCAGTTCCTCCACCACATCCTGAAATTATTTAGTTCCCATCCTCACTAACCTAGAATCACCTCATTGGCACGAGCTCAGGTCCTATTAAAACGAGCTTATAGTGAGTAACAAAAGAAGCTTGTTCATACCTGGCATTTAGAAAATAATAACAATTTTAGGGGCTTTGCTCCAAAAACTAGGGATGATGACAAAATACATGTTTTTATCATGTCAGGGGCATTAAACAGGAAAATGAAAGGACCAGATATTCTGAGTGATCATAGATAGTCTGAACAAGAAAATAATGTTTTACCTCATCTGGAAAATTATGAGTCCTCATAACTTTAAATACTGTTATCACTCTAGTCTCTTGATTTTCTGTTTTGGATTCTTATTAGACATATCTTAGAAATTGTTTTCTTCTGTGTCTCAGAATTTCTTTTCCTATATCTATCTCCATATTTCTCTGTGATGACTCTAAGAGATTTCCTCAAATTCACTATTTTTTATTTAATCATATTATTCTATTTAATCTAATTTAGTCTATTGTTTAACCCATCATTGAGTTTTAACTTTACTGAGTATATTTTTCATTTCTAGTAATATGTTTGCCTACTTTCACTACTTGTTCACATATGTTTATAAGGTGAAGTCTATTACTTCTTTTACTTATGTAACAATCTAAACATACTCATTGTGATTTCTCAGTATTCTTCTATTCTTAGAGTATAATATTCTGCTTTTATTTTTCCATCTTGCTCTCTCATGGCATTAAATTTCCTTGTATTCTGTATTTTTTTTTTGTCCTTAAGCATCATTTTCAGAATAAAATATCTTCTTTGTATGTCAACCATGATCATCATGTAATGACTTAAGTAGTTGAGACTTTAATATGGGGGTGATTTGTTTTATAATTTTGACAAGAATCTTTTTTTTTAAGAGAGGTTTTTGCTATAATGTATGTGTACTCACAGGAGAGATGGAGAGAGACAGAGAGACAGAGAGACAAAAAGCGAGAAAACATCCCCCAGGCCACACTACTATCCCTTCTCCTCCAGTCTCCTCTCAGGATTTTGGGTATGCATGCACACTTGCCAGGCCTGAGTTTTAAGTCACCAAGACTAGGACTTGAACCATCCTTAACTATGTGGAAGTCTAGTGATGCCATCTGCTGGTTGCCACAAGAATCTTTATGAGTTCCAGTTTTACTTTATTCTTTTGCCCTTTGCTTTCATAATCCAAGAGTTGTGAAGAATTTACTATCCATATTCAAAAATGGTGCTGTTCAGAGGCACTAATACGTCATAAAAGTTGATGTCCTATAACTCATGTTGAGGATAGATGACCTACTTTGATGTATTCACTTAAGAAGAGAATGTTGTGGTTTGAAAATATGTGTCTCTCCCAAATTCATATGTAGGAACTTAAAACTCCACAGTGATGATATCAAGAGGTGAGCCCTTTGGAACAGAACTGAGCCAAGATGGCTATATCCTCATGAATAGAATTAATGCTCTTATAAAAGAGGCTTCTGGGACCAGCAGTTAGCATAATAGTTTTGTTGCTGGACTCCCATGTCGTCAACCACGGTTCACATCCCGGACCCGGTGGCTTAAAACTCACACTGGGTGCATGTGTGTGCATTCCCAGGATCTCGAGAGAAGAATGGAGGAGAAGGGATTGTGGCGTGGCCATCCCCCCTGGGGGGTGATTTCTCGCTTTCTATCTCTCTGTCTCTCTCTGTCTGTCTGGCAAGCACACATGCCCTATGGCGAAAACCTCAAAAAAAAAAAAAAAAAAAAAAGAGCTTCTGAGTACTTCCTGACCTCCCCTTTTCTTCTGCTATGTGAGGAGAATGTTTACCCCGTGTGCCATATGAGGATAAACAGTAAGGCAACATCTTGGAAGAAGAAAGCAGTCCTCTGCAGACACAAGTTGTCTGGTGCTTTGATCTTGGACTTACCAATCTCCAGAACTTTAAGGAGTAAGTTTCTTAAGTTTTATAAATTGCCAAGCCTCAGGTATTTTGTTTTAACAGCAGGAACAGAATAAGATAGAGAACCATACTTTTTTGGCTCCTAGTCCAGAAACAAGTCAAACAATTTTATTTCCTGTATTACCTCATTCCTCTATAGCCTCCACTTTTTCAAACATAATTTCCATTTCTGCAACCATCCAGCCCCCAATTTAAAAAAATTCTGGATTTACAGATAGGACAGCTTAGGACCAATGTGTTCACATAACATTTGTTCTATATATCAAATTTAAAAAGATTTCATAACAGAGTGAAAAGGCTGGCCCTTGTAATTTTAAGGTTTGTCTTTTTCTTTTTTTTTTTTTTTTTGGAGAGGTTTTCGCTGTAGGGCACGTGTGCTCGCCAGACAGACAGAGATAGAAAGAGAGAGACAGAAAGAGAGAAATCACCCCCTAGGGGGGATGGCCATGCCACAGTCCCTTCTCCTCCACTCTTCTCGCGGGATCTTGGGCCCA
>NW_006159452.1:461172-464814 GCF_000334495.1 Tupaia belangeri chinensis | reverse complement strand
TTAAGCAACCAGGTCCAGGACTCAAACCACAGTCAACTACATGGGAGTTCAGCAACATAGCCATTACGCTAACTGCTTGTCCCATCAAGGTTTGTCTTTGTCAAGCTTACCTTTTACTATGACTTTAGATTAGCAGCATTTGCACTGCTTTTTATTTAGATGTTAATAATGAAAGAAACTCTGCTGGCTTAGAATCTTGCAAAACACCTTCTCACTCCAGCTGCCTTCCCCAAGAAGATAAAGATAAAGAAAGAAATGCACAGAAATCATATGAGATTTATCATTAACAGCAAGACCCGATTCAGCCAACCATAGCTAGCAGGCCAAGAATAGAGAAGTTTTACAGCCTTCTTCAGACTCTGGTTGATGTCTAGAAGACTGTGGTCACAGTCACCTTCTGATCTTGTCTCTTACCCCTGTTCATCCTTCCTCTAACATAAAAAGTAGCTCACATTCTGCTTTTTCTTATGATGTCTGTTTTTTTTTTAATTTTACTTATTATAATTATTTATTTTACTTATTATTATTATTTTAAATTTGTTATAGGGCACATGCACTCACCAGAGAGAAACAGAAAGAGAGAGAGAGAGAGAGAAAGCAAGCCACCAGGTTTTGGACATGAACCACAGTTGATGATGTGGGAATCCAGTGCCTTAAGTGCCACTTGCTGGCCCAAAGATGGTTCTTTAGGACACAAGTCTACCATCTTCTCGGTTTATTGACTTTCTGAAAAAAGTCATTTTCCTTGTTTCCAACACCTTATTTCTAAGCTTACTTGCTGTCATTCAGTGAACAGTGTAAGTCTGGACTCAGCTACAGTGTGTGTGCATGTGTGTTTGTGTGTGTGTATGTGTGTGTTTGTACACATTTCTAATGACAGTTCTCTTTAAAATATCTTTAATTTTTCAAAATAATATTTCTTCTCAGATTTAATTTTGCAAAATAACCGGATAGTTCTAAAGTTTTCAAAATTATTCAGTAAATATTTATAGTCTCAAATATTTTGCAAAGAATTATTACAAAGCATAACATATATAATATGCACATACATTTATATTAATAAAATATTATATTATCTTTCAAAGTAGTCTGCCTCAAGGTAGAGAAAAACTTTATTAGCTTAAGATTGTATCAAGTCAAAATTTCAAAGGAGATTCTTAGTTGTGCTTTTTGACCATCAGACAGCCCAGATATAATTTTTAGAGTTGGAGGTTCTATGATAGTAAGGCTGAGATTTTTTTCTCTTGATAAAAAGATCTCACTAGAACTCAAAAGTTCCTCAATATAAATATTCTATAGCCACTCTGCATATGCTATGTTCTATCCATCTCAAAAGGTATCTTCAGAAACTTGGCAATCAATCAAGAAAGAACACTGTAGCCACATCGTACGTCTCTCCAGGGCTGATGTGACAGATAGACTTAAAACATGTAAAGAAAATCAGTTCAGAATCTCATTGGAATTTTCTATAATAATATTTTTACCATCTAAAGCTGTCTAATAAATCTTTCTCTACAGCTTAGCTTCAAGACTCGTGTACCGAAGCATCACTTTAAACACTTATTTCTTCTTCCTTCACAAATTTTATACCTGATCCACCTAATATTGCATATGAGAAGTAAGAAGATTAAAGACACAATTTCTACCAATCACTGTTAGAGTCTGTTAGGCAAATTTCTATCAACAGCAAAATACTTTTTTAAAGTAATCATAAATCTCCAATAAAACAAAAATCCCCCAATCAGGCAATTTTTTTTTTTTTTTTTTTTTTTTAGAATATAAACTAATAAATAGTTGAAGAATGATAAAATTAGAAGGTTATTATTTTGTGACACCCAGTGAAATTACTGAATCAGGCAAGAATTGTAAATGGATGATAAAATGATTAGGTAAAAGACATATCTGATATTCACATGGTGCTGAAGAATCATCCCATGGATAACTTGCTGATTGCACAGGAAAAGTCCTACTCCCAGAGGAATGTAATGGGGATCACCAACTTCATCAAATGATTAAACATAGCATCCGTAATGATTAGGGGATCACATGATAGTAGGTGTCCACGGATGTGATACAAAAGAAAGACACAGCTTTACCTTTAAAGTTGTCTTGTGGGAAACATTTAACCTGAAGTTAATCAAGCCTTAGATCTGCTTTTCAAATCTAAGAAATATGAAGGACAGAGAAACTTCTTGAGGAAATAATAGTCAAATTGGGGATATAGAATACAACTGGTTTGACTTCTAAAAGAAAAATAAGTGTCACTGAAAGAATAAAAATGTAGAGAATTATTTTAGAATAAAAGGGACTAAGGGGGCATGACCAAGTATGTGTGTGAACCCTGATTAAAAATTTGATTACAGAAAGCAGCTATAAAATGTAATGAGGATAATGAGGGAAATTTGACCAAGGTCTGAAGACTAGATGATTTAAGGGACTTGTCATGGTTTTGTAAGTGTGGTAATAGCACTGGAGTTAGAAGGATGTCATAATAGGAAATTCATGCATAAAGTGTCATGTTTTCTATAGCTTATTTTCAAATGGGCCAGTCTTTTTCTCTCCAAAGAAAGATAGCTAGGTAAATAGAAGAGGCAAATATGGCAAAATATTGGTAATTACTGAATCAAGATGGTGAGGATATAGATGTTATTATATCCATCTGGGTTGGATGGAAGATGCAGAACCACTGTGTGTGATGTGTAAGTGGGGTCTAGGAATTCAGTCTATGCGTGTGTGGAAGCTGAGGGAACACTCTGTGTGCACTGATGTCCCTGCGCTTTGTGTTGAGACTGAAGTTGCAATGGGTCAGCCAGACTGGAATTTGAGAAGGGACGCTGGATATAAATAAGAACGAGGACAAACAGAAAGCTGTGAAGATGAGCTAGCACCCCACATTTTCCTCAGCACCTCAAGCCTTTCCACCGTGGGTGAGCTGCAGCAAAAGCTGGCAGCATCCACTACAGAGCTGCATGTGTATGTGCTCAGAGTGGGGGAACTGGAAGAGGAGAGCCAGCAGTTGCTGGGAAAGGCCAGACAATCCAGGATCTGCCCCACTCCCACAAGTAATCTGCCAATTCATTACAACACGCCTGGCACCCCGTATAAACCTTCGAGTATTAAAACTAAACCAAGCTGGTGCTTTATAAGCTTGCTTTCCAAAAATCATGTATAAATGTCTTTTGTGGTTCAGAGCTAATCAGAATCTATACAGATACAGGCATTCTGGGAAGTTAAGGTGACGAAATACACAGCCATTATAATGTATTCATCTTCAGTACCTACAAAACTTTTTGTAGCAAAAGTTGAAAAATCTCTTTTTATCATACAGTCGAAATCTTTATAAGCTACCATGTGCAAAATAAGGCTTTTCAAAATCTTCATCTTCATATTACTGATAAATTAGGGTAGGAACAGTCTTTCACAAATAAAATTTCAATTTAATTATTTTAAGCTGAGATTGTATCCTTTCTACCATTAAAAAAACAAGGGTAAGTGGACCAGCAGTTAGCATAATGGCTATGTTGCTGGACTCCCACATAGGCGAACACGGTTCGCATCCCGGACCCGGTGGCTTAAACTCACGCCAGGCGCGTGTGCTTGTGTGCTCAATATCCCAAGAGGAGAATGGAGGAGAAGGGATTG
>NW_006159452.1:441020-460650 GCF_000334495.1 Tupaia belangeri chinensis | reverse complement strand
AATGCCCTTTTTGGCAAAAACCCCCCCCCCGCAAAAAAAAAAAAAAAAAAAAGGTAAGTATAAATAAACTGATACAGAAACTAACTGCAATAGATTCATGCCTATATGCCACAAGCACATAGTTAAACAAATAGCTTTCTTCTCCATAATGTATAAATTAGAAATTGTTTATGATGAATGTAGATCTGTCATTTTTAGGAAACAATTTTAACTTTACTTATCAAGAATTTGACCAACCTTCTCTAAAGTTTAAATGATTGGTACTAAAACATCTCATGCTACTGAATTCAATGATCAATATATTCAAATAAGGGGTTAAATAGCAAGGGCAGTTTTCCTAAAAATGAGAAGTACCTGGAGTGCTCCGTCTTGGGTACATGTTAGAATCCTCTGGAGGAAAACTGGGCCTTGCCTCACATGATCATCTAAACAACAATCTCAGAGAAGCTAACCCTTCACACCTGGCAGATGTTGCAGAGAAGTTCACTGACTATTGTAATGCTCAAGGAGGTAGAAGCCTTTGGAAACTAGGGTGAGGAAGTGATTCGATAAAACCCAAGAGGACAAGTACTATGATTAGAGTAGAAACAAATGTACTTACATGTGGAAGAAATTTTTCCTAAATAAGTAGCTCAGAGAAGAATTTCTGAGAGAAACAATTTTAACTTGAATCTTTAAAAGTAAGTATAAGTACATTAGATTCGTAAAGGGAAGGACATTCCTGGAAATAAGAGCCTAAGCAAAACACCATGAGTAGAAAAGCATAGGAGAGGTTGAAAATGAGACTGTGTATCAGTCGGGTTTCTCCAGGGAAATAGAACCCATAGGACTTACATAGAACGAAATGTATTATGAGGAATTCACTCATGCAATTATGGAGAGCATTAAGTCCCACAACTTGCCATTTGCAAGCTGAAAAACCAGGAGTCAGTAGCACAAGTTCAATATAAGTCCAAAGGTATAAAAAAGCCTCAGTCCAAATCCAAAAGCCCAGAAACCAGGAGCACTAACATCCAAGGGAGGGAAACGATGGGTGTCCCAGCTCAAGCAGAAAGAATAAATTCACCCTCTCTCTACCTTTTTCTTCTACTTGGGCATTCAAGAGATTGAATGATGCTTACTTTCACTGGGAGAGCTATCTTCTTTATTCATCTACTGATGCAAATGCTAATCTCTTCTGAAATCACCTCCATAGATATACTCAGAAATAAAGATTTGCCATCTGGGTATCACTTAGCCCAATCAGGTTGCTAAATCAAATTACCTGTGACAGTCAAAGGATCATGTTTCTAGATGAATAGGGAGTAAAAAGAAATCATAAGAAACCCCAGAGTAGTCCATTGGGATTCGTACTGTTTATCTTTTGCAGAAGGCAATCTTTGAAGTCAAGAGGAGTATCTACAATGAAAAATTTACTTGCAGCATAATTACAGCCTATTTGTTCTAAGGATGTGGTAGACACAAGTCCCTTAATTGAGTTATGGCTATAATTCTGTGTCTAGCTCAACATGGCCGGGTCCATGGGATACTTATCAACGAGTAACCTCATAAGTACACTGCAGTGTCTATAGACATATGCTTTGCGTTTTTTGATGTAGTCAGTTACAGCCATGGATATAACTATTTACTAAGTCCTGTGAGCCTTCCTAGCAAATCTCGGATGCTGGGATGGCCTCACTGCCCTATCCCATATAAAAATACAAATAAATATACAATATATATGCACCATGTTTTTATGCGACAGTGGCACTCTACATACTCTCCTGCCACATAACAATATTTCGGTCACCAAAGGACTGCCTATGAGATGGTAGTCTCGTAAACAATGTAATGGAGCTGAAAAATCCCCATTACCTACTTACTTCATAGCCACCATAATGTCCTCGTGCAACTATCATGCAGGTGTTTGTGATGATGCTGGTGGAAACCTATTGCACTGCTAGTTGTATGAAATCATAGCACATGCAAGTATGGACAGTACGTTATACTTGATAACAATAAGATATGTTATTGGTGTATGTACTTACTAGATCATTTTGATCATCATTTTAGTATACTCCTACTTACGTGTAACAAAAGTCTACTGTAAAATAGCATGCGGCGTTATGTAGACAGCAACCTTACGCATCCTGTGTTTACTACATCTCTTGATTACATCATGTTCTCCTGTGCTTAATGTAATCTCTTATTTTACTCTCCATGGCCCTCCTAGTGGGATAAGATGTGGATGTGAAAGGCAGTAATGCTGATGATTGTGACCCTGCGTAGGCCTCAGCTATTGTGTATGTGGCTTAGTGTTTAACACACAAAAAAAACTGTTTAAATAGAAAAAAGCTTATGGAATAAGGATATACAGAAAAATAACTGGGCCAGCCAGTAGCATGGTGGCTAACATAGCTGGATATCACATGGCTGGCTACATGGTTCAAGTTCCAGATCTAGCAGCTTGAAAAACACTCTGGGCACGTGTGTGTGCACGCTCAAGATCCCGAAAAGAAGAAGAAATGGAGAGAAGGGATTGTGTCATGATGATGTTGCAAAGCAAGGTGCTTTCTCATTCTCTTCCACTCCTCACTCACTCAACAAGCATACACACCCTTTAGGAAAAAAATCTGGAGTATCAAAGTAAAAAACACTAAGATGTTAAAAGTATATTTAAATGAGAAAACTAAAATTTCTCAAGTCTGATTCAAATATAGGTGACCTGGCTGTTTTCATCACATCCGTTTCACCCATTCCTGATCTACCATTAAGAACATTAACATTCCAAATGACACTTTCTAAGGACACAATATTTCAATTTCTTTGGCACTAGTATAGAAATAAATCTTAATTTCAGTCTCTAGTTGACATTTCATCTGGCTATTATAAATTACTTGAATTCTTTTACAAGTGAGTCTGATTTAAAAGCCTCTAAAAAGAAACTGATGGACAGGATATGACAGTGACCAACTTCTATATTCACAGCAAATTTTAGGCATGTATATCTGAACTCTCTCAATATTTATTTGATATACTTCACAGGAATTTCATTTAAGACAGAGAAAATTCTGTGTGAACCTGACCCACATGGGAACTATTTATGCAATATATAACTTGTGTTCAGAGATTCCAAAATAAAATGCAAAAATTAATTTTGTTCTAATAAATTGACCATTTGTCTCTATTCCTCCCTCCTTCCTACTTTCCACCATATCTCTCATTCTCGTCTGCTCACTTTTCCCTTCTATTCTTCCTTTCTCTGGTCCTTGTTCCTTCCTGGTGTTTAGGTTAGTCATAACTAATGATGAGAACTAATGTCAATAATGGGCTTATATTAAGATCCATGCTAAATGGTTTACATGAGTACTATGTGACGTGAATGGTATTCATAGCCTTACTTTACAGACAAGAAAACTAAGACATGGAATTAATAGCCTGACCAATATCAAACAAATGGAAGGGTAGACCCAAATCCAGCTATGTCTACTTCTAGCCCGGATCTTCAATCACTGTATTACAATTCTCACAAATATTTTCCAATTGCAGATGGGTCAGAAAGGGAGAAAAGTCTATGTTTCAATTTTTTAAAAAAATTACAGATCCTAGCAACAACTCAAAAGACAACAAAAATCCTTAAATCTGAAAGACAAAGCAGAGATGAAAATCAGCAATGTTTTAGTCAAGTCATAAAATTCTATTTCACCAGCTCCGTCTCATGTAATTAATATCTCTTTGGTGAATTTATAGTGCTATTGTGGTCCAATCTTTCAGTTTAAATCCTAGAAATTAACATTCAACATTATTATTGATCTTTCTGGATTTGTCCTTACCATTAAGTTGGCCATTTTCTTGGGCGTTTTTTTTTGTTGTTGTTGTTCTTTTATTTCTGTCTGTCTGACTTTAGCTTTCCTGTTAAAGTATTTCCTTCAGAACTTCTTGAAGAACTGGTCTGGTGTTGGTAAATTCTTTCAGGTTTTGTTTATCTGAGAATGTTTTTTATCTTTTCTTCCCATAGGAAGGATAATCTTATCAGATATAGTATTCTTGGTTGGAATTGTTTTTCATATCACACTTTGAATATATTTTCCCATTCTTTCCTTGCTTGAATTGTTTCCAATGAAAGCTCTGACATTAGCCTGATGGGATATGCTTTTTTTTGAGAAGTTTTGCTGCCAACATCTGCCATTAATACTTAGCAAGTGTGTAAGTCATTGTAATAACCTGGACTGCAGATAACCTCAATTTCATTTAAATTAATACAGTGTTCATTATTCTTTTTCTTTTTAATTCAAGTGGTCACTTTATATCTTTTTTTTTTTTTTCTGCCTTGGTCTTATCCTCTAATAGTTACAGTAGTATGAAAGGACAATTACATCCTCAAATACATGCTTTAGGTTTAACTTTACATTTTTGATAATGTTTAAGAGGTTTTTTGCTGTAGGGAACATGCGCTCACTGGAGAAACAGAGAGAGATAGGGACTGGAAGAGAGAAATCACCCCCAGGGTTGATCGCCATGCCACAGTCCCTTCTCCTCCATCCTCTTCTTGGGATTTTAGGCATGCACGCACATGCATCAGGTGTGAATTTCCAGCCACGGTTCCAGGACTGAAACCTCCATCAACCATGTGTGAATCTAGCATCTTAACTACGATGGCACCTGCTGGCCCCTGATAATTTTTAAAGGAATTATTTATTTACTTTATTATGATTTTTCAATTTGATCAGAGAGAGAGAAAGAGAGGGAGTAAGAAAGAAAGCCACAGGTCTGCGACTCAAACCACAATTGGTCATATGGGAGTCTCACACCTTAAACACTACGCCCCACCTGCTGGCCCTCCTAGTAATTTTTATTTTAATTTATTCATCTATAAAGTGAATCCTTGCACTAGAAGATTTCCGAAATCCTTCCAGCTTGAATATCCCATGTGCCTGAAACTAATGGAAAGCAGCATTCTGCCCAAGCACAGAAAACAATTTTCAGGCTCAGATACATACTCAAAATTTCAAGCCCAACAGTTATTGCCATAAAATTTGACCCAGAGTTTTATATACTACTACTTGAGTTAGAGTACATCTATCAATATTTCAAAATCTAACAATTTATCATGTAATCACCCTTTTAATATATGCAGTTGTATACAAAGAGGTAGAATATCAATGTTGTATTACAGTTGAAACAAGAGTTAAAAGTTTAAGAAGGCTTAAAAGCAGTTGTTTAAGTTTGTCTTTTACCCATTACACATGTGCCTTTCAATCTTTCTTGACAGCTACCTTTTTTCCCCCTTTCCTCAAATCTTACACTGCAGTAATATGTCATTTATCGCAAGGGAAAATTCCTACGGGTATTTCACTAGAATTTCAGGAAGGGTTTACAGCTCACTCTTTTTGTTTACTACATTCTGTAATGTATTCTTTGGCAGATGGTAAAAGCAAAGTAATTAAGGAATACAGCTTTATTACTGATTACGGGTTTGATATTTATGACCAGAAGGTAATTTATAATCTTTGATTCTAAATACCATTATCCAAAGCAAATGTTTTATTTACACATTCAAAGGCACAGTAATACAATACCAAGGTGCACTGAATGAAAAACATAGACTTGTAAAATTTCGACATTTGTTCTTAAATTTTCATATTTCTTAGTTCTTACAGAAAAATAATTTAAAGCCATTACATTTTATTTCCTCTTTGTTTCAAGAAGCTTTCAAGCCAATGGAAAGAGGAGGAAAGGGAGATGAGTAATAAAGCTGCTGCATGACAAGCAAGCAGGAGGGAAAGACACAGGAAGGAAATCAAAGAGTAAATATAAAATGTGGCTGGAAAAGCCCTGGTGAGAGGGAGACAGAGTCATCTAGCTTTTCAAAGCCCGAGTGTTTCAGATAATTTCTTTCTAAAATGAAAGAGAGGGGAAAAAAAAACAAAAACAAAAACAAACCACAAACCTAATTGCCAGAAACCTTAGTTAATGTTTGAATTTCATTAGAAAGAACTAAACTCAGGACAGTGAGGATGTATTTGACTTTGTTTACAAGGACAGCTCCAGGTGGGCAATATTAAGGTGAATGCATGATCTTAGTATGATTATTGGGAATATCCCAGTAAATATTATTACTACTATAGTCATAAATAAGTTAAAGGGAATAAAAGGAGTCTTATTATATGTGGTTGCAAGTCTTTTCCTTGTGATAGGTCATGTTTTTAAGAGTAAGATATTTTAAAGACAAAAATGTCATTTGAAGAATCATAATGAAAACACAAAAAGAAGAAGTGGGGAACTGAGGCAGCTTGAAGAAATAGTGGATTTAGTTTTCACTTCCAGACACGTGCTACTGAATAAAATGGCAGATAGAGTCACCTGTATGGCTATTTTCTCTTTCTTGAAAGATTTTTTTTGTCCCATTTTTAAGAACTTGTCATTTTATTGTTCAGCTTATTTTCACCAAATAGCATGTTTTAATTTTTATCAGTATAATGCAAAGAATATGGAGGTACTCTGCGTTTCTGATTGCATGTTATCTTGGTATAATTAAACGGCATTGTGAATAACAAAATAATGAAAGCTATTTGTGCAGGAAGACTTGTCCTTCTGGAAGCTATGTGGAAAAGAATGAAAGTGCAATAACTTTGAAAGGTATCACCATATGCTTCCCCCACTGGGGCAGATACTTGTTTATATAAGCACCACCCAGCAGAAGTTACAGGATGTAGGAGATGGATTTCCATAGACACTTGGACATGCAGGTGATCTACAGAACCACTGTTTTCATTCCTCATGAAAAGAGATATTTCCCAACTCTATCAGAGAAAACATTCATGATGATAAACAGCAGTGGTGATAGGTCTCAGCATTTGAAAGGCATTAGGAAATGTTTAGGTGAGAGGCAAATAGAGGATGCCTAATCCATCCAAAGAGGGCAGCCGCTACATAGAACTAACCGGTGATTGTGCAAAAGGAAGTAGGACTCCATCCAGATTGTTAATACTATCTCTAAATTTCTTTTCTCTTTATATAGGCAATGATTGTTTTCTTTTTCTTCCTGATAAATAGAGTCCTACATATTTATGAGACACAAAGTGAATTTTTAGTACAAGAATGCAAGGTGTATCAATTAAATCGAGGTAATTAGTATTTCCTACATTATCGCAGCCATTTGTCTTTACTTTGTGTTAGGAACATTCAAAATCCTCTTCTCTAGTCACTCTGCAGTCAGTACATTGCTATTAACTATCTTAACACTACTGTATTTTATAACACTAAAAGTTGTTTCTCTTATTGATAGGTGAGTTCGTTTCCATTAATCAACATCCCTCTATTCCTTCTTCCACCCTGCCCTTCCTAGCCTATATATTGGTGGCCAATTAGGGGCTGACCAACATTATCCCAAACAAATAAAGCGTATTGTCAGGCTGGAGGTCACTTATGTTGACCGAGCAGATGCAAGGTTCTGAGGCTGCTAAAAGCAAAATAATTGAAGAATCTCTAACCCCAATGCTCCTTCTGATCAAAGGTGTTTTCCCTAAAGAAACACTTTCAGAAATACAGTCTTGCTGGACGACATACCCAGAAACTCCAAATGCTGACCTGTCCACATGCAAGTGGGGTACCCTAACATATCCATACCAAAAATATAATGAACGACGACTGAGTGTCAGACAACAACACTTGCCCTTCCCCTGACATTCTTACTAATATGAATCCCAAGGCAAGGAAGCAAGAAAATGAAGAAAAACCAGTCTATGAGTAGAGAAGCCTCCCTACACTTGCATGGAAGGGTAAAGCTTGTGACATGGTAAAGTGAGCAGAAAACAAGTTGAGAGAACTTAGTAATTTTTAAAAACTAGACGTGAATTTAAAAAAAAAATAAAAGAATTTGAGGGAACCAGAAGTTAATGTAATGGCTATGTTGCTGGCCTCCCATGTAGTCAACCACGGTTCACGTCCCGGACCCGGTGGCTTAAAACTCATGCCGGACGCGGGTGCGTGCGTGCTCAAGATCCCAAGAGGAGAATGGAGGAAAAGGAATTGCGGCATGACCATCCCCCCGGGGGGTGATTTCTCGCTTTCTGTCTCTATGTTTCGCTCTGTCTGGCGAGCACACGCGCCCTATAGCGAAAACCATTCAAAAAAAAAAATTTGATAAAATACGACATCCCTGGGACCAGCAAATGGTGTAATGATTACATTGCTGAACTCCCACGTAGTTGACCATGGTTTCAGTCTTAGACCTGGCAGCTTGAGCCTCACACTGGGTGCATGTGCGCGTGTGCCCAAGACCCCAAGAGGAGAATGGAGGAGAAGGGACTGCATCATGGTCGTCCCCCACAAGGGGTGATTTCTTGCTTTCTATCTCTGGCTAGCGCATGCACCCTATAGCAAAAATCTCTCAAAAAAAAAAAAAAGTATAAGAAATTTAAAAAGACAACATCCCTTTATGATTGAGATTCTCAACCAAATAGGAATAGATGGTACATTTCTCAACACAATAAAAGTCATCTATGACAAACCCATAGCTAACATCAGACCAGATGGGAAAAAGCAGAACTCTTCTCTTTCCCACTAAAAACTGCAACTAGATAAGATTGTCCACTTTCCCCAATTCTTTTCAATATAGTATTGTGTTAGATAACACAATTAGACAAAAGAGTAAAATAAAAGCCCTTCCCATAGAAAAGAAAGAAATTGTCCCCATCTGAAGATGACATGATTATGTACATATAAAATTCAAGGTATATAACAGACACCGGAATGCAGGTAAACTAATCAAATGGGTCATGGGATGGCATACTACAACTGAGTGGATACATGCAAGCTTTGAAAATCTGTATTATGGGGCCAGCAGGTGGCGAAGTGGTTAAGGTGTTGGACTCCCACATAGCTGAACGCCATTTGAGTGCTAGATGCAGTGGCTAAAACTCACATGGGCAATTGTGTATGAGTGCCCAAAATCCCACTAGGAGAATAGAGAAGGAATTGAGACATGGCCATTTCCCCTGCGGGGGTGGTGGGAGTTCTTGCTTTCTATCTCTCTGTCTTTCCCTGTCTCCTTGGTGAGCATACACATCCTATTGTGAAACTCTCTCAAAAAAAAGAAAAAGAGGAAAAGATAAATCTGTTATGCCCCAGAAAGATGTATTCTTAAATGTAAATAAGAAAACATAAAATAAAATACAAATAAAGTTTTATTAGAGAAACTATTTGAAAAGCTACCTTTCATTGCAACTAATTTTATTTCCAGTAGATTATAAATTCCTTATTTACCTACTTGTTCTCTACTGCTTTGCATTTTTATTAATGCTTAGAACAATGCATGGCAGGTATTGTGTTAAACTAAAAGACAAAATGATAAGTTATACCAAAAGTTCTACTCTTTTATTCCAGTGCAAATTTTTCATTATCTCTTTGTCCACTTATTTTTGTCCCACTGTCCTTACTTTTTTTTTTTTTTAAGAAGTTTTTGCTATAGGGTGCATGTGCTCGCCAGAAAGGCAGAGAGAGACAGAGAGACAGAAAGCAAGAAATCACCCCCCAGGGAGATGGCCACGCCATAACCCCTTCTACTCCATCCTCCTCTTAGGATCCTGCGAGCACACACACATGCGCCAGGCGTTAGTTTAAGCCACCGGGCCTGGGATTCAAACCACTGTCGACTACATGGGAATCCAGCAACATAGCCATTCCGCCAACTGCTGGTCCCATATTCTACTGTCCTTGCTTTTTAAACTTTTTTGCTTGACCAAATAGCTGTCACTATTTCACTTTATCCTCCCTCTTGTTTTGTGTTTGTGTGTGTGTATTTAAGTATGCTTCTTTATATTAATTTTTAGTAATGGCTCTTGGAATAACAGTATTGCATTTAGGACTCCCTAGTTAATAATTATGTACTACCTTACTTAAAATACAAAGAATTTTGAAACTCTTTAAACACACATACATATATACAAATTTATATTCATATATATATATACATGCACAAGTATGCTAACATAAAGATGTATACAATAAATACCTGTAAAATAATCATTAAGAAAGTTTTAAAGTAGTGCTTTGTTTTAATAGAATTATTTAAAATTTCTTTCCTTCTTTCTTTCCTTTCTACCTTTTTAAAATCCAAGTTTCCTTCTAGTATCATTTCACTCAAATAAAAATACTTCTAGCAATTTTTGTAGTACACTCTGCTGGCTATAAATTCTTCACCATTTATTGACCTCAAAATGGGTTGTCTTAAATTTTTTAAATTATTTTTTTAACTTGATCTATTTATTTATTTTGATTTGACCAGAGAAGGACAGAGTGAAAAATGAGAACGAGAGTAAGAGCAAGAAAGGAAGCTACCAGGTCCAGGACTTGAACCCTGATCTACCGTGTGGGAGCTCAGCGCCCTTAACCACCATGCCACCTGCTGGCCCTGGCTTGTCTTAATCATAAAAGTTTATTTATCTGTGAGAGACGGAGAGCCTGAGAGGGTCTTAACAGTACAACATACCTCTAGCCTCAGCCAGCCCAGCCAGCCTGGCATTCTCCGAGAACTCTCCAGACACGGACTAGTAACCTTTCTGTGTGGGTCAGTCTCAGTCAGCCTCATAGAAAGTTGCATTTTACCACTGTGCCACCATCTGGCCCCCTGGTCTTAATTTTTGAAAGACATTTTTCTTGGATACAGATTTTAGGTGATTGTTGGTATACTTTAGTCATCAAACTTAGGAATTTCTTTTCCTTTAGTACTACATATTATATTTCTGCTCAATTATCTTTCCCTTTTTTCTCTGGGACACCAATGAACTGTATCTCAGTAAAGGTATTGACCTAAAAAACTTTACTATTGTGTCAGGTAAATTAGGTTTTCAAGTTTTTAAAAAATAATTTTCTTTCTTTTCATGATATATGTTGGGTCGTCAGAAAAGTCATGATGCATTTTTGCATAGAAAAAGTACATCATGACTTTTCCAATAACCCAATTTCAATTGATTTGTCTTTAAGTCTAGCAACTCTTCATCTGTCTTCAGTATGCTTCAGATCTCACTCTGCCAATGCATTTTCATTTTACTGAACAGAAAACCACTACTTTACTCTTCAACATCCCACATGTACAGTTCTTTTATTTCTATATCCATATTCTTCCTCTTCTAGAATGAAATCTGTAGTTCTTCATACTAGTCTTCAAAGCAAGTTAATTTCTCCTCCTCTGTGAAGCCCTCCATGAGTATTTTAGATCTTGCCCATCATATTCTACACTACTCAGACTCTTACAAGCTCTCTTGTATTTACAGCTGTCACATAGGCACACTTACAATCTGCATGTCAAGTACAGCCTCATGACTTTACTGTTAGGATTGCTTTATGTTTTCATCTTTAGAAGCCAATGAGCCTTGAAATTCCTTAGGGGCAGGAATGATACGTTTTTGATTCTCCCATGGTGTTTAATAAGCTCTCTGGCTCCCACTCCCACTCCCACTACTAATGCTACCCCTACTGATCATGGTATCACTTTAAGCCCTACTTTTCAGTTATTTGCTGCCATATCCTGTGCCAAGAACAAGTGTCTTAGACGTCTCGTGTGATTTACTCCTGACAAGCCCCCTAAACCTTATCCTCATTTTAATGCTTCAGAATCCTAGAAAAGGAAAGGTGAAGTCCCAGATAAAAGGGCTAGTAAATCCTAGGGCAAGCTCTGACTGAATCCAGGTCCTGAATATGCATCCCCGGTGGGTCCTCTCATACACACGTTCTGTTCACATTTAAACATGTAGGAATTTTCTTGTAATACTGAAAGAGTGGCAGAAACAGCCAGGGATTGTCCATATGGCTTTCCCCCAGCTTCCTCACAAGGTAACAGATTGCATCACTATTGTACAACGATGAAAGTAAAAACGAACATTATCGTCATTCTATTAACTAAGCTACGAACTCTGAATTACACTGTGCTTCTATTGTTCATTTCCTGTTCTAGGATCCAACCCAGTGCCTCACACCTCATTTAATTGTCATATCTCTTTAGTGTTCTGCAATCCGTGACACTGCCTCAGTCATCTTTTGTCATCCATGATGCCCAGATTGACACCGTAAGTTGTCACTGCTCTTTTTTTTTTTTTTTAATAAATATCAAGAACAATGGTGCAGTAAACATCTTCATTAAAATATGATGTCTCCCATGTGTGGATGTATCTGCAAGTCATATTTCTAAACATAGGATTTCTGGGTCTTTTGACAACTATTGTCAAATTGCTCCCCATAAAGATGGTACCAGTGTACAGTTTTATCAGTAATGCTCTCCCCACCAACCTGTCTGACTGACTTTAGATGTAACTATTTTTATCCTACTTTATAGTATAATAATTTGCACACATTTTTATTTTCCCTAATAGACTGTCAACATACTAAAGAATGATTTTGTATCTCTCAGTGATTTTAAAACAATGTAGTTCACATCAGAACTGAGTAAATATTCATTAATGGATGAGTAAATAGGGTTATCTTTAATACTAGGTTACTTTTCTCTGGGCACGATCACCATAGGTAAACTGTTGTTTCTGAAGAAACAGCCGTCAAAATAAACAATAAGATGTGTGAAAATATACGAATTACCTAGGTAACTCTTAACCAAGCAGTAATCATTAAACAAGTCATTGCTACCATCAAGTAACTTACAGCACCAGGATCTCTGGGGGAGTTAAACACAACTCTTCCTATAGCATTTATAAATTTAAGCCTTTTTCATTCGAATAGGCAAAGAAGCTGGGATTATATGTAATCCAATGTAATATAAAGAAGATTATGATGATAATAAAAATAAAAAATAAAAAAAAAATTAAAAAAAATTTAAGCCTTTTTTTTGAAGGGGAGGAGGAAAGCTGGGGAGGGTAGATCTGGTCCAAACACACGCAAATGCATTTTATACAGCTTCTCAATGCAATAAGGTGTCAAATGTAGAGATAGAATTTAATAAACCTCAGCCAAGTTCCACATTATTAAGGAGAGGAAATACCCACTGGTGACACTTTTAAATGATTTTGCTCTTCCTCGTAGTTGAGAGGATTATTTAAGCATGTAAATGATTGTCTCTCAAGAGTCTACCTCGAGCGACTTTTCCTTAATATGAGCTGCTTCAACTAAGATGAAAATAATTAGATGAGATGTTCAAAACACTTTCAAAACTACCTGCTAAGGCAGGATTCTCACTCAGCACCACCTATTCACTGCAAAGCCGCAATACTGCAAAGACTGCTTGACAGGAAAACTTTCTCTAAGGTGTGTTCTCAGCTCCTTATACTAGCTCAATAGTCCCTGAAGGATGTTGGAGCTGAGCTTTTGCCTTAGAGCATGGATCAAAATTATGATGAATACCTAAGCCCATTAAAACCTTTAAAAAAGAGGATTGGGAGAAGCCTAATTAAAGGAAACATATTAATTACAGAAGTATAGCATTAAAAAAAAAAAACTAGCAATATTCTCTCTTTGTTTGAGACTCATCTGTAAGATAGTACCATAAATAACCATAGCCATGTCTAGGAGTGTCATCTCAAAGGAGAAATGTGTCCATTTGTATTAATTAATAGTTTCTGTGCATGTAAGAAGCTCATTTAAAATCATCAAAAGTACAACTTTAAATGTCTTCCAATGAATATCTGCTTTGTAATTAATGCTATCTTATTATAAGAAAAAAAAACTTTTCAACATACATTGTCTCCTAATTATTAAAACAAATAAACAAAAACAGGTAAAGGTTAGCAGCAACAGTGGTGGCTTACTATCAGGCTTTTATTATATTTTGATATATTTCCCAAATGCTTCAATTTAGTTCAATTATAACCAATTTTTGGAATAAAATTTTAATTTTTATAAAATAAAGAGAATATAAAAACATTTATGAAAATATTTCCAAATTTTTATTTTATGAAATATAAAATATTTTAAATGTCCTTTAAATACTTGGCTGCCTGGTCAAAGAGATCAATTATTAAGTGATTGTGATTTATATATGTGTTCCCTTGTGGCATTAAATACTGGGTTCTGAAAAAGAAAGTAGCCTCAGATATTTTGTCTTGATAGGATCAGATTTCTGCACTATATGCACATAAAACCACAGAGAGAACCCTGCATGGTAAACCCAAAATCACATTTTATTTTCCTCAAAAGCAGTTTTACTCTAAATGGTCCACATAACAACTTCAACATTTTAATTCCGCATTGCCTCTCCACCCACTGATACTCTAATTCAGGAAATGTCTTCTCTATTTCCATGGCTGAAACTCACTTTTCTCATTGATGGAAAGTTACACATGAAAAACATTTTGCTCCTGTCTAAACAAAATCATGAACTTGGAATAAATGAACAGTTTAGTTATTTAGGTTTTAAATATTTGAAAGCTTATAACTACTTCTCAAAGCAGTAAAGCTATTTAAACCTCTAAATATAGTAATGAGCAATAAACACACACAGTTTGATACTTAATAACCCATATGTACTCTCGTTTAAAGTGATTGCATCATAATGAGTTTTGCCTCATAGCAGGGGAAACTTGTCTAAATATATGTCATCTGGATTTCAGATTAAAATCAGAGTTTTGCATGAGAATGCCATTGGAAATTGGAAAGTCTATGGATACGTTCTGTTGTGGGAAATACTGTCATTATTAAATAATCTTCACTTGCTCAGATCTCTAGTGAGTAGGCCAAGAAGATGACTTTTGTGTATGATTTACCTGTATAAATACTGCCTAAGCAATCTGCCCAGAGTGCAAGCTCATTTTTAAACAGCTAACAAAGGTGGAAGAGTATCAATCTAAACGAACGCAGAAGAGTATAGGTTTCAGCAGACAATTTTCTGTCTTGATTTTATACAGTTTTACACACTCACAGACATAAGTTGTTTTTTTTTTTTTTTCCCCAGTCCTAAGATGTATCTTTTTGATGAGCAAGTATTCATTCAACTAAAGTGAACGTAATAAACAGCTTCCTGGGAAGAGAGGTCATCCATTGACCACCAATTAATAGACGAACTCTCGAGGTGAAGAATATTGACACTATCTACTTTGAAGGAAGCTCAGCTTTTGTCCTCCAAGGAGTATGGAGGGGCAGACTCTGCTTAAAGCAGGTCAACCAGGAGTGCCCTCCCTGCTTCCTGCCTTTCTTTAAGCCTCTCTGATACAGAGTGACACCCAGTGTTGGTCATGTGAGCTGGAGAAGCCTCTTCCCTACTCCACTCCCAGCAGGAAAGCACAGACATCCCAGTGCCACCTATGTAGCAGTGGGTTTGATGCGATTGAACAGGAAAACTCTGAGCTATTTCAGCCAAGGAAGATACTTGATGATTTTACATATGAAGGATCAAAGCCTCTATGTTTCTTCTCACAGAGCAAGCACTGTCAATTCAAGCCCTTCTGGAAAGTTCCTCTCTTGAAAAAAGAACATCAGAGATGTTCACTAAGCATCCTTTTTGTGGCAGTCCTTCTACAAACACTTGTGGGGGAATGAAAAGAGACGTAACACCTGATCCTAGTTTTTAAGAAGATCATAACCTGAAAGACACATTTTTACAAATAGTTGTAAGAAAATGGCTAGAGGAGAAGTTAAGCCAGCTTTTCACTAAAGTCAAAAGACTTTTTGCACTTCACCGAAGAGTCTTTCATCCTCTGATCTCAAAACTCTCCAGTGGGAATATTAAAGCGTAATTCCAAGTTCAGCTAAGACAAAATAATTTTCCAAATGAATGGTACATATTTAGAACAAAGTTGATACTGTGTTCTTTTCTCTTGTTTTTATGTCCTCTTTAGAGACCTCAAGATTCATTAAAGGCTGTTAGTGTTTCCCCTACTTAGCTGATGTTAAAACATGCTTCTTGGCATTGAAAACTGACACAGAGCAGCTGCTGTTCAAGCACCCATCTTTTACGACAGCCTTAGTCTGCTGCAGCAAAACTGAGCAAAATTTGGTCTAAAGAAATAAAAACATAAATGCCTGGGGGAATTTTCATTAGTTTCAACTCATTTGATTTTAAATCATAGAACCCTCTCCCTTTCTACTCCTCCAGGAAACAGAGTTGAGTCACAGAGCCTAAGAGCAGGAGTACAATCAGGCCTCAGAAATGGATACTAC
Source organism: Tupaia belangeri chinensis (assembly GCF_000334495.1). Classification (NCBI taxonomy): domain Eukaryota; kingdom Metazoa; phylum Chordata; class Mammalia; order Scandentia; family Tupaiidae; genus Tupaia; species Tupaia belangeri. The sequence continues at coordinate 444,570 of NW_006159452.1, read as the reverse complement.
ATAGTGTCTCATCTCTATTGTTCTCTGTCTACCTGAGTCAAAGCACCCTCTTCACAAACCAGCATCAGAGGACTAACTTCTGCTTCTTCAGTTCATAAGGCTGGCTAAAGCTGAATGATCTTGACTACACATAATTTTATTTGACAGGTTCAGACTCCAGAAAAGAGGCTGTTATTTCTTTTTCTTTCTTTTTTTTTTTTTTTTGGAGGGGTTTTCGCTAGATTTTAAATCATAGAACCCTCTCCCTTTCTACTCCTCCAGGAAACAGAGTTGAGTCACAGAGCCTAAGAGCAGGAGTACAATCAGGCCTCAGAAATGGATACTACGTAGTGTCTCATCTCTATTGTTCTCTGTCTACCTGAGTCAAAGCACCCTCTTCACAAACCAGCATCAGAGGACTAACTTCTGCTTCTTCAGTTCATAAGGCTGGCTAAAGCTGAATGATCTTGACTACACATAATTTTATTTGACAGTTTGACAGGTTCAGACTCCAGAAAAGAGGCTGTTATTTCTTTTTCTTTCTTTTTTTTTTTTTTTTGGAGAGGTTTTCGCTATAGGGTGCGTGTGTTCGCCAGACAGACATAGAGACAGAAAGCGAGAAATCACCACCCAGGGGGGATGGTCACGCCGCAATCCTTTCTCCTCCATTCTCCTCTCGGGATCTTGGGCATGCACGCACATGCGCCCGGCGTGAGTTTTAAGCCACTGGGTCCGAGACGCGAACTGCGGTCGACTACATGGGAGTCCAGCAACATAGCCATTACGCTAACTGCTGGTTCTCAAGAGGCTGTTATTTCTAAGGTACAATTCCAAACACCAGGACAAAAAACTGTGATTTACTTAAGAGGTAGCCTGGTTCATGCTATTCTAGTAAATTATGAATACATGACAGGATCTAGACTAAAGACCAGCTTAGTTCATTTTGGGTTAGATTCCTACCCCTGATCCAACCAAGGGGTAGGAACTATGCTTTGCAAAATTCCTGCTAGGGACTCTCTATTATGTAAATCATGGAGAAGGGAAAGCAGCCAAAACAAATTGGCAGCATTCTGGGTAGGGGAGAAGGGGCGTGGACAGGGGGTGTGGGAATTCCAATGGTAATACATTAGGGTCCACTACAGATATCTGGAGAATCTGTTTTTAGAAACACTCCTTAGCTTTAATTAAGCAAATGACTGCTTACTTCCCAATGTTGGCAGTGACCACCCTGAGCAATGAGTTATGGATGATGCCTTTAATTTTCTAGGAAAATTGGTTTTTTTTTTCCTTTTTTTTTTCTTTTTTTCTTTTTTTTTTATAGAGAGAGATGTTTGCTATAAGGCATATGTGCTTACCAGAGAAGGAGACAGAAAGCGAGAAATCACCCCCTAGGAAATGGCCCTGTAGTAACCCCTTCTCCTCCATTCTCCTCCTGGGTTCTTAGGCACACACGCACAAGTGCCTGATGTGCATTTTAAGTCACTGGGTCTGAGACTCGAACCATGATCACTATGTGGGAGTCCAGCAACTTAACCATTACGCCACCTGCTGGTCCCACCAGGAAGGTCTTTATGAGGAGCATCCTCAAGATGATACTCACTGTGAGAATGTTGTAGAGTACCTTGTTTGTAGTCTCATGCAGACATACAACAAACATGTCTCCTGCATCTCAGTATCAGAAACAAAGTCTTATAAATCCTAGAGAATGTGTAACAAATCACAATGCTCTCTTCACATTTGCTTCTGGAAATCCAGAAGGTCTAAGCAGTTTTTCTGTGTATTTTCCTTATACCTTGATTTACTTTACTTATTTATATTATGTGTTTTATATGTATATATATATATATGTGTGTGTGTGTGTGTGTGTGTGTGTGTGTTATATATACTGCTTGGATCAGTCACTTACTTTAAATATTCTTGTGACTTTATGTGCATTTTATGCTACCCCTTCTAACTTACGTATTTAATTAAGCACAAAACATTTTAAAGTCCAGAAAAAATTATTCATATTCATATCTATGTCAGATAAAATAATTTCTGAGATGACAATTTTGTTAATACCATTTTTAAAAATACCTTTTCCCAGGGCTTACTTAACAAGTTGTGTTCTTTTTCTGTTTTTTAGTCCTAGTTAGAATTTCTTCCCTTCTACTGTGTTTTCTTATCTCTCTGAATAATCACTGCTTCCTGATCTAAGAAGCCTTCAAGTTTCCTTCCAAATATAAAGATAAATCATTTAAAAAACAAATTCTCAGGGCCAGTTGATGGCATAATGGTTACATTGCTGGACTCCCATACAGTTGACTGCAGTTCAAGACCTGGACCTGGCAGCTTAAAACTCATGCCAGCTGTGTGTGCATGCATTCCCAGGAAAAGAAGGGAGGAGAAGGGACTGCAATGTGGCCACCCACTCTGGAGACTGTCTGTCTCTCTGGCCAGTATCTACGCCCTATAGCAAAAAAAAAATAAATAATAATCTCTCTAAGGAAAAATAAAAAAATTCTCACATTACAGTCAAAACTTTTAAAACATACCCAAAAGGTACACAGTAAGAATAAAATATTTCCAACAACTTTAATGTGTCAAAAAATGAATACCTGCTGATGTTTCATTCCAGAGGGAAGCAGGCACATCCGTGACTCCCACTAAAATACGACTCTACAAACTCTCTTAGAAGCTCTCTTACCTCACCCACATACCAACTGACTGTTGGAAAATCAGCCATTGAGGTAGTGAGACTTACTTGATGCGTCAGCTGAGAGACTTGGTTAAGCACTGTTTCTAAGTATATCCATGAGGGTCTTTCTGGTTGAGATTAGCATTCGAACTGGTAGTCTCATGAAGTAGATTGCCCTCCTTAATGTGGATGGACACCATCCAATCCACTGAAAGCCTGAATCGAACAAAGATGAAGGAAGAAGGGATTCATCTTTTTTTTCCTTCCTGCCTTCCTTCAACTGGGAAGTCTGAAGACTTCTACCCTTGCGCTGGGACTTATGCCATCAGCTCCCCTGGTAATCAGGCTTTCAGATTCAGCCTAGAATGACACAGGGAGTGTCCTGGTTCTTCAGTTTCCAGGTGGCAGATCATGGAGCTCCAAGCTTCCATAATTCTGTGAGCCAAGTTTTCATAATAAACCAATCAATCTATCATCTATCTATTGGTTTGTCAAAAAACTCATGACATATTTTTCTATGCAAAAATGCATCATGACTTTTCTAACAACTCAATATCCCTTACTAGTTTTGTTTCTCTGGGGAACACTGACAACTGCATACATAAGTTTTCAGCATAGCCTTGAAACCCTTCATCCAAGGGCCAGCCAGTAGTCTGGTAGTTAAGAATCCCTGCCACTGCAGTTTGAAAAACTTGCAGGGTGGATGTGCATGCCCTAGAAACATTCCAAGTATGTGTGTGTCCCCCTGCCCCGCCAAATATTGACAGGATGGATAAATAGAAGACAAGTGATTGTAATGTGACCACATCTGGCTGGAGGGGTCCTTTCTCCTTCCTTCCCTCCCCAGTGAAAGTATATGCACCTCCTGATTTAAAAAAAAAAAAAAAAAAAAAA
>NW_006159452.1:433414-437323 GCF_000334495.1 Tupaia belangeri chinensis | reverse complement strand
AAAAAAAAAAAAAAAAAAACACAGGAAAAGAACGTCCTCTACCTGGAATTGCTGCCTATCTGCCTATTATTACAAACACTGCAGCGAGCTCATGTTTCTTAGCTCTTTCAAAAGGCAGGCCTTCCATCTTTAGCTCTGACGAGGGGCAAGAGGCCTAGCCCTTTGACATCACTAATGGCATCACAGTGACACAGTGTGGCATTCTGGCTCGTTGTGGTCAGGTGTCATTTTACTGGAAAACATCCCAGCACAGTAGGACAAAAAGGTTGCTTTCTGCTGAACATCAACATATGTTCACCTAGTAGAATCTATTTTTAAAAATGCCAAAGTAGCTATGGATTAACAGTTAAAGTAATAGACAAGCAGGCACTCTTGGAATCCTATTTCAACTGAACTCAATGTTTCTCCTTGCAGAAGTCTGTTCCAGTTTCCGATATTAGCAGAAGCGTATCACCAGCTCTCATTTATGAAAGTAAAGGTTACTGACCTTTGACAGCAACTCTCTGCTGGCCTTTTAAATATTAATCATCTATTTCTTTTTATTCTTTCTATAAACATGTGTTAAGCACCTACCATGCAGCAAGCATTGAAGTTACAAAGGTTAACAAGACATACTTTCCTTGTCCTTGAGCGGCTTACAGCCTAGTGTAGGAGACAGAAATGTAAGAAAAAAATTAAGTCATGACTTAATGTGTAAGAGGTGGAAAAACTGAAACAATAAGAAATTGTTCTTTGAGCATATTAACAGGACAAAGGACTCAATTTTGGATAGCAATGGAAGAGGAAGTGTCCTTTGAGCTGAATTTGAAAATGTTTGGCTAGTGGTTTGTGAACTTAAGGAAAGGGAGGGGTGTCACAGCTCTGGCCCAGGCATGGCCTGTGAGAAGGCCTACAGCTGCACCTCTAACCTCGGCACTGTCGGCATTTGAAGCAGGACAGTTCTGTGGAGTGGGGGGCTGTGCTGTGCAGTGTACATAAACACCAGCATTGCTGACCGCTACTCACTAAATGCCAGTGAAACACACATACCAGTTGTGACAACCAAAAATATCTCCAGATATCAATTCCACGAGGTACAAGGGAAAAATCAACCCTACCTGAGAATTGAGAACTGATCTACAGGATGCTGACTAAAGCTTCAAATCTAGATAGGAACAAGTTATTGGTGATGGAGATTGGGACACCTTTGAAAGACCTTATATGCCATTATAAAATTATATTGAATGAATTGAAGTATTTTTGCAGGTACTCCTAGATTTTTATTCATATTAATTCTATATGTTTCACCAAATAAACCTGTGCCTAATAGCAACATTTTGAGCAGCTCAGTACCATGCATATAAATATTAATCAATTTCCAAGTGTGTCCCAGAAAAAGTTACTTCTAACTTTCAGTATATGCTTGGCTACCCAATTCTGTCACCTCCAACACAAAAGAAGGGCAAAAAGAGAGCACAAATTTGGGACCAGGAGGTGGTATAGGGGTTAAGGTGCTGAACTCCCATATGGTTGACCGCAGTTCGAGTCCCAGACCCAGAGGCTTGAAACTCATGCTGAGCACGTGTGTATGAAAGCCCAAAATCACAAGAGAAGAAGGGATTGTGGCATGGCCATTCCTCCAGGGAGTGTTTTCTCACTTTCTGTCTCTGTCTCTTTCTGTCTCTTTGGTCAGCACACGTACCATATAGCAAAAATCTCTCCAACGAAAAGCACAAAATTAAGTTGAGCTGAGCAAGAAGAGCACATAATAACCTGATGAATTAATGAATGAGTAGATGAGTAGACAAGTCAATTAAATAAATAATGAAACTGGGACCAGCAATTGGCATAATGGCTATGTCTCTGGACTCCCATGTAATCGCCTGCAGTTCGAGTCCTAGACCTGGTGGCTTAAACTCACGCCAGGCACATGTACATGTGTGTCCAAGATCCTGAGAGGAGAATGGAGGAGAAGGAATTTTGGCATGGCCATCCTCCCTGGGGGGTGATTTCTTGCTTTCTGTCTCTGTCTCTTTGGTGAGCACATGTGCCCTATAGCAAAAACCTCTCAAAAAATAATAATAATGAAACAAGAGTGAAGGAGAAATGAAGGAAGAGAGACAAGAATGAATAGTGGGGGGACAGGAGGATGTCTTTTATGAGCAGAGTTACAGGGAGCCAGGTGGTAGCACAGTGGTAAAATACAATACTCTTTGAGGCCAATCCAGCAGGAGGGTTCTAGGTTCACTTCCAGAGAATCCTTTGAGTACTCCAGGTACATGTGTGACCATGAACTGGGGCCAGCTAAGACTGGGAGAGGATCATGGTATAAGACTCTGTTGGGGGTTCTCTCTGTGACTCTCTACTTAATGGAAGAATTAAATAAAGCTTAAACAAATAAAGTAATGAAAGAATTTTGTATAGTTAGCAAATTGTCCCTGAAGAACACTGAGCAACAGCAGCTTCTATGGAAAAATATGTATATTTTCCCAAGGAATCTACCAAAGGAATTCATAATTGCTAGGATGCAAAGATTTTATTGTATTGCTGAAAAGCCAGTCTCATCCATATGAAATGTTCATTCCTTAAATGACTAATAAGGGTCAGTGGTGGTTAAAGCTGGCCAACTACATGGTTCAAGTCCTGAATCCAGTGGCTTGAAAAACATGCCAGGCACTTGTGGGTACATTCCCAAAATCCTGAAGTGAGGGAGAAATGAAGGAGAAGCAACTGTGGTGTGACCATCCTCCATGGGGGGGTTGCTTTCTCATTTCTCTCCCCTACTCCTGTTTCTGTCTTTTTCTCTGGACAATGCACATGTACTCTAGAAAAATAAAAATAATAATAAGTAAATAACAAAACAAAAAAGCAATGTTAAATTGAGAACTGTTGGCCATGATTTTAAGGGAATGAGCAAGACTTGGCATCATCCTCAGGATTAAGCTAAATACTGTGTAATATTGAGTTTGGGTGTCATTCAAGTCAGAGCACTGAGAGTGGCACTGTGGAGCAACTTCCGGGTAAGGATCATTGGATCAAAAATCTAGCACGAAGTTTCTTGTATTCTAAATGCAGAATTGCCTCACAGGTGCAAGAAGACACCAGGACAGGAGAAACACAGTTCCAAGGAGATTTTGTTTCTGAAAGTAACCATTCAAACAACTTGATGTGGAATATTTGCAAAAGAATGAGGGTAACAAACAGAAATATCTCTGGATACATTTTCTCAAAAAGTTATCCTGGTGATCTTAAGTATCCTTGAGAGGCCTTTTTGAATCCTTTGACTTTAAAAGTATGCCATCATTGCCACTTTCTCCAGAAGTAGATAAAGTAATTACAAAGTTACAAACTATATACAGTGCAATGTGTTGTTTTAAATTCAGCTTCTCACTGGTTTTGCCTAGTAACTTTGTTTCTAGATTAATTTCTTTTTTTTACACATATTGAACATTTTATTCTTATTTTATGTAAGTACATGTTCAATTATGGGAGGGTCTCCAAAAAGTGCATGAATGCACGCCCTGACAATAAAAAATTCTTTTTCTTCTATTTCTTCAGCCCATCAGGATTTGGGGTAGGTACACAAACATGTGCACATGCACACCTATTTTTTTCTAGCCACTGGATCTGGTTCCCTTAACAGCCATACTAAGGAGCAGGCCCTAAATTTCCCTGCTTAAGCACTTTTTAAGGGTACTTTTGGGGGGGCAGGGAATTTTTAAACAGTGATGCAGCACCATGTACTTATACCAAGAAATTTACATATTTGTACAACCATTTTCCTTCTATGAAAACAAAACCCATTGAACAGAAGCTCTCTTAAAGTAGTGTATGAATACTTAACCTATACTAAAACAGTTCCTTTCTACCCCCTTTTCTCTGGGTCTCCAGCTAAATTTTATTTCATTTGTCTGTACAAGATGTTCAGTT
>NW_006159452.1:415608-433385 GCF_000334495.1 Tupaia belangeri chinensis | reverse complement strand
TATCCCAAAGTCATTCAGAGTGACTTGAATAGATATTAATTCTAAGGATTCTATTTTTAAGACTAAGTTCTATACTTATCCAAGGCTGTTTAAGTTTCCCTTTTTAACTACAATAATAATAGAAATATAGAATATTTAATTTTAGAACTCAATTTCTTGTTAATTTTAGGTTATTGGTAAAATTACATTATGCATAATAAATATAAATATATAGTGGAAAAATACAGTTAATTTGAATAAGCAATGAGAAATACAGATGGATATTTGGAAGTCTAAGGATAAATATATGTCCACTACCATACATTATGAGCTTTGCACATTTGAACAGACACAGCATTGATTAGATAACCTCTAGTGTCCTTTCTGATTCAAACATTTGACTGCTCCATGATCAATATGCTTGTCTTTCAATGTTTTTAAAACACACATCCTGAGATATGCTTGTCTAGTCATGTTAGACATGGTCAGAACATGATATATCTATCTGTATGCAGGCATTAATGTTTCATTTATCAAGAATGACAGGAAATAAAGTTTGTCAACTAAATCATTAGGCACATTTCCAGATCACTACTTTTAACCCCTTTAGGCACAGACTTATTTTATATTAGTTACAAATATTTTGTTGAAAATTTCCCATTGTGTATTATACATAGTGTAAAAAGACCTTGATTTCAGAAGTTTTTGAGGTATATAGAACTATTTGCCTTTGAAACATGTGCCCCCCAACTTAATGCAATAAGGTCCATTACCTAAATTAGATGTGTGCTAAATCTATTGAGAAGAACCTGTCTAATTTTCCAGTATTTGTTTTGTCTAGTTCCTTTGTTGATTTCTGTCACTTTTCCCTACTGTCACAGTGTTTTGCTAGTAAATGTTTTCTTGGTTCACATTTAAAACAAAACCAAAGATAAAAAACAAAAACAAAAACAAAAAACCTACTTGGATGATGACATCAAGGTCCTCTAAGTTATGTGAGCTTAGTAGTATTTATTTGCTGCTCAGGTATTTAATATATCCCTTACTTTAGTCTATATTCTAAATTTTTATTTTACTGATGAGAGGAAGTGTGATTTCTAAAGTATTTTTTTTAATTTCCACTGAGACATGCATATTAAAATAACTAACATTCAGCATTAATTTTTTTTTTGTTTATTTCTTCATGAGGAGAAGGAGAATGAGAGATAGAAATAGACAGATTAAGAGAAGCACCCTATTCATGAGGAGAAGGAGAATGAGAGATAGAAAGAGACAGAGAAAGAGAAGCACCCTGAACAGTCTCACACCATGGTCCTCCCCCAGGACTTCTCAGGTAGCCAGATCACAGGCTTATGCACGTACTAGGCAGCACAGGTCAATCTAAGAACTGAACCCAATCTTCCACATGGGTCCATTCTCACGGAGCAGCAACACTACCTCTCTGTCACTGTGGCTGGGTCTTACTAATCACTTTATGATAATATTCTAAAAGTAAATCTTAGCTATATACACAGTTGTGAGAAATTTTACTGCATAATATGAACTGATACAGAGGAAAGGGAGAACTGCTAGATCCCATGCTGTCTTATCAACAGAGAAATACACACTTCAACAAGTCTCTCCTCTCTCCTGTTGCACTAAATGTTTTATTTTTACTTGATCATTCCTTTGCAAACACAAATACACTATTAATTCCACTTTTTAAAATCTCTCTCTTAACCCAACTACTGGTTTTATTTCTACTTGATTATTCCTTTGCAAAAATAAATACACTATTAATTCCACTTTTTAAATCTCTCTCTTAACCCAACTACCGCCAGCAGTACTCTCTCAATTCTTATTTGCTCTTTGCACCAATACACCTCAGTAGTTGTCTATATTTAATATTACTAATTACTTTTGCTCCATTCGCCCATTCTTCAACATGGTTGTCCTCTAGCTCTTCAGTAAAACTGCTTTATATGAAAGTATCCAGTGGTCTCCATGTCGCTAACTTTACCTGTCACCCTAACATCAGAACCTAACAAATTTGATCTCCTCTGCCTCCTTTATTCAATTTCTTAACTTGAATTCAAGCACATATTTATCTTCTATTTTTAAGGTTTTTGCTATAGAGTGTGTGCACTGGCCAGAGAGCAATAGGAAGAAAGTGAGAAATCATTAGCTGGGGGAAATGGCCACACCACAATCCCTTCTCTTCCATTCTCCTCTTGGGATTTTGGGCTTACACACAGACATGCCTGATATTCTCCTCTTGGGATTTTGGGCTCACACACAGACATGCCTGATAAGATTTTCAATCCACATGTCTGGGACTTGAACCATAATTGACCATGTGGGAGTCCAGTGCCTTAACCACCATTCCATCTGGTAGCCCCCCAAAACACATCTCTCTCATTGAGCATTGTCATCCTCTGCTTGTTCTATCTCACCCCACAAATCTCTTAGTTTTGGAGAGTACCAGATCGTAGTATTCTCTTCACTGTTTGTTCTCATTCCACTAGAAATATCACTTGTTCTCCTAACCTTAAATACTAATTCTAGGGCCAAGCAGATTGCATAATGGTTACATTGCTGGATTCAGACGTGGACAACCACAGTTTGAGTCCCAGACCCAGTGGTTTGAAAATCACACAGGGTGTGTGTGCACGTGTGCCCAAGGTCTCAGGAAGACAATGGAGAAGAGGGGATTGCAGTGTGGCCATGCCCCCGGGAGGTGATTTCTTACTTTTCCTCTCACTGTCTCTTTCATACTCTAAGGAAAATTCTCTTTAAAAATACTATTTCTATGTGGATGACATTATACTTCTTGGCCAGATATGTCTCCAATTTAACATATATACCCGTCTATATCTACCCAATATATCCTCTTAAAATTCTGATATCTTGAACCTAACATATCCCAAGCTGAACTTCTGATTATTCAGGAACATTTCTTCAGTCCTTTCCAGCTCAGTTTATGGCAATGGCAACAATCAAGACATGAAGGCCAGGAGCCTGGGACTCATCCAATCTATCAGGGAAGCATCTTTGCTGCTGTTGTTCTACATTTGCTATATAGAAACCAAATAAATAAGCAGTAGGGGGAAAATGACAAAGACTAAAACTAACTTGAAAATAATAATAATAAAGGCATTAAAGCTTCCAGAAGATTGGGCAATAAAATGAGAGAAAATTCAAGTTACCAATGTCAGGAATGAGTTGGTACAGATCCTATAAACAGTAAATGACAAAGATATTATACATGACTCTATGTCAAAATTTAGGACAATGAAATAAAATGGACAAATTCCTGGAGAAACACATCTGAGCAAAACAAGGAATGGAAATCTATCAAAAACCTTGCCACAAAGATGTTGTCAGGTACAGTGGACTTTATCTGTGAATCGTCTCAAACAGATGAGTTAGACAACAACAATTTACACCTACTCTTACTTTTCTTTTGAAGCTCATTCTCCAGCCCAAATCTTACAAAGATATTACAAAAATGAAAACAATCTCATATGCTTCATAATCATAGTTTCAAATATTCAAAACAAATGTTAGCATATTTATTCATTCAATTTCATATGCATGTTCCAGCAAATGCTAACAGTAAAGCAAAACAAAGTTGGAAGAATTGGAAAGGAAGATATAAACATGCCATATAAACCAACGATGTGGATCATATCCATAATAAATTAGAAGAAATAAATTTAGCAAAGAAACTTGATAAAGGTCAATATAAAAAGTATTTCAATATGCCTACAGAAATGTAAGATAATATTTAATAGATTATTTTTATAATAGTTTCCAAACACCAAATATCTAAGAACAAATTCAATGAAAAATATGCAAGTTCTATACAATAAAAGCTACAAAATTTTGAAAGAAACTATACAGTAACTAAATAAATGCAGCCATATTAATATTATGTTCATGAATTGAATCACTCAATATTGCAAAGATATTCACTTTTTTTTTTTTTTTTAATTTTTTTTTTCTTTTTTTGGAGAGGTTTTCACTGTAGGGCGTGTGCGCTCGCCAGACAGACAGAGAGAGAGACATAGAGACAGAAAGTGAGAAATCACCCCCCAGGGGGGATGGTCACGCCGCAATCCCTTCTCCTCCATTCTCCTCTCGGGATCCTGGGCACGCACGCACACGCGCCCGGCGTGAGTTTTAAGCCACCGGGTCCGGGACACGAACCGCGGTCGACTACGTGGGAGTCCAGCAACATAGCCATTACGCTAACTGCTGGTTCCCAAGATATTCACTTTTTCAAAGTCAGTCACAGGTTTGATATTACTTCAATCAATACACAAGCAGTTTTACTATGGAAATTTACACTTTAATAATAAAATGTTCATAGAAATCCCAAGGGCAAAGACTAACCAGAGAAAATTGTAAAAGGAAAAAAACAAAGGTGAATGACTTAAATTACCAGAAAATATTCAGCACAAATTTATATTATTTTATATATTATAAACCCTGAATTTTATTTACAATGTATTTGTGCTAACATCAATAAATGGATGGATAGACCAGAACAGCGAGCCAGAAGCATACACAAACATATCACCTGACTCATAACAAAGGTGACAAAACAACACGGTTTGATAAAAATAATACCCTCAATAGCATCATTAACTCCAGTGACTTTTCACTTATTTTGTTTAGATTACCTACACCAAACACCTCCAATCTACAACAGAAACTGAAGGACTCTATAGAAAGTATAGAATCAGAGAGTAATAGCAGATGTCAGAAACCGCATGGGGACATGAGACGGAAGTTTTGGGAGAAAACTGTATGAGGATATAAAAATGTAAAATTAGAGGGAGATACTATGGAATCTCTCACATGTGAGTAAAAAACATGGACAATACATATATCGAAGAACATAAAACAAAAAACTAGTAGATCAATTTATAATTGTATATAATATAATGTAATGCTTGTTAGTCAAGAAGATGAATATGTGGATATCCTTGATTTGATTAGTACATACTGTATGCATGCTTTGAAAAACATACTGTACCCTACAAATGCATATATCGAATATATAAGCCAGAAATATAATTAAAAGCAATAAAAATATATCCCTATTAAATAATGCTGGATGAAAGGAAAAAAAGGAGAGAATTGCCAGATCCCAAACTCTTACCAACATAAGAACAAGAGCATACCTCAGATTTTCTGTCTCTCAGTTTGATAACCATCATGGAAAGAACAAAAAACCCTCACATTTACTTCAGTCCAAATGCAAAAAGATTTTTTTTCTTTCTTTCTTTTTTTTTTTTTTTTTTTGTTTTCTTTTAGAGAAGTTTATGCTATAGGGTGCACTAGCCAGAGAGACAGAAAGTGAGAAATCACTCCCCAGGTGGGGATGGCCATGCCACAATCCCTTCTCTTCTATTCTCCTCTCAGGATCTTGTACACACACGCACACACATCTGGTGTGAGTTTTAAGTCACCAGGTCCGGGACTTGAACTGTAGTCAACTCCATGGGAGTCTAGTGACATAACAATTATGCCACCCACTGGTCCCACAAAAATTCCATTTCTGATAGAGTGTTAACCAAACAAGACAGTAGAAAATTATATAAATATTAGAAGAAAACACAAAATATTTTATGACCTTAAGATAGGCAACACTTACTTAGATAGGGCATATAAACCACTAACGATAGTTAGACTTACTAAAAATTAAACATTCTTAAAATCACAGCATTAAAAGAGTGGAGAAGCAGAGTGGGAGCTATTTGCAATAAATATATATGACATAACAACACGCTCTTATGTTGACTTTCTCTTGCTGCCAGAGCAAATTGCCAACATTTTAACATTTAACCTCTTAACAATGGTAATCTATTATTTTACAGTTCTGCAGGTTAGGACAGGATTCTAAGGCTAGTCTTTCTGGGCAATATAAAAGTGTCAGCCAGGTGATGTACCTTCTGGGAGCTGCTAGAGGGGATCCTTTTCCTTGCTCATTCAGTTTGTTGGCAAAATTCAGCTGCTCACAGTTGTAGGATCAAGGTCCCCCTTGCTGGCTATCAGCTGAGAACTGGTCCCTGCATCTAAAAGCTGCCACATTCCTCTGCCTGGATCCCTGTTCTAGCTTCAAAGCCAACAATGGTGAGTCAGGTTCTTCTCACCTCACACCTCTCTGGTCCGCTCTTCTGGATTTCTCTCCTGCTTTGGAGGATTCATGATTAAATTGGACCCACATGATAAGACATAATAACATTTCTCTCTCAAGGTTCCAAACCTCAAAAAGGTCTACAAAGTTCTTTTTACCTTGTGAAGTAATATTAACAGATATCAGAAATTTGGATGTAGACATCTTTACAGCCCATTAACCTGCCCACTACAGATTAATCTAATGTCTAGAATATAATAATAAGTTCCATAAATCAAAATGGAAAAGAGACACAACACTCTATTTTCTTTCTCCATAGCACTCTTGTCTTCTAACATACTACATATTTTACGTAAGTTTTTTGCATAATGTTTCTCTATTCACTGTAAGTGATCCTTTCCACGAAGGCAGATGTTTTTCCCAAGGACCTTATGCCTAATATGAGTTGAATGAATAAAGTGAGTGGGTTGTCAAACGAATCATTCAATCTGATATGAATTTCTCTGTTTAATGTTTACTAGGACACCCAGAGATAAATGAAAAGGTTCACTTCAAATAGTCTCCATAGTTAGCTAACTATTCACCAAAGAAAACAGACTAAAATTTCTAACTAGGTAGTTTCTGTTATTCAGTAATAAAAGAAAAAAGAAAAAGTAAATGCTTGACATTCTTTTATTGCAGAAAAGGGTTAACATAGCAGGTCTGACAGCTGTTTTTAGAAGGGCCTGCTCATCTGGGAACTTGGATTTCAGGAGTATTCTCCCCGTTCCCTAGCTAATAATGGTATTTTATGTGTCTAAACTGTTTGGAAAACAATGTTGTTTATGATAAATGGTTGCTTTCCTTCAGAGAGTCTGGAATTTTGACACATGCCAGGCAGAGACTGCCTCCATACCTATCCATCAGTAAAAATCCTGGGGTCTCAGTCACCAAGGAGATTCCATCATAAACACCATTTCACATTACTGTCATAATCTGATGCTAGAGGAATTAAATATGTCCTATGTGGCCCATAGGAGAGGATTCTCAGACGCTTGCTCCCAGTTTCCTCTAAACTTTGCCCCATGGATCTTTTTCTTTGACATATTTTCTTTGCTTTCTGTGCTGTAATAAATCTGTCACTGGGTACAACTATATGCTGAGTACGGTGAGTCCTAGCAAGTAACCAAGCCTGTGAGTTGTCTGGAGACCCCTGATGTAGTCCTCAGACACAAATGAGGAGGTAGAAAAGTCGTAACACATTCTTCTCATTTTACAGAGTGGTGCAGAAAACAAATGTCCAAGGTGGAATGGAAAATAGAGTAGATGATGCCTGGACTCGCTCATTTGGAAAATACTGCAGCAATTAGCAGAAAATGTAGGCAGTGAGACTATAAAGAATGTAAACTCAATGTGAATACCTGCATGCCTCTAATTTTTTTAAAAAAATCTTTATGTAAAGAAATGGATAATATCTGAGTCCCTTCTGATCATTTGGGCAAGTGCCCAAAGATACCTAAGTATACCATGTAGAGTGAGGTGATCTGGAAGGATCCAAGACAAAGCAGAGTGCAACTGCCCGTTGTACAGGAGATAGCAGCTATCCAGCATGGCTGCCTGTGGCCGAAGGGGAAGCGGACCCAGGTGCTGTCAGAGCATTTGAATTTTCAGAAGTCAGAAAAGCATAGTCTTAAGTAAAACCTTGCAGTGTTTAAATCTGGGCAATGAAAAAGCAATGTTTCAAGTAGTCAAAGATAAACTACCCTATTTGGTTTCTCAGTTCAGAATTTCTCATGTCTCATGTAAAAATTCATGAATTTCTATATTTAATAAGATTATAAGAGAAATAAAAATGAAGTTTCAATACAAAAGTACTGCAAAGGTTTGGGATCTGTAGACAAAAAATTCTAGTAGAGATTTGCTTCCAGGTAATACAATTACAAAAGAGGTCAAGAGCAATAGCAAGTAAGATTAAAGCTGACAACATGATCAGCATCATTTGAATAAATTAAAGGACCAGATTGTTTATTATCTCACTCCACAGAATGGCAGCCTTTACTTTCAGAGATATGCAAATGACAAAGTTTGTATTTCTTTAGCTCAAGGCTCAGTATAAAAGTGGCTAGGCCTCTGCAAGAAGAGCTGACTCATCCATAGTAACTTAATCCACCCTCATTTCCAGAAGGAAAGGTTCCAAAATCATCACTTAGTTTGGCCTCAGGATTATAAACATACACTTGACAGACTTGGAGTTCTTAGGTGTTCTAACCCCAGAGTCAGATCATCATTGTGCCCTTTGTTTCCTTTTACCATGTGCCTTTTCTCTGAATTATTGATTTACTCGCTAATGAAGCCAAGAAAAATATAGACGTGTATTTTTTTTTTTGTAGAAATATTTACTATATTTGCCACAGGCTCCTAATAGAACATTGAATCCTCTAAGAATGATCTCACAATCTTGTCCATTTTGAACATAACATGGTTCTAAATTAATCATTTATTTGCTCGGCCAGAAAAAAGCTGGGAAGGAGGTATGAAATCCACATAATCAGAAGTACAAATGCTCACGTCAGTATCTCAAATGTACATGTGGATGATCACTATTCTGGGCAGTTTATCTTGTTCTCCTTCCTTCTTTTCAAGGTTGTCCTGCCATGATGACTCTCCCCTCACTCAAAATGAACCATTTATCTTCCCGAAATTAACCAAATAGTTCACAGATTTGTGTGTGAGGCCTTATTTTTCCTAGCAGACTATTCTTCATAGCGTGTAATCTCTAAAAGTTGCTTTCTTCAACAGTTTTAGAGAAAACGAAAATGCTCACACAATTCCATTTTCAAATACGTTCTTTTCGATTTTTTGAAATTTGCTTTATTACAACACGTAGTATAAAATACTCTTATCTCAATCTAATCTCATTCTACTATGTTCCTTTTAAAAAAACACCTACCTTTTTCACATGTTGATAGGACTAAGCATGAAGACTTAGAAGTAAAATCAAAGATATGTTTAGATCACTGTGTGTTGAGGAAAGTAGTTCAGCATCTGCATCGTTCTCCTTAGTGGACCTCAACTCATTCCGAGATAAGAACGAGCTGCTAGGCTGGGTGAAGTCGACTGGCCTCAGGAGGCTATAGCTTTATTTCAAGATACTCAAGGTACTATCATTTGTCACAGAAGTAACTGAAACAGGTAATGATTTAAGTGTTAGGGGAGCCAGGAGAAAACTGGCCTGAGATTGATTCCATCACGTATGGCCTTCATTGTTTCTGCCACAAACTTAATCGATGGCTTTTCTGAACATTTCTCTCATTCTGTGTCCCTATTTTAAAACACAAATACCCTTGCAAGAGTAACAAACCAAGTTCCTGTATCTTTATATAAGCAATGCTATCATATTCGTTTTTGGTTTTGTTTTTTTCCTTAACAACTTACCCTAAATGTGTTCTCTGGATCTCAGTGGCCCTTGGGAAGGCGTGTGTGTTGGGATTTTCTGAGGCTGAAATCAAACTTAACCTATGTCACATATGGGCCATCTTGGCCGCAGTGAGACGTCTTCCCTAAATATCATTTATTACCTCTCACACTTTTATTTGAGTTACTCTAATGAGAAAGAATTGCTGTTGGTAAAATTTACTAATAAACAAATACATTTTTGCTAATATGTATATGCTTCCATTCATTTCTAAAAGTAATATATGTTTTGTTCTATAAATGACTTTTTGTATCTTTGGAATAAGTAGTGGTTGAAAGGTTTTTCTCCCTGATTTCTACAACACAGGCAATATCTGACAAAGAACTGGTTTTAGGCTTAAAAGGAAAGCACATTTATTCAAAACTAAAAGAAGATACTAAAATTAAATATGGCAGAACTAATTTCTAGGTCTGGCTCAGTTTCCAGCTATAGAATTTTGTAGATATTCGTCTTTCTTTCCTGGGAGAATTTAGCCCTAATCATATTAAATATATATTCAAATGTCTCTTCTTGAAGTATGGGGAAAATTAGTCTCTTTACAGAACATAGTTGCAATTAAACTGGGAAAAGTCTATCCTTTTCTGTGGGGACTCTAGATGTCAGCTTTGACCTTTGGCCAAGAAAGACACAGTGCTGTTTTTTCTTTTTTTTTTTCTTTTTTTTTTTTTTTTTTTGAGAGGTTTTTGCTATAGGGTGCTTGCATTCACCAGAAAGACAGAGAGAGACAGAGAGATAGAAAGTGAGAAATCACTACCCCCCCACCCCCCCACAGGGGGAATGGCCACACCGTAATCCTTCTCCTCCATTCTCCTCTCAGGATCTTGGGCACACATGCACACGTGCCCAATGTGAGTTTAAGCCACCGGGTCCAGGACTCGAACCACAATCGACTACATGGGAGTTCAGCAACATAGCCATTACGCTAACTGCTTGCCCCAGTGCTATTTTTGATACTGCTGCTTAAAGTTCAAAAAAAGCTCCTGGAGATCCCCCAAGGGCCAGTTTGCTTACTGATGATTTTCACCTGCTATAACTTGTTAGCCTGCTTTTCTTCATGAAACAGGGGCATAAGCACCCATGCTGAGAACGTCTGCCTTGACTCCTTCGCACTGACTTGGTGGTTTAACTTGGACACTAAGTGTGTCCTTGGGAGAATAAAGACCCAGCAAAACTTACAACTGGATGTCTCTGGACAGCAGTGTTTACTGTGATGTTTCTCTTACTGCACGATTTGTCCATCAATAAAAACCTATGACGGTGCTCTGTTGAATCGGTGAGTCCCTCCAAGTACCTCAAATTGTAAAATCTTTACAACGTCTAATATACAGACTCGTTATCTTTTTAATGTTGAAAAGATAGTGCATTGGAATCAGGCTTCGCAATTCCTCTTCTTGACCTTAGGGGTGATTGTATGCAAGGTTCTGCTATCAAATTCTACTCTGCCCTTCTTAGGAACACAAATGAGTCTCATTTTTGCAAAAACTTCCCCCCAAGTTATATTCCAAAATCATGATAGATTTACTATTTCACTAATTAAAAATGCTAAACATGTGGAAAATGACTTGCCACACAGAGGAATAGAGACAAAAAGTAAATCTCCTGATGAGTGTGTAAGAATTTGCAGGTTTAACAAAAGCATACAGCAAAGAATGTACATGCTACAAGTAAGAACAAGAAGCTTAGAAAAACAGCAGAGAAAACAGGCTGCACATGTAATATCAAAGTTTAAAAAAAATAAAGGCAAACTCATAAATATGTAGTTGGGCAGGTTGAATTAAGCAGGCTCACTTGGAATTTTCTCTTCCTTCAACACACAAGGTATGGCATGTCCTCAGGCATGCTGAGCGCTATCGATTCCCTTTAGTGGGAAGTATCTATTCCAGTTTAAATGCTCCTACCAGATTATCTCCAAATAAGGGAATGTGTGGCCATAAAGGCCTTGGACAGTGCTAAATGAAATAAATATAAAACCTAGGCTGTCCACTACTTGACCATCAATCATTACATTGCAGTACATCTCATACATTGCTTTAGTTTCTGGGATCAGCAGATGGCATAGCGATTACATCACTGGACTCCTACATAGCCAACTGCGGTTTGAATCTCAGAACCAGCAGCTGAGAAATCATGCTGATTGAGTGTGCGTGTGTGCCCAAGATCTGGAAGAATAAAAAAGTAGAATGGATTGGGGTGTGGCTGTCCCCCTTGGAGGGTGGTTTCTTACTTTCTCACTGCCTCTGTCTCTCTCTCCTGTGAGTGTAAGTACCCTAAGGCAAAAGCCTCTAAGAAACAACATAAAAAAGATGGTTTAGTTTCATATTTTTATTACTTAATAATACTAGCACAAATTAGGGTTACAGAAGGAAAACAGCAAAACCTACTCTAAAATTTTCAGCCTGAGGGGACAGCAAGTAGTGTAGTGGTTAAGGTGCTAGACTTCCACTTAGCCAAGAACAGTTCGAGTCCCAGACCCAGCAGCTAGAAAATCACACCAGGCACATGTGTGTGCATACCCAAAATTCTGAGAGGAGAATGGAGGAAAAGAGATTGTGTTGTGGCCATACCCCCAGGGGGTGTGATTTCTCTTCCCACCCCCCTTTTTCTTTCTCTGTCTCTCTACAATGAGTATATACATTCTATGGCAGAAATCTAAAAAAAAAAAAAAAAAAAAAAAAAAAAAAAATTCAACTAGAGAGTTGCCTACTGAGCTGTTCTTTTCTATTTGTTGATAGCCTAGCTTTTATAGAATACAGTCTTTCACTCCCTGCCATCCCCATTGAGTTATTTTTCTTGAACACTAAATATCTGTACATTCTGCCCTTTAAGTAATGAGCAAAACCACTATCTAGACTATGTCTTGGAGTCAACAGATTCTAGAGACAAACTGCCAGTTTTGGGGCAATGAAAGAGAGGAGAGTCCCTCAGCACGCCATTACTCAAGGATGAATGACTTGCCTTATATCCTAGTCCTCTTACAATAGCCCATTTCTCCATTTGATTTCCACCAATCTTGTTTCACAGGGTTAAGCACAGGTTCATTGTTCTGCCTCATTTCTGAGTATGCCCCAATGTGTGTGAGACTTCCATTATCCCTTCCCTGTACCCCTACGCTTTACTCAGCACCTGCCCTCGCAGCCTTGGATATCAATTTCAGTCCAGAGGGAGTAGTTTGAATGTGCCCCGTTTCCATCAAAACTTGATGTTTCATTTTTTCCTTGAGCATCTTGAACTGGCAATTAGTTTTCATTAATACCCTCTTTCTGTGCAAATACATCACCTCCTCAACTCAGCCACTTCTCTTCCAGCATGCCATGCTGCTACCTTGCTGCAGGTATTTCCAACATTCCTACCAGTTGGCGCCACACACCCAATTGTCCTTCCTTATAAAAATTCCTCTGACTTCCCTGGGTTAGCTATTGTGAACACTGCTGTAATAAACATAGGAACACTAATATCTCTTTGAGATCCTGATTATGATTCTTTTATGCAGAAGTGGGATTGCTGGATCATATGGGAGTACTATTCTTAGTTTTTTGAAGAACCATTAAACTGCTCTCCACAGTGGCTGTTTTGCATTTCCACCAACCATGTGCAAAGGTTCCAATTTATATTACACACTTAAAAAGGTGTTAAGAAGGTAAATCTCATATTGCCTGTTCTTAGCACTATAAAATAGAATAAACTTCTCTGACTTTAACTTCTAATGTCTTGCCATCACCTGCTTCTGCAACATCACCAGCAGCAGACATTTCAAAGGATTTTTCAGGCCAGCCTTTATGGTCTGACATTTTCTGCCACTGCACTGCCCCTCCTTTTATTCATTGAACTCTACCGGGTCTGATAAAAGGTTTTTGTAAAGCTTGCACTTGGAAGACAGTTGTCTGCTGGAACAAGTAGTCGTTTTCTGTCAAACTGATATTTAGGGCTTCAGAAGCCAACTAAAGTGGTTTGTGTATTTCAGATCCACGTCCCCCGCCTGTTCTCCGTGTTTCAGGATCGATGCAGTGCTGCTTGATTGCCACTCACCCACCTCTACTCCTCCTTCACATGGGTCACCTCCTTTTACGGATCCACTGGCCACCTGCCCCTTCTGCCATGACATCTTCTGTCAACGTCCCCACATCCATAGGAGATAGGGAAGAGGCAACATAGCAGTGAAGATGAGGAGTGAACTAAGTACAGTGAGCCAGACCACTCTGGAAGTTAGCTGAAGAGCCTGAGATATTGATGGTAAATCACACCTTCTTATGCATGAGCATCCTGAGATATTACTTAAATGATAAATATAAAAGTATTTTGCAATGTGAATTAGAGCTCTGACATATAGATTTATGATTAGCTATAGATTTAGAACCCTAAAGAACTTCTCCAGCAGGGCCAGCAGATGGCACAGCAGTTATGTTGGTGGACTCCCATACGGCCAACTGTAGTTCAAATCCCGGACCCAGTGGCTTGAAAATCATTCCAGGTGCATGTGCATGTGTGCCCAAGACTCTGGAAGGAGAATGAAGGATAGAGGACTGTGGCATAGCCATTCTACCTGGAGAGTGATTTTTCAGTTTCCATCTCACTGTCTCTCCGTGTCTCTCCAGCCAGTGCAAGTGCTCTAAGGCAAAAACCTCTTTAAAGAAAAAAAAAAAAAAGAGCATCTCAGGCAATACAACAGAATTACTTAGATATATTACACGTTCTTAAAAATTAAAAGAAAAAGGGAAGTAAATCCAGAGGAAAAAAACAAATGATTTGAGAAGTTAAATGTATACAAACATGCTTGGGGGAACTGAGAAATCATACTAACTTTCAATACTAAATCATTAGTGTAAGCATAGGATACTAGTTTTATTATTCTCACTTACTGCAGATTTTTTATGCCACCATGTAGAAATACCATAGCAGATTTAGGGGAGGAGAGTACAATTGCAGTAATCATGACCGAGAGTAGAGCAAAGAGCCTCAGTAACTATTTCAAAGAAGAAGTTAGATTTGCATGTGAAGTTCAAGTTAGTGATGCGATTTCAGTTTGAAGATCTTTGTAAGGAAAATAAAAAGCCTGCTCACACAGAATTTATCACTTTACCAAGAATGAAATGATGTTCACAGTGCCACACAAAGAATCAAATTTTAATCACTTCAGTTCTTCTTTACAGAAACATTAGCAACTGTAAGTTTTTTCTATACTTTTCTAAATAGCTACTTGCAGGTATAACGCAAAGCTATTTTTCTGATCTCATTGAACAACTGTGGAAGACTGTTCATTGTAATAAAATCATTTCTCTTCACAAAATGTACCTTCAATGCCTTCTTTCCTGTTACTTAATGAAGTAGTTTGGTTAATAATAGACAAAAGCTTGGCTTACAGTCTCAAAATCATTCTTGCGACAAAAATTCATTGAGCTGGAAATGTATTTATTTTTATGCATGCATACATTATCCCAAAATGGATATGTAAAATGTGGTAATTATTGTTCTTGATAAACACAAATTAGAGAGCATTCATCCACTTGTGTTTTTGATACATGAATACTTATCAGGTATCTCCCAGAAAGATGCTCCAGAAAATAAAAGTACTTGTCTACTATAATCACTACTAAGTTAGCCTGACTCCTAGGAACCAAATAAAATAATTTAGGCCTTCTCAAAAATGTTCAAAGAATTCATATGTACAGCAAGAGAATTATCAAGACTATCTCAATTAAAAAAAAAAAAAACCTTAGCATATAAATATGATCACAGCTCTTGCCAATTTCTATCATAAATGAAATGTATTTGATAAACGTTAAGTAAATGGTCACAACCCAGGTGTATATACCTGCCCAGACATAAGCTGGTAGCTCTGAAAATATAAGTTCTAATAGGAAAATATATTTCTCAGTCTTTTCCTTTATTTTTGGGAGGAGCGTGTGGTGTTTGTTCTAGGGTACATGTACTTGCCAGAAAGAGAGACAGTGAGAAATAAAGACAGGAAATGTGAAAAATCACCCCCCAGAAGGGGATGTTCCCTTCTCTTCCATTCTCTTCTTGGGACTTTGGGCACACACACATGTGCCTGGCATGATTTTCAAGGCACCCGATCTGGGACCTAAACCATGGTTGGCCATGTGGGAGTCTGCTCCTTAACACCACACCACCTGCTGGCCCCCCTTTTTAACCTACTTTATATGTGTAACTGTGCCATGCAGCACAACCACTAATACCTTTGCCAAACATCTTATTTCCACAAACTACATCTCATCATATCTCAGTTAAATTACTCTAACCCAAAATTAACTCAGGAAAAAAGATCCTCTGAAAGCAAAGGAGAAAATGAGTAACACACATTTATGTTCACTGAGCTCCAAGGATCTTATGCTGCTATCTGACACCTTTAAAATTCATGACCGAAAGTACATTTTGTATTGTTTTTACTTCAACAGAATTCTAGACTGAAAACTTATTTTCAACGAGAGAGAACTTGCAGCACTACGAAACCAGCCTTTGGTTATCATTCACACCAAATTCTTATAATAAATGTTTAAAAGTTGTATTTTCATAAAGCAATAGAAATCATTTTAGCCCGTGTATCACAAAAATAAACATGGAATTCAATAATTTCCCATGACTATTAACTTTGGCATACAAGCAAACCATTCCCTGTCAAAAAGGAAAACATTCACTTCAAAATCAAAGGAGCTCATTTATGTGTATTTATTTATAATCGATCCATGTTAGCTGCAAGATTAAAAATGTCCTAGAGCCCAGAAGTTGTGATCTGATATCATGATCTATTACTTATCCTAGCCATAGAGCAGGTTGTATTAAAGAGTACAAATTCTACTAGAAATGATTCGATGAGCAGGCGGCAGCAAAGAAACAGCAGGAAAGCATTGCAGGGGACTGAGGGAGGTGCCTGCAATATTCTTTTGCCTTGCAAATGTCAGCAAATCTTTTTGTCACTCTAGGAATTTGTCTTTTATTTTGGTCACTGGATTGTGAGCAAGTATCTTCAGATAAAGGCCAATATCTGTAATTTTAGTTGAATTCCCTATTTATTTAAAAAAATTCCATTTGCAAATTTGAATAACAATTTGAGGAGGTTCACAGTTGTTCTTGATCTATTATAGGCATCTTTAAAAATTTGCATTTTTAAATTTTGGGAAAGTAACTGATAAGGAAAAGAACTTAAAATGTTTTTCAGCTACCAGCAGGTGGCATGGTGATGAAGGTGCTGAACTCCCACATGACTAATTGTGGTTCGATTCCCAAACCGGACAACTTGAAAATCACACCTGCTGCATGTGCATGTGTGCCCTAAAACCCAGGAGGAAAATTAAAAATTTGCATTTTTAAATTTTGGGAAAGTAACTGATAAGGAAAAGAACTTAAAATGTTTTTCAGCTACCAGCAGGTGGCATGGTGATGAAGGTGCTGAACTCCCACATGACTAATTGTGGTTCGATTCCCAAACCGGACAACTTGAAAATCACACCTGCTGCATGTGCATGTGTGCCCTAAAATCCAGGAGGAAAAGGGGAGAGAAGGGATTGTGGCATGGCCATCCTCTCTAGGGAATGATTTCTCACTTTCCCTGCTAGCGTCTCTCTTTAGTAAGTGCATGTACTCTATGGCGAAAACCTAAAAATGAACAAACAAACAAACAAACAAATGTTTTCAGCTAACCATTCATTCCACAATCATTTATTGAATATCTACTTCTAGGTTGTGTGTAGATGCTAAGTGTTAGAAATACGGTGATGAAAAAGACATGCTTTCAGAGGGTGGCCAGAGTCACCAAAAAAGACAGGTGGACCAATGGATTAGAATAGAGACCCCAGAAATAAAACCCCAAGGCTTGCAGCCAACTGATTTTTGACAAAGGGTACCAGTCAATCCATTGGGAAAAGGAAAAGCTTTTTAGCAAATGGTGATGGAGAAACTAGGTATCTGCCTGCAGACGGATAAAATTAAATCC
This sequence comes from Tupaia belangeri chinensis, assembly GCF_000334495.1. Classification (NCBI taxonomy): domain Eukaryota; kingdom Metazoa; phylum Chordata; class Mammalia; order Scandentia; family Tupaiidae; genus Tupaia; species Tupaia belangeri. The sequence goes on along the minus strand of NW_006159452.1, from coordinate 415,880 downwards.
TCATCTTTCACCATTAACAAAAATCAACTCAAAATGGATCAAAGATTTGAACCTAAGACTTCAAACTATAAAGATAATAGTGGAAGGCGGGGCCCCCAGCCCTGTGCGGCGCTGCGGTGGTGGCGCCTGCGTGGGCCCCCTGGGTCCTGCACGTGGCCGCCAGGCATGCGCCTGCACGTGGCCACCGGCCGCAGACGGCAAACTGAAGCTGAAAACAAGGATTAAGACCTTGCAACTATAAGCAACAGAAAGAAACTTTAGCTGTCTTAAAA
>NW_006159452.1:408686-414981 GCF_000334495.1 Tupaia belangeri chinensis | reverse complement strand
CTGCTTACCAGAACCGCTTTCCTAAAACTGTATTCCATGGAGACTCACCTACAATTGCAGAACTGCACGAGACCCACCCTTGATCCAACCTTGAATGGAATCTATGTTCCCTATTGTTGAAAACTTTAAACTTGTGGCCCTTCTCCTTTTACTTGCATGTATCACATTTTCAATAACTCCTTTGGAAGACACCTGTATATAGCAGAGATAGGGTAATGAGAGAGGGGGAAAGGGCAGAGGGTCAAACATAGGATAAAAAACATGCATATATGTATACATATGTAGGAAAGTAGAAATGGAATATTATTGATGATAACATGCTTGATTAAGCCACTATGCAGTTTATCCTAGATGGGAAATCTCATTTAGTATGTTGTGATGATGCTCAGGGAATGAATGTTAACTAATATAAAAAAAGAAAAAAAACAGTTGCAGGAGAAAAAAAAATACAAAAAAAAAAAAAAGATATTAAGGGAAATACTGGGGAAACTCTGGGAGTCACTGGGGTAGGCAGACTTCTTAAGTAAGACTCCCAAACCGCAGGTAATAATCCCTAAAATAGACAAGTGGGACTATATCAGATTAAGAAGTTACTGCACAGCAAAGGACACAGTAACAAGTGTGAATCGACAGCCCTCAGAATGTGAGAATATTTTTTAAAAAAAGAAAAAGGGAACCAGCAGTTAGTGTAATGGCTATGTCACTGGATTTCCACGTAGTCGACCGCAGTTCACGTCCCAGACCCGGTGGCTTAAAACTCACGCTGGGCGCGTGTGTGTGCGTGCCCAAGATCCTGAGAGGAGAATGGAGGAGAAGGGATTGTGGCATGATCATCCCCCCTGGGGGGTAATTTCTCGCTTTCTGTCTGTCTCTCTGTCTCTCTCTGTCTGTCTGGCGAGCACATGCGCCCTATAGCGAAAACCTCTCAAAAAAAAAAAAAGAATGTGAGAATATTTTTGTAAAATGATATATAGTGATTGAATGTTTAAAAACTAATGAGAATAAAAAATAATAATAATCTGAAAAAAAAATGGTGAAAAGCTATTTGATGATGATGAGTGGATAGTAATGTCTTTGTCTACCCATGGTAATTATGCTGGGAGAAGAAATGTAATACACTGTAAAGCTATATGTTATTCTGGATTCCCACATGGCTGATTGTGGTTCAAATCCTGGACTTGGCAGCTTCCTTTCTCACTTTGTGTCTTTCTCTCTCTGGTCAAATTAAAGCAAATAAATAAATACATAGACTATTATTTTTGAAAACATTTTTAAGATGATTATCTGTTGAAGATATTTTGTAGTTTTATCAATAGTACTAGGGAGAAATGTTCATCCGTTGAAATGTCCATTTTGTAAGATAAATAATAATGTGATTGAATGTATGGAAGAAAATGAAATAAAAAATGATTATGAGGTTAAAAACATTTAAACATGTAAATAATTTGTTTAAAATAAATAAATTAATTAATAAAAGATGATGGTCATGGAAAAAAAAAAAAAAGAAGAAGGTGACCAGTATGAACTAGACATTGAAACCAATAATTATGCTGAGATACTTGAAGTGCACAGGGAATACAGAAACTAAAGTACGAGGAAAGAATCTCCCTAAAAATATTCACAGAGGAAGGAACATGTGACCTGTTATTTTGACTTAATTAACATATGCATTTCAGTGAATTCCATGACCATTGTATGTCATGACCGTCTAGCCTACAACTACCACAATGCTTCCTTTTGAAAGCATCCTATTATCATTATTATTATTATTAATCATTAGAGAGGTTTTTGCTATAGGGTACATGCACTCACCAGAAAGACAGAGAGAGGCAGAAAGACAGAAAGTGAGAAATCACACCCCCCCCCCAGGAGGGATAGCCACGCCACAATCCCTTCTCCTCCATTCTCCTCTTGGGATCTTGGGCACTAATATTTTACATAAAACAGTAAGGACAAAATAATCTCCAAGATAGGATAGCTGTAGACTTCTAATCTCATACAAGATTAAAAGTATCTATACATTAGTCGATAAAATGGATCAACATTCTCCCAAAGTAGAAACAGGTTCTGGCAGAGTCACCAGGTTTATATAATGGGCTATAATTAGGTAACTAAACAGGCTCAGATTTCAACTTGTTTCTTGGTCTTTGCAAAATCATTTTGAAAGTTAAACTCTCCTTGTAAAGACTGATCATTAAAAGTACTCCTAGGGTGGCCTCTGTGGCACAGAATACACTACTTAAGAGAAATTGGATCCCACATGGTGACCAAGGTTCTGAAACACACTGGGCACTAGTGAGTGTCCCCAGGATCTGGCCATCTGGAGGACAGGAATTACAGTATGTCCAGACTCCATGAAGAGTGTTTCTCTCTCTCTCTCTCCCTCTCTCTCTCTCATGAGTGTGCACATGAGCTCTGTCATGAATTAAGAAAAAAAAATTCAAAAATAAAGTGCTCCTAAATGTCCCTCTAGCTTGATACTGTTCGTATTTGGCCATGCTGTTGAGATTCTGATGCTGGTCAGCTCTTACTGCAGGACGTGTGGGTGCCCATGCATGCATGTGTATATATGGATGTGTGGAGACTGTTTTATCTTAGATTGTATTTTTGGAAATGGTATTGAGATTTTATTTGGTAATTTGCTTAAAATATTTTGGAGGATTCTTTTCTAGTCACCTCTTAATTATCTTAAATGAAGCAAATCATTTTTCCCTCTTTGGGTAAATTTGATTTTTAAAATAGCAAGAACCATTCAGATCCAAATCTGGTGAATTATATATACACAATCATGTGAGAGATTTTTGAGCAAAATCAGGCCAGAAAAGAAACCATAATTACAAAGATATTTGTTTTCTTATACTGCTTATAAACCAATCTCATGACCATCCTTAATATAAAATAATAACAATAATGTTGGAATAAACATGGTCTCCAAAGGCTACCACTAATAATTTTTTAAAGTTTTCTTTTTTTCCTTTTATGACAGTGAGAGATAGAAAGAGATAATGAAAGGCATAGGATCACACTGATGATCTTCTTACCAAACGTCTCAGGGAGCCCAAATCACAGACATGTATGTGCATATCCACCTGGAACGGAACCCCTGATCTTCCTCGTGGATTCTGCATTTGAGAGCACTACCACTGCACCGCCACGCCTGACCACACCACTAATCATTTTGTTTGAAAGAGCTGACAGTATGAGCTGTTGTGCTTACCAAGACATGGTTTGTTCCTTCTACCTTATATTATGTATGACAAGCTGGTGCAAATGAAGTAATTGGTTTATACGATGATATTTTCCTCTAGATCAAGTTTGTTCATTGTGGAATTTTAACTGACATCCATATTTCTAGTTCCCACAAAGCCTCTCGCATACATCTGGCACTCAATAAATGTGAATTGAATAGGTGGATGAGGAAGTAAAATGAGTAATTTGGCAGAATTCGTATAATACTGTAGACTATATCATGCATGAATATGCATGATAAAAAATTCTATACTATTCTGTCCTGAAGGTTTACCATATCTATACAGTTTCTTTGGAAATCTTATGTCTCCCAAGGCAATGAACAAAACTTCTTTTCTGGAAATTATTCTACTCAATTATTTTTAAAAGGTGAAAACTTAAAAATGCATTCAAATATTTCTCTCATGTGAAACTAAATGTAGATACTCTGGCCAAAGAACTCAAATTTCAAGTAGTTGTGAAAACAGGTACACTTCGCTCCCACCACATACCTCCTATATCCCAGGTTCTGATAGTGTTCAGTGCTATCATTTTTCATAGGGTATTCTTCAATCCTCAAGGATTAGAGATAAGTTTCTCAGAATTATCTATTAAATTTTTCTGAAACTCTATACGTTTACAGAGTATATAATATTTATATGCAATATATACATAACATATATAACAAATGCTTAGAAGAAATATTTTAGATATATGGCTTATAGTATATACACACATACATATATATGCACACATGGCTTCTAGTACACAGTTTATGCTATGTATAGCATATAAGCATGTAAACAAATTATATGAAGGCAGTTAAGAGAGGAGTAAGGTGGAAAGGAAGCATCTCCAAAATGAACTGAAATTTAAATTTCTAAGAATGTGTGACCCCTCAGAACTATATGTTTTGTCTCTACTGGAAATATGCACATTGAGAGAAAAAAAATACATCAGTTGCCAAAGAAAAAGTCTAACAATTTAGAGATCAAAAATCTTTATTCAGAGTTCCATGGTTGAATCTAGGGTTTTATTTGCATATGGCAGGGAATGGACTGCCTGTCATACCTGAGTGACTTTAACACTACTTATAAGCCCAGTGTCAATAAATGTCTCATCCCCAAGGGTGAGAATATCAAATTTGATTCATTCCACCCTGACAAACTGCTTCAAGCAAAGACGCATAAAAGTTTCTATTTTATATGTACTCTAATAGGCTTTATAAATAAGAAAAGATTCAACCATTATAAATACGATTCGACTCTATATTTTAAAAGGAAGGTGCTAATAGCAGCAGTATAATGAAACTCCAGGAATTTCTGTTAACCAAACCAAAAGGCCTGCCTGGTAGAAATAATAAATATGAATATTAAAGGAAATTTAGCAATGGCTATAATTTATAACTATGAAAAGTCCTAAGACTTAACTAGAATATGAGACTCTGGAATGCTAACTATAAAGATTAGAATCATGGATACATTGAAACTATATATTTCTTCAAAGGAAGTATCACTTGTGGGAATTGGAGGAAAAAATCTAAGCATTCACTTACACCAAGATGAGTAAGAGTTTCACCACCTAAAGATATCTTTCTTCCAAGACTACAAATTCCATAGGGAAATAGAAGCTCAACAGAAATCATGAGAAAGGAATTGCTCTAATCTTTCCTCAGAGGCTTTGGTGAGAAGGAACATAGACTTACAAGCGTTCAACCTGAAAAAATTGGATGACAACCCAATTTCAAATCATTTAAACTGCCGTCTATCCATAGAAATCCAGAGCTGAATCGGATAGAACTATCTGATATGTGTGTCATCTCCAATTTTCTGTGGTAGGGATTGAGTGTTTGAAAAATATATACCAGACAGGCTGAGCACCAAACTGCAATTTAGAAAGTGTCCCAAATATAATAGAGGCAATCCAAAAGATGTTGAGGAAATGCTCACAATTACAGATTGAAGTCCTGCCAAACCACCACAGACAACTTGCTGTCATGCTTCAAGTACTAGCACAGGTCCCAATGGCATTGAGATATAGCAATTGTGGGAAGTCTATTGAGAATAATACAACATTGCATGAGGTTCTTTTTTTTTTTAAATCTCTATACTGTACTGTGGATTCTAAACATCATATATTCCCAATGAGAACCCAAAGGATCCCTTCACTAACAATATTTTCAAAATTGAAAAGCAACCCTCCCATTTATCTTGAAAACTTTGTATGGTAACCTGAAACTTAAAAATACACCGTAATTCTGCTGTATTTCAACATCTGGCCCAAGTTACCTTTATCTCTTTGCAGTATTATTGAAAGAGCCTACTCCAGTCTCCCAATATGTTCGTCCATATGCTTCCAAAGATTTCTAAGTCAAAACAAAAATTTCCATTATGAGTTTAAATTGATGCAAAGGATGATTTTGGGTTCTACACATATCCCTGAATTCTAAACATCATGTTGATTTAATCCCACCATCTTTCAAATAAAAATATATTTGAATATGGGGCCAGCAGCTGGCATGATGGTTAAGGCATTGTGTCCCCACATGGCCAACTGAGGTTCAAGTCCCAGACTTGGTGGCTTGATTTCTCACTTTTTCTCTTGATCTCTTTGTTTCTCTCTAGTGAGTGCATGTGCCTTATAGCAGATTAAGTAATAATAATAAATATACCAAATAATTCTTTGAAAGGCATATATAAAATGAATACATATTTTAATGGTTGGAAATGATAAAATATTTCTTTTGCTTATTAACTGTGTATTCTCCTCCCTATTTTTCCCAACTGAAATTTATGTATGTTAAATGTATTAAAATTTAGAACTATGCTAGATAGTTAGGTAACAGCCTTATCTCCTAGCCACACGTGGCTATTAAAGTTTTAAAAATATCACTAGTTTAGGGACCAGCAGTTAGCATAATGGCTATGTCACAGAACTCCCATGTAGCTGACCACGGTTTGAGTCCTGGACCCGGTGGCTTAAACTCATGCTGGGCTCATGTGCATGTGTGCCCAAGATCCCGAGAGGAGAATGAGGGAGAAGGGATTGCGGCATAACCATCCCCCCC
>NW_006159452.1:362962-405825 GCF_000334495.1 Tupaia belangeri chinensis | reverse complement strand
TGACTAGAGTAAATAGAGATGTGTCACAGTTAAAAAAGCACACCAAATTTCAGCTTTTCATACCAATATGAAAATAAATTTAAACTATCTTGTTAATTTTACATTGATGGTATGACATTGAAATTATAATATTTTGACATATTAGCTTAAATAAAATATTATTAAAATAAATTCCAACTGTTTCTTTTCATCTTTAACATAAATGTAACATTCTATATGAAGCATCCATATATAATTCCACTGAAATTATATTTGTATTGGACAGTTCTGGCTTAGAATATCCTACTGATGATGCAGACTGTTTCTTTGTATTAAAAATATGCCTATAATATTTTGACATATTAGCTTAAATAAAATATTATTAAAATAAATTCCAACTGTTTCTTTTCATCTTTAACATAAATGTAACATTCTATATGAAGCATCCATATATAATTCCACTGAAATTATATTTGTATTGGACAGTTCTGGCTTAGAATATCCTACTGATGATGCAGACTGTTTCTTTGTATTAAAAATATGCCTATAACCTGTTTTTCTTATTTAAAATATATAACATCTTAACATTATTAAATATATTTTGAAGGAAGTTATTGTTCCATTTTAGTGAAATACAACTGATGTAAACAACACAAAACATGAAAATACTTCATAATAATTAAAGAAAAAATGTAAAATTGTATTGGATGTGCATATTTTATTGATATAAATGGTAATATTCCTCCCCCAATTAATGGCATATCCATAGAAGAAACTTATGCTATAGGTTTAACAGCAATTTATCTTATTTTTATTTCTTTTTCTAGATATAAGTATTGAAACATTTTAATCACATAAATAGGTTAGAATAGACTTTTTAATATTACTAATTTTATAGCTCTATCAAGTTTTATGACAAAAATTCATATTTGTCCAGCCTAAAAATTATTTTAATAAACTATAAAATAATAAACACTTAATTCTGTCAAACACATAATATTATGATCCTCAAACCTTTTTGTCTTATTTTTCACTTATCAATAGATTTTGGACTCATTTTTTTCTTTTCTTTTTTTTAAATTTATTTATTATCATCATAATCTTGTTTATATTACATTGAATTGCATATAACTTTACAGTGTATTATATTCCTTAATTTATTGTAAGTATACCCCTGGCCTGGGATCAACAGATGGCTTAATGGGTACATTGCTGGACTCCCACATACTCAACCGTGGTTTGAGTCCCAGACCTGGCATCTTAAAACTCCTGCTGGGCACATGTATGCGCATGCCCAAATTTCCAAGGGGAGAAAGGAGGAGAAGGGACCCGTGGCATGGCCGCCCCAGAGGGGTGGTTTCTCACTTTTTGTCTGTCTCTTTCTGTCTCTTCAGCAAGCATATGCACCCTATAGCAAAAATTTCTCTAAGAAAGAAAGAAAGAGAGAAAAAGAAAGGAAGTATACCCCACACCAGCAGGTGGCAGGGTGGTAAAAAAATTTGGATCCCACAAGGTCAAATCCATGACTTTAGTCCCAAACAGTGGTTTGAAAAACACACAAAGTGTATGTGAACGCAGGCTCATGATCTCAAAAGGAGGGAAAGGAGGAGGAGAAGGACTTTCATGAACATTCCCGATGGAAAGCGCTTTCTCACTTTTTCTCTCTTTCTCTTTCTCTCCTTCCTGGTGAGTGCATATGCCATGTAGCAAATGAAAGAAGAAAGCCAGCCGGTCAGCTAGCCTGCCCCCAAAAGCATTACCAACATTTCCTAAATTGCTACTCAGTAAATTTATTACTCTTTCACTTCGAAGCACCATATTCCATCAGGAACAATTAGGAAAAAAAAAAAAAAAAAGGAAAAATCAAATTACAACTTTTTTCTGAATAATTTCTTTTTTCTAATAACTTTGACAAATACTTAGGAAAACTTACTTATCACAGGCTCTTGGTGCCCAAAGCCCTAAAGCTCTAGAGTTAATTCAATTTATGGAAAGTACAAATGAATCTAGAAATATTGATTCTCATTATCAAACCAGATGCCCATGATTAGACTTAATTTCTGTCAGAAAAGTCTAATCTTATTTTTTTCAATTTAAATAATTGTTTAACAAGTGACCCCTGAGTGGAACTCCCACATAGTCAACCTCAGTTCAAGTCCCAGACACAGTGGGTAGGTACATGCCCAAAGGAAGAATGGAGGAGAAGATACTATGTCATGGCCATCCACCCTGGGCGGGGGGGTGATTTCTCACTTTCTGTCTCTCTAGTAAGTGCCTAGACCCTATAACAAAACTCTCTGAAAAAAAAATGTGACCCCTTTGAAAATTATCTTTTCCAAATCTAAATTTTTAGATATACAGATGAATAGGTGGATGATAGATACATTGAGTTGAGAGACTTGCCACAAATCTGGGCATAAAGTGAAATATTTTTCTCAATCTCATTGTTTTGTTTAATTTCAAAGAGATCTCCCATAGAAATGATCCTTTTTTCTGGTGAGGGAAGGTGTGGGGAAGAGATGAGAAGGTAAAATATCATCGCTTCATTTAGAGTGCATGCGGAAGGACAGAGAGAGACAGAAAGTGAGAAATCACCTCCATTCACCAGGGGAGATGGCCATGCCGCAATCCCTTCTCCTCTCAGGATCTTGGGCAAGCACGCTCACGCGCCTCGAACTGCGGTTGACTATCAGCGACATAGCCACTACCCTAACTGCTGGTCCCATAGCTTCATTTTTCATTCAAGAAGTTTTTACACATGGGAAAATGTACCACTGTTAAATCTGGTATGGATGAGAAATAAGCTTTTATTTATCTTTTTGTTTTTGAAAATGAAAGGCAGTGATACGAAATGGGAGATGAAAACAGTAAAGCACAATGCCTTGACCTCAGATTTATTACCAGGCAGTTAGTAGATCTAGACATTTATTCCTTTAAAGACTTATGTCTCTGTACAGATTTCAGGTAGCCTTGGAAGTCAAATACTCCAGTTTAAACATCACCACTCCATTATCCAACTGATTGTTGCCCTGCCACTATCCCTAACTCCTGTAGTTTAAGCTCAGCCCAACAGAGTGATTCTTTCCATTAGGAATCAGAATATCACTCCCCTGTTTAAAACCTTCCAGGAGTTTCCCAATCTCACACATAGGTAAAGCCAGCTATCTTGACAGTAACCTGGAGGGCTCTAAACAGGTTTCCCTTTAGCCCCATCATCCCTCTGGCATCCTGTCCTACCGCATTGGCTCACTTTGCCCATTCACACTGTCATCTTCTCTGCCCTCAATATTTTTCATCAGGCTATCATCCAGGAAGATGTTGCCTGTGCTAAAAATGCTCCTCCTCCTAATTCCCCAAGACCTACTACTTTACTTCCTTAGGTCTTTATTCAGATAGCATTTCAGGATGTCTGTTCTTGACCACTCAATTACTTATCTTTCTTACCCCCCTTTCCTGCTGTACTTTTCTTCCAAAGTAATTATGATAATTAGGTTGTTGGAAAAGTCATAGTATAATTTTCTATGCAAAAATGCATCATGACTTTGCTAACAAACTAATATTTCCTGTCTTGTTTGTTATCTCAATTTTTATCCTTCACAGAATATAAACTCCTAAAACAGAGTTTTTGTTCTATATCCACCTATATCCCTAAAATAACAAAAGGCATGTATGATTCAGTCAATAAATATTTTTCAAGTGAAATATTAATTGTGTGACCCCTCTCATAAATGCAACCAGTAGTTCTATACATTGGAGAACTGGGTTGTTTTAATTGTTCAGGTTGAGTGTGTGTGTGAAATTTAAGGAGTAGGTAATGTTTGAAATGTGTTCCAGTGCATAGCCCCAGGGGCTATTCTGGAAACCACATTGATGTTAAATTCATTTGCTTCTGTACATTTTATCTGGTGTGTGGAAACTACTTGCAATGTCATAGAGTACTAGTATGTGTTCATTCAGCACTTACCCTATCAGTGTGCATATTCTTTTCATATGTTTTTATTGAAATTGATCAGGTTTTCAGGACCAGCGGATGGCATAATGGTTATGTTGTTGGACTCCCATGTAATTGACTGTGGTTTGAGTCCCAGACCTGGTGGCTTAAAATTCACACCACGTGCATGTGTGTGCAGGCCCAAAATCCCAAGAGAATAGAGGAGAAGGGATTACGGCATGGCTATTCCCCCCAGGCGGGTGATTTCTCTCTTTCTCTCTGGTGAGCAAATGCACCCTATAGAAAAAATCTCTTTAAAAAAGAAAAAAGAAAAAAAAGGAAAGAAATTGATCAGTTTTTCTTTTACTCCAAAATAGTTTTATAAGATTTATAAACTATGATTAATAAAAATGTTAACTTTAGTGAGAACATATTAATTGATTCCTCTTTGAGATACTTTATTATAGGTCTGAAAGAAAAACTTATGGGTGCTGCTCCTAAAATAAAATAGCTTTTTCACTCAAAAATATCTGAAAAGAATGTAGCTAGAGTGTTCATCAATAGTAAAACATACACGGTTGACAGCACATTGGAATTGGGTACACTGAACTGTGGCCAATCATGGCTGTTATCAATTTTGTCCTTAAAAGCATTTAAGGCAAGTTTGCCAGCTGTCACTGCCAGGCTATAACTTTCCCTCTTGTCTTTTGAGTCATTTAAAAGGCCTGTTGGATTTCATTTTATTAACAGGTTAACAAATATATTACACTTCACTAGAGTACTATTGACTAACTTTGAAAAATTATCCATTTTACCTCATGTCACTTGTATAGTGCTTGTTTTTCCAGATATCAGAATCAAAAATACTATCAGTCTTGAAGCATGTTTTGAATAATTCAATTGCCATTGAACAAACCTCAGAAAACCATGCACTACACATGGTCTTGCTCATTCAACAATATTTTTGGATTATTACATTTTTAGACTATTCAGTTGTTGGAAAAGGCCATGAAAAAGGAAAAAAAAATACTATGCCTTATGTATAAAATATAAAATAAAAGAACACTAACCCCAAAGAAAATTTTTAAAATAATTTTAGGAGTCAACTAGTAAATGGAACTCAAAGATTAAGTTTATGTAAAGAGGATGAACAAAAGATTTCTGTAATATTGTAGATACTATGAAACATATATTTGGTCTTCATCTAGTTTCCTGGCATACAACTCCTAAAATCCTTGGCACTTGTATGCTAATGAGCTGAAGGCTAGTAGCCCCTAGGTGGTTGCAGTGGGACAGCGGCCTGGTCACTGGAAAGACCAAGGCAGGGTCAGAGAGCTGGGACTTAAAGCCCCCATCCCTGGCAACCTCAGGAGATGGGATAGGGACTGAAGGTAAAAATTGATCACCAATGGCCAATGATTGATGTAATCAATTCACACCTATATAATGAGTTTTCCATAAAACCTAAAGGACAAGGCTGGAAGAGCTTCCAGAGAACAGAACATGTGGATTCCTAGAGAAGGCCTGCCCAGAGAGTACACAGAAGCCTGTACCACATGCCTTGCCCTATGCATGTATTCATCTCTTTTCTTTGTAATATTCTTTGTAATAAGTAGATAACGATAAGTAAGTATTTCCCTGAGTTGTGTAATCCATTGTCACGAGTTAATCAAATCCAAAAAGGAGAGGGAGGTGCTGGGAACACTAACTGATTGCTGGTTGGTCAGAAGCCAAGTGAGATGACCTCGGGTTGGCAACTAGCTTCAGAAGTGGGAGGGACTGAGCTATCAAATTGTGGGATATCTATCTCTAAATGAATTCAGAAGGTAATTGGATTAAAAGATGCCCAGTTGGAGTCTACCTGGAATGGATCCCTTGTTTGCTGGTGTGTGAAATCCCCACTCATTTTTGGATCACAAAAGTGACTGATTGTAAGAAAAGGGAAAAAAAAATATTTCTTGAAACCAGGTTCTAAAAATGTGTTAGTTAGAATCAGATAGCATTCGTTTATCTAAATTATACAGAATTTATGCTTTAGAGATGGTATTCAGAGAGCCCCAGAAAAAAACCTGGGCAAAGGCCAAAGGCCTTCAACATTCCTTTCCCTTGAAAGCATGTTCACATAACAGAAGAAATATAGGCTGAAAGAAATGCAATCGTGGTAAGTGATTCTAAAAAATAAAGACCATAATTAGTGTAAATCACCAGCCCTCAGAATGGGAAAATATTTTTGTAAACTATGTGCCAGCTAAGGGACTGATAACTAGAATATTCAAGGAACTCAAGCAGCTGTTCGGAAAAAAAAATGATCAACCCTATTAAAAGAAGGGAGAATGAGTTGAAAAAAACCACTCACAAAGGATGACACATGAATAGCCAAAAGGCATATGAAAAAATGCTCAACATTCCTCATTGTAAGGGAAATGCAGATCAAAACAATGATGAGATACCACCTAACCCCAGTCAAAATGACTAAGAGTGAAAAAAACAAAAAAACGATAAGTGCTTGTGGGGATGTGGTGAAAGGGGAACTCTCTTACACTGCTGGTGGGAATGTAAATTGGTCCAGCCACTGTGGAGAACAATTTGGAGATTCCTCAAAAATCTACAAATAGAACTACCATATGATCCAGCAATCCCACTTCTTGGTATCTACCCAAAAGACAGAAGAATTCTTCATCGGAAAAGTGCTTGCACATTGATGTTTATTGCAGTACTATTCACAATTGCTAAGTCATGGAATGAACCCAAATGCCCACGAACAGAAGAATCGATAGAAAAACTGTGGCACTCTATGGAATACTCTATGGAATACTATTCAGCCATTAAAAAAAAAAACAAAACAGTAAGACACTGGCTTTTGACAGAAAGTGGAAGGATATGGAAGGGTTTCTGGTGGGGGGAGCAAGCCAGGCTATGAAGGAGAGACATTGTATGTCTTTAATATATACTGAGTGTCTGCACTCTATGACTGAAACTGATAGACTAAAGGATATAGAAACAAAGTATATGGATGTAAATACCAGATACAGTGTGTGTGATAGAGGAGGGTCTGAGGAAGGACATTTAGAAGAGAAATAGGGAGGCAAAGTATTAATGGGACAAAGAAATGTGGTATTATCTGTTGAAGATATTTTATAGTTTTATCAAATGGACTAGGGAGAAATGTTCACATGTTGAAATACTTTGTAAGCTAAATAATGTGATTGAATGTATAAAAGAAATTATAATAAAAATGTAAACATTTTTAAAAAAGAATAGATTTCAAGGGGATAGTCATCTGGTTGTGACATTAGTCACTCTCATTGGGCAAAAAGACTATTTTAGAGGTGCCGCCATTGTGATTGTATTTATTTTTCATGCTACAGGGTATGTTTGCTCACCAGAAAGAGGCTGACAGATAAAGAGGGAAATGACAGATAAAGAGGGAAAGTGAGAACTCACCCCACATTGGGGGGGGGGGAGGTGACCATGCCACAATCCCTTCTCCACCAGTCTGTTCTCGAGACTTGGGGCATGCATGCATACATGCCTGGCATGACTTTTTTTTCAAGCTGCCCGGTCTGGAACTCAAATTATGCTGTAGGCCATGTGGGATGCATTGTCTTAACCTCCACGCCACCCTCTGGCACCTCTTTCTTATTTTACTTGATTACTCTTTCTTGATTACTCTTTTTTTTCTCTTTCCCAATACCTCTTTCTCAGTCTAGCCCAAAAAAGATATTATGATCCCATCATTAGAAAGAAACATACTTTATTTGTTCTGCCATAGTCAAATGTTTGCATTGATAAGTCACAACCTCTCCACCTGTCCCCCTAATAATGAGCACCATGAATTTCCAGCATAATGCTCTGGTGCTGATGGTTGTCTTGTGTCCATAGACTACCTTGTAATCGCTAGAGAGAAAATAAGTGTATCAGACAAGAATCATGAACACAGCTTTGGACCTACTAACATAGTTTTATAACTATATGAACAAGCCAGTCAAATACATTTCTTACTCAATTGAAATCATCATTACTATTATTTTTAAGTATTTATTACATGTGTGGCACTATGAATTTTCTTTAAAATGTATGAGCTTACTGTTTTTGTGTATCCTAGATTTACTGCTTCTGAAAGAACTTAGACAAGTCAGCAATTTTTTCCGATAGTAAGTATTTTAGGCTTTGAGGGCTCTTCAGTCTTGGTTAGAACTACTCACTCTGCCATTCTAGTGCAAAAACAGCAGTCAACAACATGTAAACAAGTGAATATGGCTGTGTCTCAATAAAACTTTATTGACAAAAATAGATGACTTGCCAAAGTTGGCTCATGGGCCATGGTTTGCTGATCTCCCTAACCAAATATTAATGAGGGCAGGAAACTGTTGTAATATTTCTGGCACTCAGTGGGTATTCAAATGTGCTATGTGAATGAGTAAAAATAAATTTTCAAAGGATAAAAAAAATCAAATTAATTTCTAAGCAATCCTGATGCTGTGATACTCTTTTCATGCATCTGGGAGGTGGACACAAAAAGCAAGCTTGCTTGGTGGATATCCCAAGTCAACACTTAAAGAGCGGGAAAAGATCTTAGAGCTCCTCCTGTGTTATACCCTACTTCTGAAAATGACTAAAGAATGTATTTTCCAAAGCTAAAATATTGAGATATCTAGAATGTAAACATTTCTTTTTTTTTTTTCTTTTTTCTTTTAGGCTTTTGCCTTGGGGCACGTTCACTCACTGGAGAGAAGCAGAGAGAGAGGGAAAGTGAAAAATTACTCGCCCTCCTCCCCCCACAGTAGGGGATGGCAACACTATAGTTCAGTCTCCTCCATTCTCTTTTTGAGATTGTGTGTACACAGTCACATGCACCTACCATAAGCTGCCAGGTCCAGGTCTCGAGTCACAGTTGGCCATGTGGGAGTCCAGCACCTTATCCACCATGCCACCTGTGAGCCCCAAGGAATGTAACAGTTTCTACCAAATAATACAAGTATGAGATAAAATATTCTTATATTAAAAACAAATAACCCCCCCCAAAAAAAACAACAACAACAACAAAAAAAAAACAATGACAAAGTGTCTGCTGTGTAGCACAGTGGTAATACGCTGCTCAGGAGAAGTCAGATCCCACAAGATGACCAGGTTTGAATCCTCATTCCCAGCCCTATTAGCCTAAACACATGGGGCATCCCACAAGTGACCAAGATCCAATGTATAGATGGACTGGAAAAGTGGGTCACTGCGTGACTAGACCCTTGGAAGGTGCTCATCTTTCTCACACACATATGAACACATGTATCCTATCATGAATAAAGAAAAAATACAGGGAAGAGCCAGAAAATGAAAAGAAAGGAATGACCTGATTTTCTTCTCTTGTCACCTACTTTTTATGGAGCTCTTTATCTGACCTGCAGAACAACAGAATAAGAGGAATATCAATAGAATCACCACCAAAGATAGCTGGGGCATTAGCCAAAGATATTCTCTAACCTGGATGACGGTAAAAATCAGTGTTTGTGACTTTCTCAGCAAGTTTTAGGAAGGAGCTATATTCTGAGGTATAAGACGTTCTTTTGTTAAAGTTCTTCAAATGTTCTGTAAAATAACTATGGTTTATTCCCTGTGGTCATTCTTTGCTTATAAAAAACTTCCCTTACAGGAAAACTCTTTTCATACATAACATCATAACACGTGGTCCTTTTAAAGTTATAGAGCTGAGCAATTTTTCTTCTAAAGTTAAGTGATACCTTGCTGCTGAATCTTGGCATCCTAAAGGCATAAATGGAGCAGTGTGGCAGAATTGAGAAAGGGGAGGAGGAGGAATTCTTGGTCACAGCATGAGAAACAACCTCAAATCAGAGTTTCTTTAACTGAATCAGATGGCCAGAAACCCTACGCATATTTATTGTCTCTGAGTTCAAATTAAATTGCTTGACTCCAAGGATTATTTAGTTTTTTCTTCTAAGAAGTCTGAAATTCAAACAAAAACCACTTTTGCAATTTGGAATAGTACTGAACTCTGACTGGAAACTCATCCTTCTCATTTTTCAATTATAATTTTCTGACAATATCTTTATTCTGCAGATGTTATAGATAATGGATTATTCTCCATTGGAAACAAAGTATCTATTTCATGCTTGCAGTAGATAGTCTCACAAAAATAGATTATTTTTGAGACTCCATATACACACATTGTAAAAGGAAAACTCCCACAACGCCTTTGCTCTCTCCATTCTCAGTCGATGACTTTAACAAGTTTATTACTGACAACAATAATTTTATCTATTCCACAACTTCCTTTCTCTGTATCTCAAGTTCCCTGTATCTGCAGTTAGCCTTTATTCTTCTTGATGGATAATATTAAAAATTAGGGGATATGTTTCCAAGTCTCTTTTTCCCATTCTCTTATTATTGCAACTTCTTTACTTGTACTCAGAGGGTCAAGATTCAAGGTCAGGCTTGCTTTCAATTAGAAATGACTCATTTTCCCATGGATTTTTAGAACAAAGCCACCATATAGGTAAAAAACACAATTTAATGCAAGAGTCAAAATCAAATGAATTTTTGTGGTGCTTCAAAGGAAGATAAACGATGACTGTGTGAAGAGAAGAAGATCCAAAACACGAAAACTGGAGCAAGTTAGACAGACAGTTGTGAGCATCAAAAATAAGAACAGACTCTTCTCCCTCAGTCACTCAGTAAAAACCATGGAAATCAAGTGTAAAGTCATTCACCGATGACCTGGCAGAACATGCTGCACATATATGTGCTTCCAGACTTTGCTCAACCTCCCCCCATCACCACCACCAGCAACCGTCCCAAGTTCACTGTGTGGACAACCCCAGTTCTATTAACCATAGCTCATAGGAGGCTGGAATGGTGGCTGAAGGGGCACATAGAGCAGTGGTTGTAGAAAGAAAGTATAACTTAGTTCCTGTACCTTGTCAGAGAGAAGACCAGACAAAATCACTTAGGAGCTGAACTCCCTAGCCCCTTCATTCCCTCCAAGTATAAGGAAGGTGAGTCTCTATTTTGCACTCACTCCCACTTAGATGGTGACTCCTCCAATTGTGTCCTTATACCTAGTTGCTCCTTTTTTATCTAAACTTGGATCCATTAATTTCCTTCCCCACCACTTCTTTCTCTTTCATCCTGAGGGTCATTTTTCTTCCCCCATTCACACTAGAGCTCAAAAAAACATAAGAGGAAAAGTAATGGTTGACCTAATTACAAAGCAATAATTCCCTTTTCTGTGGCCTAATTGCCAGACTGAAATTCCTCTCTGAGCATTGAGTGAGTAGGGGCTGAGAAAAGGAAATTGAAAAGAATGGTAACTCAAAAACTCAGAAGAAATTTAAAGTATGAAGTAGAAGCAAAATCATTTCTGGAAAGGATCAAGGTGCAGAGTAGAAGGGACTCTGAAAATGAACTGTCCATGAGAGTAAAGCCCCCATCCTGGGTAATCTTTTACTCAACACCCCCTTGGAGACCTGTAAGGCTACCTCAACCACTAGCTGCAGCTAACAAACTTATATGTGTTGCTAGTTTTTTATCTTTTTTTTTTTTCAAACAGACTGATTTATGATTTTTTTCTTGTACAAAATGATCTTTTAGACATCGCATTTAATATCTCTATGTCTGGGCATAGGTCCTAGTTATCTTCGTGTTATTGATTTCTTGTTTAATCCCATTGTTGTCAGCCAACAGTGTGATTTTAATACTTTTAAATTTATTGAGACCTGTTTTATTGCCAGATTATGATCTATCCTGGTAAAGTACCACATGTACTTAAAAGTAATGTGTTTTGTCGTTTTATGTTGTTCCTATGAATATCAATCAAATCAAAATGATTGATAGTGTTATTCAGATTATCTATGTTTTTCATTTTTTTTCCATCTTTTGTCTAATTGTCCTACCAGTTCCTGAAAGGAGCTCTCAAAATATACAACTAAGAATGTATACTTAGTTATTTCTTCCTTTAATTCTGTCAACTTTTGCCGCATGTCTTTTAAATCTTTGTTATTGGGCCCTTGTGCTCTTATGAATGTCAAGACTTTCTGAAGGATTGTGCCTTTTATCATTATGAACACTTTCTCTTTATCTCTGGTAATGCATTCTGTTTTCATATATATTTTATCTGATATTAATATGGCAAAGTCAGCATTCTTATGCTTGCTGTTTGCATAGTGTATCTTTCCCATCCATTTATTTCAACTACGTATGTATTTATATTGAGCATTTGTCACTTTTATATGACATAGAGTATGCTCTTGTTTCTATTTGCTTTGTCTGTCTCTGTGTGTGTGTTACATGTTTGTGTGTGTGTGTGTGTGTGTGTGTGTGTATGTGTGTAATGCACACTAGCAAGATTAACCTTGACTTGGAGTATTTAGCCCTATTAACATTTAATGTAATTATTAATAGAGTTGAATGTGGATTTGCCCTTTTATTTATTGCTTTCCACTCACTTTACTCTCCAGTTTATTTTTTCTTTATCCTTTATTTCTTTTTTGCTATTTATGGGGAGGAGTATTTGAATATTTTTAGAATTCCATTTCAAAATTTATTTTTGCTATTTCAGCTCTCTTTATTTACTTATTTTGCATTTTTTAAAACTGGTTCACTTAGGGATTATCAACTATACAGCTATCTGACACTTCTCAGTCCATCAAGTCAGTACTATTTCACATAAAATAGAAATATCTTGGACACTTACAGGTGTGTTTTCTCATCCTTTATGTTATAGTGGTTGTGTTTGTATTACACATACTTCCATTATAAACACCTCAATACAGTATACTAATTTATGCTTTAAATACTTGCATAATTTATAGATATATTACATAAAATCAAAACCAAGTTTTCCAGATATTTACCATTCCTAATGATGTTTATCCTTTACTGAGAATCTGAATTTCTTCCCTTTTTTTTCCTAGAGAATTTATGGAAAACAAAACTAGTCAATAGGTGTAAAGTCTCAGTTTAGTAAGATAAACTCTAGAGATTGGCTATATGGCATTGTACCTATAGTCAACAATAATGGATTATAGTTTAAAATTTGTCAAAAGAATAGATCTCATGTTAGATATTCTTACCACAATAAAATAAAATTCAAAAATAAAACAAAGAAAATTAAAATAAAAAACCTACTTTAGCATTTCTTATAGTAAGTACCAGTGTGCAGACAATAAATTTTCTTAGTTTATGTTATCAGAAATGTCTTTATTTCACCTTCATTCTGAAGGGTATTTTCAGTGAAATAGACTTCTAAACTGACAGTTTGTGTGTTTTTCTTTCCTCTCTCTAGCTTTTTTTTTTTTTTTGGTACTTGAAAGATATTTTATCCTCTCCTGGCCTCCATGGTTTCTCATGAAAAGGCAGCTGTTAATTAGACTGTTGTTCCTGTGTATGTACAGGTCACTTTTCTCTTCTTTTCAACATGCACTCTTATATTTGGCTTTCAAAAATTTGACTAAAATATGCCTCAACATAGGCTTATTTATATTAATTTTGCTTGGTGCTCATTTAACATTTTGCATCTACAAAATTTCTATCTTTCATAAACCTGGGAATTTTTAAAATTTATTTTGAAATATTCTTTTGCCCTAGTCTTTCTCTTTGCTCTTTCTGGTTTTCCAGTTTTCTATATGTTGGACTACCTAATACTATCTGAGAGCTCACTAAGATTTTCTTTTTAATCTTCTTTTCTCTTTGTTCTTTATTTTGGAAAATTTATCTTGATCTATTTTTTTTTCAGTTAATCTTTCCTTTATCATTTTTATTCAGCTAGTAAAGCCATCCAATTAATATTTTTATTTCAGAAATTGCTTTATTTAGTTCTAAAATTTTCACTGGATTCTTTTTTTATACCTCTCTCTCTGATAATATTTTCTTTACTGAAAATCCTAGGTTTTTGTTTCTTTGTTTTCGCTTTATAGAGAATAGCCATTTTAGTAATTTAAAATCTTTGTTAGTACAAACATCTGGTTGATCTCGGAATCAAATTTTATTTTCTCTTGAAAATGAGTCCCAAACAACCCATTTACTGGGATCCCTCCCTTCTTGGGAGCTCTGTTTTTCCTCCCTTCTCCTTATAAACTCCCCGCTTTGTTATTCTCCACTTTGCTAATGAACTCCTCACTTTGCTATACTTAAAAAAAAAAAGAAAGAAAATAGGTTCCATTTTCTTGTTACTTTTCTATGTTGAATATTTTTGCATCTTCAACATTATGTAGTTAACTTATGGAGATTCTAAATTCTATTTTTCTCCAGTAAATTTTTTTCCTTGATTTTACCAGGTAAATTTTTCAAACTGGATTTGAATTACAGATCCCATTCCTAGGCAACAGCTCCAACTTCCCTTCAATCTCCTGTCTTTATTCTGAGCTGCTCCAAGCCTGCTCTGCACATTTATTAATCAGAAGAAACTTGAAGATATAGATAGAACTGGGAGATACTCTCTCTATAGCTCTTTACCTTCTGGGGTTCTCCACACTCTTCAGCATTTGTGGTTTTCAATCTTTATTTTTGTGTCTCGTGAAGCCAGAAAGCAAGAGATCTGCTGCCATTGTCCATGGTACGCTATGTCACTGTAAGGGGACACTATGGCACTTGGTAGGCACTTAGCCCCATGCTTTAAGCCTCAGAGAGGGAAGTTGGTGTCATAGATAATCATCTCTCTTCCTCTGAGAAAACATACCGCTTCTCACTGAAGTCGCTCTATTAATACTTTGTTCTCCAACATTAGGCAGTTACTCTTAACCCTATTTTTAGATTTCATAGTTCTTTTCTACAGGAAGATCATCTGGTAGAATCTGACCCCGATGTACACAAAAAAAGAAAAGCTTGAATTACCTGTAACTCTTTTCTTTACCTCACATCCCACATTTAATTCTACCACAAATCTTGGGGGTTGTATTTTAAAATATTTCAATCATCAGGACACCTCCACAACTGCCATACCATTGGACACCACCAGCCTCTCTCACCTGCATTACTGCCACCGTCCTTTCATGGGCCTTCTCCTCATGTTGTTCTCCAACAGTGTGAAGACACTTCAACCAGAGCTGTTTTTCTAAAACAAGTCATATCGTCCCTAGGTCCTCACTTCACTCAGAGTAAAAACGTGAATTCCTTTTAATCAGTCACAAGTGTTGAAGTGGTGTAGTCCTCCATGACCTCTTGATATCCTAATATTCTCCACCTTCCCTCATTCTTCTCCAGAGCCCTGTCTTCCTTTCTCTCAAACATACCTCTTTGTGCCTACTATCTCTTTTCTAGAACACTGTTCACCAGAAATGTCCATGGCTTATTTCTTCACTTCCTTCATGTCTCTGGTCAAACATCATTTTTCCAATGATACCTTCCCTGCCTACATTTATAAAATAATAATTTGAACCCTTCTCCACACATCCTACTCTTTTATATTTTATTCTCACCTGGCTTTGTGCCTTCAAAGCACTTAGTTCTACTTAATCTATTATACTTTTATTAATGTATTTGTTTCCTCTTCTATCTTCACCCACCTCTTCCTTTAAAACAATGGCTTTGTTCCTTTCTATAGATTCTAATTTTAGATCACCATCCGCTTAATTGTAAATTTTCATTACATAATTTGCTGAATGAATCAATAGTAAATTCCATTTTGATAATAAATGCCATTCATTAATTTACCTAAAGTGTCCTTAAGTATTTAAATCTCATTTATTAAAATAGACACAGTTTTATTTTTTCCTGTTTTAAGTTCTCAGAACAGATTCTGTAACTAAAATAACATATTTACAAACATATTCAAGCAGAGTTCTTTTAAATCTGTTAAAACTAGCAAGTCAACTTGCTTAAAAGAAGTTGATTTTCAGGACCAACAGTTGGCATAATGGCTTTGTCACTGGACTCCCATGTAGTCGACCGAGGTTTAAGTCCTGGACCCAGTGGCTTAAACTCACACTGGGCACATGTGCATGTGTGCCCAATATCCCAAGAAGAGAATGGAGGAGAAGAGATTGCAGTGTGTCTATCCCTTCTAGGGGGGTGATTTCTCACTTTCTGTCTCTCTCATCTCTCTCTCTTTCTGGCAAGCCTATGTGCCCTATAGCAAAAACCTCTCCAAAAAAAAAAGGGCAGTTGAGTCTCAAATTGGAATAACAGTATTGTCATATTTTATAATACATCATGCTCTCTTAATATTAATATGAAACATGAAATATATACAGATTGCCTTAATGAGTATAAAATTTACTCCTAGACTTAACATAAACACATGACTAGCACAGACTTGATTTCTTTCTTTCTTTCTTTCTTTCTTTCTTTCTTTCTTTCTTTCTTTCTCTCTTTCTTTCTTCTTCTTTTTTTTTTTAATCAAACCCTCTGGATTTGCCTTTTTGACTAAAGCACATTATTCCAGGCAAACTTAGGTTACTTTCTTAAGTTATATCTGGACACAAGATGGAAAATTTACTACCACAGTACATAGTGTTATTGGACATAAGCTTACAGCCAGAGTTAGTGGACATAAGTTTACACAAGGAAAGTGTACCTTGAAGCTGCACTTATCCAATGCAATGATCTCCAGTCTCAGACTCAGTAAGCCTTCTTTTAGAATCATGTGGCAATAGCAACTCAGAGTCCACATAAAGCAAATGAATTGATACTGTCATTAAATCTCTTCTTTTAGAATCATGTGGCAATAGCAACTCAAGAGTCCACATAAAGCAAATGAATTGATACAGTCATTAAGTCCTCTGAAGAATAATCACTTTTCCAGGCTTTCTTAGGCAATTTTGATAGCTGCATTTCTGCAACCCCACATTTGATTTTCCCCACAACCTGAATGTATTTAACCCACCTATTAGCCATGTAAATCTAACTGCTGGCCAGAGTTTTAAGATCATTTTAACAACAAAATTTGCTTTCCTTATAGATAGCTGATAACACTCCTTTCATTTTCAGTTTTGCTTTACTTAATTGGGGCACCCATACTTGAGTGGCTCACATATAAATTCAGGTAAGAGAAAATTCTAGCTGAGTTAGCAGTCCCTGATTCTCCTCTCTTCTGCTTTTACCATTCCCTCCAGACTCCCCAGGTTTTCTCAGGGCTATGATGTAAATTTCTCACCACCATAACTATTCAAAGCTTCTAGGAGAAGATTATTTACTCTATTTTTGACCAAGGTGGAAAAAATATGTTTACCTCTTGGTTTCATGAAGGAAACAAAGTTTCAATTGTACTGATGATTAGCATTTATTCAGGTATGTAATTACTTTACAAATGTCATTCCATTCATATTCATTCTGAAGCAGTATACCATTTTCAGATAAGAAAACCTGACAATTAGAGAATCAAAGTAAATTATCAAAATTCACAATGGGAGAACCAAAATATGAGCTTGAATGTGTGTAACTCTTCCTCCTCTGTCACTGTAGAGTGAGGCCACACATGTAAAATCCTAAGTATGGTCAAGAGGTCAGGTTTACAGATCACATAATTCTATCAGTCAATTAAAATATGGTCATAACTAGACTTGAATGAGATTACCTAATCTGCTCTAATTCCTTTTCAGTGCTTAATTCTGTCTATGTAGATACCAGCAAATGAAGGCTTGTCAAAACTAAAATTCAAGTCTCAGAAATATCATGATTGGCCTATAGTCAAATCTGGAAAGATTCTCAATCTCTCTGCATATCTATTTGCCATCTTTTCACAAATCCCTGAGTCTTCCTCTCTGCATTTCACCTGCTGTGCTGAGTACTTATATAGACACTAACACCCCATGTGCCTTGATAATAAAGTCAATAGGGCCATCTTTCCCAAATGGTTTACAGCAAGTTATCATCTCTAATGGCCCAAAAACATCAGAAGCAAAACTTGAATTGCTATGTTGAAGGACTAAATTCTTAGAACCAGAAAAAGTCATCTGAGAAAGCCTCTACTTTAGCATGGAAAAAAAAGTCAGAAAATTAATGACAAGGAAAACCAGCTTCAGGCAATTATCCAAAATTAAAGTAGGAAAGCAGGCAGTATTAGGGTAGTCTGAGAGCAGAAAGCATGGATCTAATCATTGGGATGAAGACATAGAGGAAGACTTACTGTTTTGAGAATAAGAGTGAGACACAACTCCAGACACTGGGGAAGTATATGGCAAGATTCCATGGCAAGGCCTCAAGTCCACAGCAATAAAACCAAAATCCCAGGCACTTAAACTGTAATAAAAGGTGAAACATTGATCACAAAAACCAAGGCAGGTAGCAACTCTTTGACTAAAACTATGGTAGAAGGTCTGTAACGCCAACACCAGATTGACTTCTGAGTTATGGATCCTCAAATTCTTCTTAAGAATAAAATTAATCACTGTCTGTGCCTAGGGAATTCTAAATTGGAAGATTCAAGCAAAGCAAAGTCCTAACCTTTGAAATCTTATTTCAAAGACTGTGTATTCCTTTAAACCAGGGATAAGAAAACTTTGTCCATGAAGTTCCAAATAATAAATATTTTAGGGTTGGCAGGCCTCATAGTTTCCTTGGCAATTACTCAGCTCTACCATTTTGCTGTGAAAGCAGTTGCAGACATTCAGACAATACCTACACAAAAGAGCATGGCCATGCTCCAGTGAACTTTATGGATGATGAAATTTGAATTTTATAAAATTTTTATGAGCTGCAGAATATTATTTTTCTTGTGAGTTTTTTTCCCCCTCTGATCACTTAAAAGAGTAAAAATTATCCACAGTTTACATGCCATATGAAAAGAGGTAGGAGCCAAAATTTGGCCCACAGTCCATAGGTCGCCCACTTACTATGTTAGATGACATAGTGCCTTTCAGTTTCCTGTGTGAAAGACTTCTCTAGCTTTCCCATTTACTTGCAGACCAGGGAGCTGTGACGGTTTCTTGGCTGAATAAATGAACAAACCCTTGACATACAAGTTCCTCCCCAATGTACATGTACTTGTCGCTCACAATTTTTTTTATTGATAGTAGGTGTTGGATAAGAAAGGTAAAGTCCATAAACCATCTGCATGATTTTTTTTGTCCTCCATTGAAAAATAGCCTACAGTAACTTATAGAATGGCTGTACCAATATTTATGTGAATATACATGTGCAATATTAACAATTGTCCTATTCACAGGTTACTATTTCTGACTCTCAAGTTTTTCCATAATTTACTTAGTTATTCTTTCTCTCTCCTTCCTTCAGGATGACCTTCAATAATGCTAGTATGATAAAAATCTGTTTTATCCCAGCAACAGCTATATATCTCAGGGAATAAAGGAGAATTTCCCTTTGCCCATTCTCACTTGTTATGGGTACTCTCATAAAAAAGACTAGCACTCAAAAGAAATTGCTGTGGTCTGAAAAGAGTTGATAAACTAAATTCACTGAGCATGCCAGTGGAAAAAAAAATTCTACTCTTAACAACTGAAACTTAGAAACTTTCCCTGTGTTTCTCCAGAAATGAGGAAATTTTAAAAATAAATCATTCTATAGTGCTTTTGCATTTTAAAAAACTTTTATTCTGACTATCAAAGTAACACGTGCTTATTGGTATTTATAATTTCAAGCCTTCCCTACCTTTATCCTCAAACACAAACATTTCCAAGTTAATGCTTAAAGAAGCTTTTGGACTCTACTTCATGTTATTACTTACTAATGTCATACCTCTCACTGTAATAAAGTATGAAAAGGTTAAAGTACAAGAATCCTCAGAAATATCCTATAAATATCCTTTATCCAATATAAGATAATTAATATCTAAATTTGCAAAGTGAGATGAGAGAAACAAAGGTAACTCTCTCTAAAAGTAAAAGAAAATAAGAATGAAATCAGGAAGTTCCCCAAAATCAAAGAATTTCCTTGTTTGAAAATTTTGTATGGTTCATGCTTAATTATTTGTACTAATGAAGGACAGGAGACATACAAAAATGAATGAATCAAATTATTTATAATTTTATAGTATTTTCACAGTCTGAGAACCCACACAAAAACTTTTCCTTTTTTTTTTTTTTTTAAGTTTGCTACAAGGCATATGCACTTGCTAGAGAGAAACAGAAAGAGAAAGGAAAAGTAAAAAAATCACTCCCCAGGTGAATGATCATCCAGCAATCTCTTCTCTTTCATTTCCTCTTGGGATTTTGGGCACACATGCACACATGCCCAGAGTGATTTTCAAGCTGCTGCATTTGGGACTCGAATCACATAGTCAGCATGTAGGATCCAGTCACCTTAACCTCCATGACACTTGCTGACACTCAAAAACCCTTTCAAAAAGCAATATTTTGGTTTCTAGTTTCTAGTTGATAACATGTTTATGTTAAAATGGACCAAATGGATTTTGAAGTTCTCTCTGTTCTTTCATACAGAGTGAGAAACTGGATTCCAGAAGGCTATTACCATGAGTCACAGCTCATCAGCAAAGCTTTGATCTGCAGAGTTCAAGTGTGTAGAGAACACTTCCTTCCTGGTTCAGTCTTGTCTCTCAGGCTTTTGTGGATTAGACCTTGTACTTATCCACAGTTGAGTTCCGCATTGCAGCCATTTGAGCCAGAGACTGGAGCCTAGTAAGCACTAAATGTTCTTAACTTCATTCATCAAATATGTATTACGCCTTTAACCATGTGCCAAGAATGGTTAGCTGTAGACAGAGAAGAGAACAAAATTCTGGCATGCCCTGCAGATTGCTTCCCTGTGAATGGTTTACGTTTTGTGGATAGACCATCTCTAGATTTTTTTTTTCTTTTTAGATTTTTTACATAGGGTGTGTGTGCTTGCCAGAGAGAGATAGAGAAAGGAGGGAAAGCGAGAAATCACAGGGGAATGGCTGCACCGCAAGCCTTCCTTCTTCATTCTCCCCTCAGCATACTGGGCACGTACACACACGTGACTGGAGTATCTTTCAAGTCACAGGAACCAGGACTTAAACAGCAGAGTCAGCCATGTGGAAACCAGTGCTTTAACCAAGTCCCCTCTGGCCTATTTCCAGGCTTTTAATATCCAAACTTCACAGAATATATCTATCTTTAAATAAAATATTTTTAGAATCAATATATAGGGAGGAAAAGCATTTTAAAATAAGTATTAATTGCTCTCAAATTCAAATTCAAGTTTTTTTTTTAATTCAAATTCAAGTTTTTAACTAAACATTGTGATGGAAAATCTCAAATTATATCATGAAAACAATTGTAAAATATCACAATCTCACGTAGACATTTTGAAAATTAGGGTGTCAACATAATGGATGTATGTCTGGGGTATCTCTAGGAGGTGATCTGTTCCTACATATAAGGCCACTGATGTTAAAAGTAGATTATCTGACAGCACAGAAAAGGATTCTTTTCTGGACTTTATATTTTTATCCTATAGTTCTTCATACATAAATGCTTTGCAACATTTGCAAATAATGAATTCATAATAGGTACATGTTAAGAATCGGTGTGTGGAGCCAGCAGGTGGTGGGGTACTTGCAGTGTTGGACTCCCACATGACTGACTACAGTTCGAGTCCCACACTTGCTCACTCTCTCTGTTTCTCTTGTCTCTCTCTGGTCAAATTAGATAATAATAATAATGAAAAATAAATAAATAATTATTGAAAAATAAATTGGTTGTGGGTTTGGGGTTGCTACATAATGCATCATACTTTTTGTCCCCTTTTAATATTGAGACTAGATTTCCAGATAACATTTCACACAGAACATATTATTTTTCTGTAATGGATTACTAATATTAAGAGGGAGTTGTGGCCAACCAAGGTGGCACAAGCAGGAGGGCACCTCTGTGTGAGGCAGAGGTTGTGTGGGAGGCCCACTTCAGTTTCCAGTCCAACCTAATAGGTTGGGTGCCATGGCATATACCTGTAATCCTAGTAAACTAGAAGGCTGGGACAGGAAGATTGTAGCTCAGTGGGAGAGCCTGTCAAAAATACCTATGTTCTGTATCTCTCTCCTTTTCTCTCTTGCTTAAAAAATAAAAATAGGAAAGACAGAGTTGCTTGGTAGGCAGAAATCCCTGCTCTAGTGGAGCTTACATTACAGAGGCAATAGAGAGACAATAAACATGACAGATGAGTACATTATACAGTATGTTAGATGGTAATAAGGAGTGGGGTAATTAAGCCAGGAGTTAGGGAGGGAATATATCTATTTATGTGTGTGTGTTTGTACACATGTATATCCATGTGCATATAGGTATATGTGTGTGCATATGTGTATGTATGTACGTGTGTGTACGTATGTGTGTATGTATGTATATGGCAAGGGCCAATGCAATTTTGAGAGGCATTCTCAGGAAAGACCTCGCCAAGAAAGTGATACATGAGTAAAACCTGAAAAACATAATGAATTCATAATAGGTATATGTTGGTAAAAAGCATTCCAGAAAAGGAAAGAAGCATAAAGAATATCCCTGGTAAATTTCAAGAGTAGCAAGTTGAAGCTTGGCAAGAGAAACTTAAGTTTGGGGAAGAGTAAAAGTCAGGCCATCAACGAAGCAAGAGGGGTGATGAAGTACAAACTGAAATGATAATGGTAGAAACAAGAGGTTGAATGTTGTTGTTGTTTTTCCTGGTATGGAGCCAACCCGTGTGTCCTCCAACCCGTTTTTTTTATTTTATTTTATTTTATTTCTAGTTTACCCAAGATAGCAGCTTTGTGCATAAATCTACCCCCATCTGCTTCCTTGAGAACCATGTGATCATAGAAACATAGCTAATTATAGGGAAGGTCTGTTTCATAGCCACAATTATTGTAGCAACTAATCAGATCCCATGGCACAAAATTCTATTTGTGAGCCATTTTATTCTTCATTTCCTAAACACATGTCTAGTACAAAATGGCAACAGCATGTGCCCTCTAGTGCCGAGGGCCAACAAAACGGATATACTGAAACATGTTGACAGAAAGGATCGTGGAATGTCCCTTCTTAGCAATGTTTAAGAGGAAAGTCCTCCCAAAAGTCCTTCCTTTGGGAAGGACTCCTACCCAGGGAGGTAGGTAGACATTGATGAGCCCTCTCAACAAAGTGATTCTATTATTTTTCTTTGAAGATCTCTTATGGGTGTAAATTATTTAATGGTTACACAGACTGTTTCTTTTCTTCTTGGAGAAATCGCATACTACATAAATCATATACGGATTTCTGTCAAGTTGAAATGGTGCCCAAAACTACATACCTCCTAACCAGGTGGTTTTTTTCTTTAAATACCAGAGGGCTGCTGTCATGAAATTTAATTTGATCCTGAAATGCTTAACAAAGACCAAGACATGAGGGAAGCAGAGGTCAGACCCAGACACATGGGTTGGGAAAAAGAATGATGATACAGATTCTAGTGACAGCGCTGTGCTGACACAGAGGCAGATGAGGAGAAAGACACAGAAACTTTGAAGGTGAAAAGGAGGAGAAATCAAAGAGGATAGTCTGAAGAATAAGAAAAGATTTTAAAATAGCATTTTCCAGGCAAGTGCTAAGTTGAATCCTCTTTTGTGATGATATCAGTGTCTTTCTGCTTTATAGCAGCTTTGGTATAAAGAAGGGAAACTATCATCCAAAGGATTTAAACAAAAAGGGGCAAGAAATGCAAAGTTAATTGGGAACCTAGCCTGAAATGTAATCAAGATAACTGGACAGCCATTACCTTATCAGAAGAGAAAACAGAAATGGTGACAATGTCATGGGCAAAATAAATTTTATCACATCTTCCAATCATTACATGTATTTTTGACTTACAAAATCAAGATTTGTTTTAAAAGTAAAAAGTTAAATATAACTAAGTTATATAAACCTAGTTTTTCTTTTTTGGAAAGGAAAATGGAAAACTTCAATATAAAAATAGATGTATTAACTTATAAAGTAAAAATTTTAAGTGGAAACATGATGACCAACTGTGAATAGTATAAAATGAGAAATAAATTCTTTGGAGGTGGGGAGTCAGATCAGATGTGAAGACCAAGAACACTAACCACCTTGCGTACCTCTGGCTTTAATGTCTGGGCAGTGTTCAATGGTTTATGACACTAAGGAAGTCAGGGATGAGTATGGAATTCAACTTGTAGTTTGCAATCACTTTTCTCTGGTAATTAGGAGGGAGAAAAGGAAAAAGTCATGTATAAGATTACTCTATATTAGAAGATACCTTTTAAAATAACTAAAGAGGGTCAGCAGGTGGCATAGTGGCTACAGCATTGGATTCCCATGTGGCCAACTGAAGTTCTAGTCCTGGACCTGGCAGCTTGAAAATCATGCTGGGCTTGCGTGATCCATGCCCAAAATCCCAAGAGGAGAATAAAGGAGAAAGGACTGTGGCATGGCCATCCCCACCGAGGAATGATTTCTCACTTTCTATCTCTCCGTCTCTGGTGAATGCATTGCCCTGTTCAAAAATCTCTGAAAGAAACCAAAAAACAAACGGAATGTTGTTCATGAGTTTCAAAACTCCTTAGAAACTGTGGCAAAATAGGCAATACCTAAAGAGTTCTTAATCCCAAGAATGACTCCACATGATGCCAATAAAGATGCCATTATACTCTCCACATAGAAGGAAATTCTTCTTTTACTAATAAAAGCTTTGAATAAAATAAACAACAGTTTTTAACCAGAGAAGACCTTCCATAGAGTGGGATGGACAAGTCAAGTAGAATTACTTCATTGCTTTTAGGGAAGGGGTATAAGAAATGAAGAAGTAATGAGAGGCACGGGTCGCAAAGTTGAAGATTCTTACTCAGTTCCAGTGATACTTCTGCCCTTTGCTGCAGTAAATGGTAACATGAGGTTTGTTACCGGAAATGAACGATTTTGTTATAATGAAAGATGTGGTCTGCACAGTATTTCTCTGACTCCCATCCATCCCAGTGTGCTCTTTCCTAGGGTGCCATGTATGAAGGCCAGTGAGTCCTATAACTGCCCTCTTACATCTTAGCTTTGAGACCAGTCTTAAGTTCAACATCCTAAAACCAAAAGCAATTCCAGCATGATGAGGGAGGAAATGGTGTACTAAATTTCATAAAGATTAGAAGAAAACACACTCAAATATAGAACTACTGTAGTCAAAGTGTAAAGTAGGTATGCATAGCATTACAAAATCTTAGTTCTCACTTTCTTATTTTCTGCTAAATGCATAAATACAGGAAACTGAAGTCCCCCAAATTTAAAGACCCTCAAACAATAAATAATAAATGTGTGTCAAAAAATGGTTTACCTGCATTTTGCTTAGCTTATGGCAGTGTTAGAAATAAAATCCAGATTTCTTTATTCTTTTCAAGACATTTCCTGGGGGACCAGCAGTTAGCATAATGGCTATGTCACTGGACTCCCACGTAGTCAACCGAGGTTCATGTCCCACACCCGGTGGCTTAAAACTCACGCCGGGAGCATGTGCGTGCGTACCCAAGATCCCGAGAGGAGAATGGAGGAGAAGGGATTGTGGCATGACCATCCCCCCTGGGGGGTGATTTCTCACTTTCTGTCTCTATGTCTCTGTCTGTCTGGCGAGCGCACGCACCCTATAGCAAAAACCTCTCCAAAAAAAAAAAGACATTTCCCATCACAAACCATACCTACTCCCTCCCTCACTCATACTCAGTCTGTCATGGATAGGATTCCATTTTGAAGCATGCCATTAATTAAGCATATGAGTTAGGAGAAAGTAATGTTCTATGCCTCAGGGGTGTGTGTTTTATATCTTTTTAAAATGTATCAGGACCAACAGGTGGCATGGTGGTTAAGGCAATGGGATCCTTAATAGCCAACCGGTTGAGGCCTGGACCCAGCAGCTTCAAAAGCACATGTTCATGCATGCTACGAACCCCAAGAGAATAGAAGAAAAAGGATTGCAGTGTGGCCATCCCTTCTGGGGCATGATTTCTCATTTTCCCTCCCTCTGTCTCTCTCTGGCAAGCACATATGTACTGTAGCAAAAACCTATTTAAAAAATTACACATGTGTCCTTCAGTTCAAAATGTCCACCCTGGCTGTCATTACATTTAACTGGCAGCTACAATTAAATCATGAGCAGGTTATACACATTAGTATGACTTGAAAATTACTGATGATTAAAAGGGGATTTTCAACTATAAATCCAAAAGATGCCATATGATAACTCAGGCATTATTTGAAACTTAGGCAAAGTTACTCTTGTCCTTATTTTTCATTTTCAGAAATAGATGGGTATTAGCTCAGAAATACATGCAGAACAATTTGACCTTACGTAATTTACATTTAGTTAATCTACAGTGCGACTGAAATCACTCCTTACAAGGGTGTCTGACTGGGCAGGTCCACAGCTGGTTTGACAACTGAAACTCTTCTTTGCCAATTAGTATAGAAAATGTATCCTTGGCTAAACCTCTAAGGGCTTTCTTCTCATCGCAAAAGAAAGCCAATTGGCTAACAAACAAGAG
Organism: Tupaia belangeri chinensis; assembly: GCF_000334495.1. Lineage (NCBI taxonomy): Eukaryota > Metazoa > Chordata > Mammalia > Scandentia > Tupaiidae > Tupaia > Tupaia belangeri. The sequence goes on along the minus strand of NW_006159452.1, from coordinate 379,543 downwards.
AATTTTTGTATTAATGACTTCTTGATGTCATCCCAATCTTGGCATTCTGTGTGCCATGAAAATTAAAGTATTAAAATGTATCCTTCCATATCTGCTCCTCAAGGCCGTATTGAGGTAAACATGTAAGAAACATCTCATATCTGTGTGATCTTCCAATTAATCCTAATCTCTAGCATGTGGCTAACTTTAAATTCAAAGATTACTTATTTTAAATAAATAACATTCTGCTCTTCTGCATAATAAATACTTAATTGTCTCCCTTTTCATCATAAGCTCCTTTGCTCTATTATCCTTAAATTTTATGGATTGTCCAAACAGCAATAGGAAAACTATTCTTAGAATTATGTATTTTTATAATATATATGTGTGGTATAGTTTTATTAAACATGGAAAAATCAATATATGCCTTATTGTGTTTAATCTAACTAACCATAACATGTATACTGAACTTCTTTTTAAAGTCATAAGGTAGCAGATAAAATCATTGTCGTATGTAATATCCATATGTGTAAAATCTTTAATAAATAGTTTTATAAATTAAATTAAAGATTTACTAAGTCATCTTAAAGAAATTTTGGCAGTCAGATTTGGGCGTATCTAGTGTGTTGGCTCATTTTTCTCTAATTAGAAACACTGTGGGAAAATCCTTAGAGGGGAATTACTATGGATGACAATAAGTGATTTTCCTTTAGTTATCCAGGTCTTGTGGTCTCTATTAATTATAACCATGCTGGGGAAAGTACGACTGCTGAAGCAATTAACGTACTCTTTGGGCAAGAAGAGTGAAGAAATAAGCAACATTGTGGTAACTGGGTGACCCAACACAGAGAGGAACTAACTTATTATTAGACATTGTTCAAAAAGTGAAATGTAATAAGGTAAAAAGAAATAGTTCTGATTTATATACAATTATACAACAAATGGTTATACCATTCAAAGAAGATATATTAAACATTCTAATCAGGGAAAAAACAATTGTTAGAGTAACAGGAGACTGTCGAGGAAGGAAATAAGGGCCTAAACTTTGCTTTTCTCTTTATCCAAAGGATAGCCCTGAATTTCCTGAATTAGCCCTGAATTTCATCCAATTTCAAATGCACGTAAGACGTAGAAATTAAGCATTCTAGGTTCTAATCTTGACTCCATCATTTACTAGCTACATATCTTTGGGCAAGCTACTCTTACCTCGGCTTCCTCATCTGCGAAGTGACAATAACGTTAGTACCTGTCTCTAAGGGTTGCTGTGAGAATTAAACGAGATATATACAGAAAGCATTTATAATGGTATGTAATAAATGCTACAGAAAAGTATTAATTATACTTAGTGTTGTTATTATTTCTGGAATGTTCTTAAAAATAATTGAACTCCTGCCTTACTCCTTCCTATCACCACCCTGTTCTTTCAAGTAGGTCTCCTCTACGTCCCCATATCCACCACTCTAGAGGACAGAAGTCCAAAGTCAGGGTATCGCCAGGACGAGAGAGAGTATCTACTCCCTGCCTCACTCCTAGCTTCTGGCAGTTGCTATAGTCATCTGTGTTTCTAGCTTGCTGATACATCACTTGCCTTCTTGCTTTCATCATCACATGAAATTCTCTGTGTTCAAATTTCCCTCTTCTTATAAGGACTCCAGTTACTAGATTAGGGCTTGCACTAATCCTCCATGACCTAATTTAATTTACTCTATCTGTAAAGACCCTATTTCAAAATGAGGTCACATTCACCATTGCCAGGGGTTAGGACTTGAATGTGTCTTGCTGGGGGCACGATTCAGCAAACAAAAATAAGTTGTTTATTCAAATGACTTCACACATTCACGTAATTCTCTCCTCATCTTCCTTCTGTATTTCTGTTTCTCCTGTCCTTCATAGTTGCTACAGTTTGAATGTGCCCCACAAAATGTCATGTGTTAAGATTTGATCATGGTAGGGGAACCAGCAGATGGCATGGCGATTAAGGCACTGGGCACTCCCACATGGCTGACCACTGTTCAAGTCCTGGATCTGGTGGCTTGCTTTCTCAATTTCTTTCTGTCTATCTCTCTCTGGTAAAATTAAGATAAATGAATGAATAAATAAAATTAAAGAATTCTTTTAAAAAATTTTGGTCATGGTGGGATTAAGAGGCTGAAACCAAATCAGACAATGATGTGGAGAGATAGGGCCTCTGGGGGATCATATTGAGGAGGGGCTTCCATAGTGGAAACTGAAGAGGTTATCAGGAGACACAGACATGTTCTGCCCACCATGTGATGTCCAGGGCAACCTCGACACTCTACCAATAGAATGTGAGCCCCTGATCTAGGACCTCCAAAATCATGAGCTAAATAAATGTCTGTTCCATATAATTTACCCAGACTCAGGTATTTCTGTCGTTAACAAAACAGTGAACTAGAACATAGTCAACTCAGTTCCTAAAGCATGCCCAAGGACTAGTGCATTCACCTCTCTTTATATTTCCAAGCAGTTGAGAACGTTTTCAGTATTCTTGTATGTTCTTCCAAGCTAGAGCCTAAGCCATTAAAAAGTAAATGGATCTGAGGACACTTCCCATTCTCCAAGGTCCCTAGCACTCTGCTGGACAGAGAGTATATCCTTTTTAAGTGTTATCGATGGGTTTACTACTTTGCTAGTTTAATAAATGTGCCTATACATATTATTTTTCTGTTTATGAAATACTTCGGAAATGAACAACATATTCAAGTTGTGTTTTATTTATGATGCTTACTAGACCAGGGAAATGAGCTTGAGAGCACTTTGTAAGTCATTATTTTGAGAGAATTGTGGGGGAAGAAAAGGAACAGAGGAGGAGGGAGGGAAGTTCCCTTGATAGGGTCTCATTACACTGCAGTCCCTTCCCAGTCTCCCAGCCAGCCAAGATCACAAGCATGCATGGGTGCATCTGACATGTTTGGGTCAAGTTGGAATCTGAACATATGGCCCCAGTATTACAAAGTGGCACCTACCACCTATGCCACCATAGCTGGGCCTGTAACTGTTTCAATAAAAAGTATAACATATTTGGTCTGTCTTCAAAATCATCTTAAAATCTAGTTAGGAAAACAAGGAATAGACAGAACAATTAGAGGGAAAGAATGATTTATGTAATGTAGTATCACATCATTGTAAACTAAATTGATAATGTATGACATGAAATAATTTTAAAGTAAAGCAATATGTGATAAGGAGCTAATCATGTGGAACAAACTAGAAATGTAAAATAGAAGAGATCAAAGTTATTCTTCAACTATAAAACTGCGGATGGAGGAGGGTAGTGTTGGGTTTTTGTTTATTTTCTTGTTTTAGTTAATTCACAAAAGAGATGTTGCTGTCATCTGATCATTTGATGATCAGAATAATGGTTTGCAACTTACAGGATTTTCAGTCTTGTCTTTCTGATCCATTCTTAGATCAAGCAACAGAATGTATGATTTGCTCACGTAACTGTCATACAAAATCAGACACCACAATGACCTGAACTCCAATTGTTCCTCTTCTCACTGGCTACAACAGAACTTGAAATCTCAGGACCAGAAGAAACATTCCTGATTGTTACCTCTTAGGATTGTTCTAAGGAATATCAACCCGTATATTATAGCTGAAAACTGTCTGCCAAAAGTTTTAATTCATTGGTCCTAGTTCTGCTGGGCCACACAAGACCAAGTTTAATCCCTCTCCCACATGACAACCCTTCAAGCAGCTGAAAGCAGTTATCAGTCTCTCTGTATTTTCCCTCTCTCTAGCTTAAGCTGTATGACATGCTATCAAGACGCTTTTCCCTCCTGATCATGCTCACCTGTGTGTGCCTCACCTTGTCTATCACCCTGCTATGGGTGCTGCCCAGAATTAAATAAAACTTACAGGTGCTTGCTGACAGCCACAGTGTATTCACAGCAAAATGCCCCAGAAACATCTCATGTCTCTTGTCTCTCTTCCATCACAATAGCAAGTGTCCAAGCATTTACTATAAATAAATTACTTTTTACAGCCTCTGCTGCAATATTTACCACTATAATCATCATGCTATTCTACTTTTGATAATAAAATTTGATGATATATAATAGCACATCCATAATTCAGAGATTTTTGAAGTCTATTTCAGTATAGGCATCAAAAAAATTCAGTTCCTTGGGAAGACATGATCGTCTGACATCTGTTGTTATGGGTTGAATTTTATACTCTCAAAATGTGTATGTGGAGGTACTAATCCCACAGTACCTCTGAATTCTAGTAATAAGGTTATATTAGGTCATCAGGAAAGTCATGATGTATTCTTCTGTGTTTTCCTATGCAAAAAATACATTATGACATTCCCAACAAGCCAATACATGTAGTTAACATGAGGTCATTAGAATAGGCTTCAGGGCAATGTGGTTGGTGCTTTTATACAATGCAGAAATTTGTACATGGGGACATATACATGAAGAACACCAGGTGGAAATGAAGACAGCCATCTACAAGCCAGAGAAACCTAGAACATATTCCTCTCTCAGTTTGCAGAAGGAACCACCCCCACAACACCTTTCAGACCTCTAGCCTCCAGAGCTGTGGGATAGTACATTTCTCTTATTTAAGTAACCCAGTTTGGGATGCTTTGTTATGGCAGCCCCATCAAACCAATTCTGCTCTTTTATCTCTCCACAAATAAAGTCCAACGAATGAAGACAAAAAGAAATAGTTAGCTTTTGATACATAGGAAACAATCCCCCAAATTAGCAGTTTAAAACAAAAATCATTTTTTTACTCAAGTAGGTAAACTGCTTAAATTTCCTGTATATTTTGGTTATCAGTCCCTTATTTGAGGCATAGTTTCCAAATATATTCTACCATTCTGAGGGCTGTCTCTTCACTCTAATTATTATTTCTTTTGTTGTGCAGAAACTTTTAAATCCTATGTAATTTTACTTGCCTATTTTTGGGATTATTTCCTGTGCTCTGGGGCTCTTATTTAAGAAGTCTTTGTCTACTCCAAGGGTGAGAGGAAGTGAATCAAGGAGGGGGAAAGAAAGCAAAACATTTCAAGGACACATAAATGGAAAATTATCTGTTGATGATAATGTGTAGGATAATATCTCTGACTGGTGAATATGTAGTATATTCATACTAGGAAATTTCGTTTTATATGCTGTAGAGATGTACAAATATTAAATATTAAAAAATTAATTAATTGAAAAAACAACAATCATTTCTTTAGTTCATGATTCTGCAGATTGGCAAACTGTACTCCATACTGCAAGACAGTTCTAGTCTGGATTGGACTCAGCCGACTTTACTCATGCACTACAGCTTAGGTGGTGGTCACCTGGGGCTGGCTGAGCTTTGATGGACTCTGCTGGGACATGTGAGAATTCTGAGACCTCCCTCTGTACAGTCTCTGGTCCTTCACTAAGCTAGCCGTAGGAGTTCCAAGAAGCAAAAGAGTAAGTCTCAAGGTTAGAGAATTTCTCAAGTCTCTTCTTACATCTCATTTACTACCATCTGATTAGTCAAAGTAAGTCATAAGACCAGTTTAGATCTAAGAAATAGGGCAATAGACCATCCCTTTATGGAAGGAATGCAAAGCCAGAGAAAGACAGAGAGTGAGGAAGAGGAGAAAGCACTTTCCGTGGGGAATTATCACACCGCAATTCCTTCTCCTCCATCTCTCCCTTTTTTCAGAACTTTGTGTTTGCACACGTACATGCTGAGGATGTTTCTCAAACATCTAGATTGGAGACTCAAACGATGCAGTCAGCCATGTGGGATCCAGCTGCCTTAATGACTAGGCTACAGAGCTAGCCTTGTTTATTAAAAAAATTCTTTTTTAAAAATAATTATTTTATTTTACATATTTTTCACAGTTTATTTATTTTATACATTCAATCACTATGTATCATTACAGCTTTTAAAGTAAATACACCGTGTATTAGTCTAGTTAAAGATTCTTACTGTGACCCCAAATAAGGGTGTGAGGCGCCATTTATTTACAGTAGTTAAATAAAACACTCACACAAAATAAATCGACACAATCCCTGCTTCTCTGTTGCATATTATTTAAAATTACATTTAACACAAGAGAACTAATATATTTAAGATGAAAGCATAAAATAAATGTATCCTACAGCAAGTAAATATAATCATTTTACAGAAGGTGAGAGGCTAAGCCCGGAGAGAAGAAACATCCTCTAGTTGAGTGGTTCTCAAACAAGGGTGATCTTCCCCTGAAGGGAGTTATGACAATATCCGGAAACTTTTATTTTTGTCTCCAACTAGAAGATGAGAGGAAGCTACCGGTACCTGGTGAATGGAGGCCAGGGATGCTGCTAGACATCCTACCATGCACAGGACAGCTTCTCCCAATACAGAATTCTCCAGACCAAAATGTCACTAATTCCATGGTTGCAGAGCCCTGTTTTATCTGCATTCTCTAATCAATGTTGACAAGTCTGGGAACGACGGCTTCTTCTCACTGTTGATGCCACCTTTCAGTAGACCCTCTTACTTGAAACTATCAGAAGGAAAAGCAATACTTCAGACCACAGAGGCAGGCAAATCTCTCTTTCCTGATGACCTCTCCTAGATACCAGAAATGCACAGAGGAGAATGGCTCGTCCCTGCTTTCTTAGACCCACAGTCCAGGAGGGACAACCTTTCTGTAACACTGCCAGGAAGGCATCCCCTTGATGACTCCAATTTCTCTGGGCCTCTGTGTTATGTTACAACTGCTCATTAGCATGGGCACTTCCCATTAGGCTTGGAGCTTCTTTTAGGGAGAACTTATCTCCCTCATCTTCAGGACCATAAATGCTGAATGCAGCAAGTCAAGAACAAATGCAAGAAGTGCATCACTCTAGTCACCAGGTTGTTAAGTAAGGGAGGCATATTACGTGTGGATCCCAGTCTAGATAAGATATGTGAAGCAGTAAAGAGGGTGGTCTAATCTACTGTCATACCTCTTGGATCCTGACACAAGTACATAACCTTAATGAGAATATAAAACTAGCTTTGTTATTCTTCATGTGTAAAGTTAAAGCTCAATACAACTCAATAATTTTTTAAAAATTTTTTTAAAACTCAATGAGGTGGCTCTGTGAGTTATACTCCTCAAGGAAAACCTGGTTGTCTACAGAATGCCTGGTGCCATTTACAGCAATCACTATTTTTAGGTCACTGGATATGATTATGTATTACAGGATTTGATTGGTGACCTTTTTCACTTAAGATCTTTGCTCTCTTTTTCACTGTTTAATGGGCCTAAAAAATATCTTTTTTACTATTCGTTTGAATAGAAATAGTCTTGTAACATTTTACTCCCACATAGTTTAATAGTCATCGAAAAGCTGTCATTTAAAAATACTTCCTCCCGTGTGCAAACATCTGGCCTACCCACTTAGCATTTTGAAATAAGTAGTAATTATCTAGACTATGTTTTGGCATGATATTGGGTGACAACTTAAAACCCCAGCCTTTATTCCCGACCCTGGCTTCTGTTTGTTATTGAGTAGAATTCACTTGATGGGAACCCCAGAGTTTAATTTAGTACAGCCTTCCAAAATTCATAATTAATTGTTTAGCTCTGCTTAACCACATGTTAGGTAAAGTCAGTAAAAACTAAAAATGGATCTGCGTGTTAGACATTAGGGATCAGGAAAATTTTGCAGCTGGATTCTGAAATTATGACATACTAGAATTAATAAGTGTTATAAAAGAGGTAAAAGAGGGAGGTGGGGTAGAGAATAAGAGGGAGGGATCTGCTAAAGTGTTACTGAAGAAACTGTCACAGGGAGTTCACTCAGGTGCATCCGTGAGGACGGCCCCTTGGCATCCCTCCCACTGATCTTGGAGTGGAATCTCACTAGCATGACTCTGAGACAGTTCGGGCAAGTCAATGTAATTCTCAAAGTTCCCCAGCGTGGTATACCCATTCATGGCAGAGAATGGCTCATTTCAACAGCTGTTCCTTCTCCTGCAGCCCACAGGAAGCCTATAACTCTCAGCCTCTTCACAGTGGAGAGCTAGCATGGGGTTCTGATCCATGGAAAGTAAGCAGAGGCAATGTACAGTGCATGCCAGGATTCAAGGCCTTCCTCCTTCAGCTGGCTTTGTGCACATGAGCTCAGAATTTAGAAAGACAGAGCCAAGGGACAGAACCAAACCGCTGCTCAGAGAAGAGCTGCTAATTGACCTGAACACTCATTTTAGACTTCACATGGAAGTCTTACAGAAATAAATTTCTGTCCCGCGTTACCTATATTAGGGGGTTTGCCTGTTGTAGCAGCTCACATTACCTTAACTAATGCACCAACTCTCTAGATAATTATCTAGAATGATTAAGAGAAGACAGTCACTAAAAAGAGCGACAGACAACATAGGATTTATTTCTTTATTAGTTCATTTTTGCAACAATTACTTAGCTCCTGAAAATGAGTTTGTTGCTATTCCAGGAACTAGAGAGAGTATGATGAACAAAATACACAATATGTCTGCTTTCATGGATCTTGCCTTCTAATGGACATAAGGGAAATGATGAAGAGCTATATAAGTAAGATATATACTATCTGAGAGAATTCATGTATGCTGTGAAAAATATCAGAAAATGTAGATAATGAGTCCTGGTGGCAGAGAGGATTGGATAGGACATGTAACTCGCCCTGATGTAACCATGCCTAGCTTCAAGTCTAAGTGACACCCAGAACCACTGACTTATACAAGGAGAAAGGTGTAATGGGGATAGTCTTGATGGTGTAGGGCAAGTAATTGTGGAACTGGGAGTGCCTTGATTGGGCTAGAGGAGTAGAGATCTTTTAGGGCCACCCATGAACATCACTCCAGAACAGTGTTCTATAAGGATGTTTATACCTTTAAATAATAAGGAAAAATAGGTGCTTATAAGGAACGTAATGATTTAGCTGAGAAAGTGAAGATAAATTGAGAGTATTAAAACTTCTAACTGAAATGTTTGCCATCTACTTTTGCCCATCCACATGAAAGTAAGTTAAAAACTATGTAGAACTGGAGGGTAAAACATTTCAAAGGAAAATATAATTAGAATTCAGAACTACATTAAAAATAATAGTATAGTGATGGCAACACATTAGTCACACTTTCTACTGATCATAAGAAAAGAATTAAGGTCAGAAGGAAAAGAAGGAGATAAGTAATACTTAATATTCATATATACCTGCTTTAAGGAAACAATACATAAAAATTCAATCCAACAAATCAGATATATTAGGAAGTGATTTTTTTTTCATGTTAAGAATAAAAGAATGTATTGCTCTAGAAGACTCACTTTAGGATTACTTGAAATACATAATTTTCAGGAATGATCTATCTCAAATGTATAAAAACTTGCCAGCCCAGTGACAGTGACGAAGGAAGTAGGGTGCCACTCTGTGATGCTAGAGCCACATGGGAATATAATTAGAATTCAGAACTACATTAAAAATAATAGTATAGTGATGGCAACACATTAGTCACACTTTCTACTGATCATAAGAAAAGAATTAAGGTCAGAAGGAAAAGAAGGAGATAAGTAATACTTAATATTCATATATACCTGCTTTAAGGAAACAATACATAAAAATTCAATCCAACAAATCAGATACATTAGGAAGTGATTTTTTTTCATGTTAAGAATAAAAGAATGTATTGCTCTAGAAGACTCACTTTAGGATTACTTGAAATACATAATTTTCAGGAATGATCTATCTCAAATGTATAAAAACTTGCCAGCCCAGTGACAGTGACGAAGGAAGTAGGGTGCCACTCTGTGATGCTAGAGCCACATGGGAGACCCTGGATCAGATCCTGCATCAATCTGAATAGGCCAGGCACTCCTGTGGGTACATGATTCTGCCTGGCTAAAGGGCTAGGGAGAAGGAATCACAGCATGAGAAAAGCCTTTCAGAGGTATCCCCACCCGTGCGTGTGTGTTTGCACGCACACACTGAAAAAAGTAAACAAACTTAAAAAAAATGTGACCAGATATTGGCTCAGCAGTAAAACACAATGTTCTTCTGAAAAGTTGACCCACATGAGAAAGTTCCTGCTTCAGGTTCTAGAGACTTCCCACAAATACGACAATAGCTATAAGCTTGCCCCTGATTCAGGGCTGGCTGAAGACTGGGAGCAGCTTATGGTGTCAGGGTACTGTGAGGGGGAAGGGTGGTGACTCAGCTTTTACTCTCTCTCTGATTCTGTCTTTGTCACTCATGGAAAAACTAAGTTTTTTTTAAAAATTGCCAAACCAAGAACTTTTCTAGAGCCAAAGGACATCCTTCTAAGCCTAAGACATTTAATATGAACATTTAGAAAAGTATTGAACAGGAATGCATTCTAGGATCATTTACACACATTATTTCATAAAAAAAAAAACAGTATATATAAAAGAACATGTTCTCCATTTTAGTGCAGATGTTCACGGAATATAGTGAAGTGAATATTCTCAAATATTTAAATAAGTAAGCATCATGTAAACTATGTACATGTCTCCATTGTAACAGAAGTTACCAGAAACTATGCTCTTAGGAACCACCAGGAAGTCAACCAACAGAACTGAGTGACATCATGATTACAAAGTATTTTCACGCCTGTTCACAATGCAGATTGATAGCAGCTGTGAAGCCTACAGCTGTGAACTCCAGTAGAAATGGAAGGGGCAGTTTATAAGTAATGGACATGCAATAAAAATTAAATAGTGTTGGGACCAGGTTAAGAGAGCTGGAGCCCATATGGAAGGGGCAGTTTATAAGTAATGGACATGAATGAAAAATTAAATAGTCTTGGGACCAGGTTAAGAGAGCTGGAGCCCACATGGCCAACCAAGTAGTTCAAACCCTGGCCCCAATGGCTTGAAAAGCATATCCCAGGCATGTGTGCAGGTATGCCCCAAATCCCTATAGGATGGATAAATGAAGGATAGGGGACTGTAGTGTGATCACACCCCACTGGGGGCCAGGAATGCTTTCTTCCTCTTCCTCTGACGTGCACCCTCTAGCAAATTTTTTAAAATGAAGTTGTTTTGGATAGTTACTAAAATGAAAATATTAAGGTACTATCCACCAGAAAATAAAGAGAGAAGTACAACTCCTGCAGTTTTGCTCAGGGGCTGCCATGAAGTTAAAGAAAAGGTGGGGTTTGAAAAAAAAATAGGTACACTATCGCTATGACTAAACTCTCAGTGAGAAAATCTCTACTTTACCATGTTGTTAAAATTTGGTTCAGTGCAAATCTGGAAAATGGTATTCCCACTAAAGATTTTTAACTGCTTATAATTTTGTAAAGTAGCATAATTTTATAATGAGTGTCATTTGAACACATTCATTTTAGAGAAGAAGTAACTTAATCCCAAAAAGATGATGTAACTTCCCCAGGGTCTCCCAGCTAATTCATGCTAATCTGAGTTTCCAGATTACCAAATGTGCTGCACTGATCGTTGACAATGGTGTTAGTAATAATAAGTAGACTATGTTGGAGAAACAGACAATGTTTACTATCACAGAAATACTGAACATAACACATAGATTACACACCCTGCCTCGTTGTATGCCAGTACAATTCTAGACATGTTGCAATGGTCTCATTTGACACTAGAAATAAGTATTATTAATAGCCCCCTCTACAGATTGGAAAACAAAACTCAGAAATATTCATTTGCTTTCCTAAAGTCACAGAGGAGTAGACATGTTTTAAACCCAAGCTGTGTGATTTACCTGCTACGCTTTTAAACCACTCCAAAAGGTTGTATCAGATAAAGATAATAGGGGTCTCAGGAGTGCGATTTAGAGAGGCCACTGACACAGAAAAGAACTGGAACAAAGGCATCAAATTATCAGAGAGTAAAAGAATTATATGAATATAGATCATTCCAAATCTCATAATATGATGGAGTGACTAGATAGCTAAATTTAGATTAAATAGCCAGGAATGAGCTCTCTGAAGAGATGATATTTGAGCTAGTATCTGAAAAATAAGCCAGAGCTGGCTGGGAGGTTTAGGAAACAGTATTCCAGCCAGAGAAAACCAGCCCAAGCCCAGAGAAAAGAGAACAATGCGGCAGGCATCGCTGAGAGCAATTCAGTGGGAAACAGCTTCAGATGAGGTTAAAGGGAAAGGCAGGCATCAGGGTCCTAAGAGAAAAATTTTATTTCCAAGAGCAATGTGAAAGCCCTGGAGGGTTTTCTGTAGGAGTAGCATGGCCTGAACTATATTTCAAGACCGCCATGCCTTCCGTTGCTTATGTGGAGAGGATTTGTGGGAGGCAAAGGGAAATAGCAGGAAAAGCCCTAAGGAGGTCATTGCAAGATGCCAAGTTAGTCAAAAGAGGATAAAAGTTTGGACAGAGGTAATAGAAATGGGAGCAGTGGATCTGGGGGAAATGTTTGGGAAGTGGACACAACGCAGCTTGCTGATATAGAGAACGAGGGAGATAGAGGAACAAAGGATAAGTCCTTGACATTGCACAGAGTCAGATGGAATGAGAACTGAGAAAAAACCCTGCTTTTATGAAGAAGGAAAAAAAAATTCTCGCCTGAAGCATTCTCAAATTATACAGAAAAAGAAATAATCACAGGAAAGACACATATGGCTGCAGTTCAAAGACAGCATAATAACAGTCTTTTAAAAACCATTATATGACTGCTACATTTGTCGTTCAAATGATGACTGGAGCCTGACCAAAGAATTCAGATGAAAAAGTAATAGGCAACACAAGAGATACTTCATAAAAGTCAGAAATGCCAATGTTAATTAAAATAAAGGCAAATTTGCCTCACTCAAACCATATTTAAGCCTGGGTGATTTGTATATTCATTTAATTTTTATGAGTGCATTCGAGTAAGATTTTGGAGGGTTTTCTTTTAGCAAATATATCAGAGACGAGCCCCTTAAATGAGAATTGGCTCCTTCAAAATAACAACTCTGGGAGAAAAATAAACTTATTCTGATGATACTGCAATTGCCCAAAATTTTTTGGAGAACTGCTCTGTGAGTTACTTTCAGAGCCAGCAGCACATCACAGAGCAACAAGTCTCTATGCTCTGAGGATAGGCTGGTTCAAAATCTGTCTGAGGTGGGGAGCACAGAACAGCTAACAACACTGGCTTCCATCACTGTTGCTCCGTGGTGGGGTCAGAAAGGGCACAGTGAAGGAGCGCATGTTCAATGGCATGCACAGGCTGTCACATGCAAAACTACTCAGATTCCATAGACTTTTCTCTCTCTCTCTCTCTCTCTCTCTTTCTCTCTCTCTTTCTTTCTTTCCTTTGGAGAGATTTTTGCTATAGGGTGTGTGTGCTTGCCAGAGAGACAGAAAGTGAGACATCACCCCTGGCCCAAGGTGGATGGCCATGCTGTAATACCTTTGGGACTTGGGGTATGCGTGCACACATGCCTGGTATGAGTATTAAGCCTCCAAGTCTAGGACGCAAACCGCGGTCAGCCATGTGGGAGTCCAGCAATGTAACCATTATGCCATCTGCTAGTCCCCATAGACTTTCTATATGATACGTCTGATGGACAGGTTCATCTTTAGGATTTAATTTTTGTGAGTATAGCCATAAATTTCAAAGAAACAAGTTCACATTGCACTCAGGCCATTTTTCAGTATATCTTTATTCTTGGGGTATGTTTCATCCCAACTCAGATAGTCTCTTTCCACATCACCTTAGATATGATATGTTTTATCATCAGTTTCTTTGTTATAATAGATAATGTTCCTATATCCTGAGTTAGGCTTCAATCTGCTTGTTCTTCAGTACAAAGTACATGGATGAAGAATTTTTCAAAATTCCCCTCATTTCTGAGTTTCACTTTTACCTATATACCTTTGTCTAAACTAAATATTTTAACTATAATGTTGTTCACAATTATTTATTTGAATATACTAAATGTCTGGCCTTTTCAATATTTTGTGAATAACAGTGTAAATGGATGAGGCGTCCCATCATTTTCAGGTACACTTTTTTCCTTAATGGAAAAAAAAAATTGATACTGCTCTTTCTTATAAACTTTTTTTCATGTCTACTGTTTCACTTTCAAATTTGTTCAATCACACATGGAAAAAGATCTGTGTTGTCACAAAGCAACATGTAATCCTATTCCCTTCCATTGCTGACACAAGAATGACTAGCCAGACATGAAAGTAAACTTGCAAGTAAAATAAGAATTTTTGTTACTCTTCTGATGATTTATATTTAATTGTACTTGTAGTCAAATTTACTACACAGGATAAGATAAGGACTCACTGTACTTTATAATTGATTCCGTAACGATTTTACTTCCCCTGAAGAGGACATTTCAAAGAAATGGGAGCCCTTCATTTTTTTGAGCAATCCTAAAATAATCTCTTTCAAGGCTGGACACCCTTCACCCTTTCTGCCTAGTCCTAAAAAAACAACACATGGTCAGGAGATTTCCCCTGCAAACAGTTAACATCACAACACTGTAGTTGGAGGGAAGATTTACTTTCTAGCATCGTAGGTATCTGGGTTCCAGCCCACAGGAGAGAAGGGGGAGAAAGCTGATATAATGCGATGAAAGAATCTTGGGGTTGGGATCAGGGATATAGTATTTTGTCCCAGAGTAGAGTCAACTCTAAATGGAGTTAGTTCTATTATATATGTGAACACTTCATAGACTTTATGGATTAAAATAAATATACAAAAGAAAGAGAAAAAAGAAATATCAGTAGTCCTTGTGGGCAACATGTTGAAAAAGCAGACAAAATAATTTTTCAGAATTTCATCATTAACTCAGGGCCAGCAGATGGCGTAACAGTTGTGTCATTGAACTCCCATGAGGTCGACTGTGGTTTGAGTTCCAAAGTTGGTGGCTTAAAACTCAGGCTGGGTGTGTGTGTGCGTGCATGCCAATAATCACAAAAGGAGAATGGAAGAGAAGGGACTGTGGCATGGCCATCCATCCTAAGGGTGATTTCTCAATTTCTCTCTGTCTCTCCAGCAATCACGCATGCCCTATAGAGAAAAAAAAAATCATTATTAACTCAGATGTATTAGTTTAATACAACTTGAGGTCAGAAAGACATGCAGTAAATTCTGGTAAGTAAAACAAACCAGGTACTACAAGACAAACACTGCATGCTCTCATTCATTAGTGAAGGTAAAAGATTCCATTTCACAGAAGTGGATAGTGTAACTGAGGATACCAGAAGCTAGAAAGGAAAGGAAGGTGTGTGGTAAGGTTGAAAGCGGAAAGGGGAGGATGTGAACACACTAGCTAATGGATACAAGTGTGGGTAGGTAAGTGTATTGAGTTCTAGAGTGCTATAAAACAGTAGAATAGTGATAGTGAGAAATAATTCAATATACACTTCAAAATAGCTGAAGAGTACATTTTGAGTATGCTCAACACAAAACAATGATAAAAGTTATGACATAGTTTTCTATGTTTTTCTATGCAAAAACACATCATGATTTATCTGACGACTCAACATGACTTTATTGTAAAGATGCAACCTGGCTATGATGGGTAGTATTGATAGAGAATATGTCAGGAACAGACTTGGTTTGTGTGTTATCTAAAAACGAAAAACAGTATTAAAAATATACTGTTTACTGCCAGACAGTTTCATGTGAAATCTTGTTTTTTAAATGAATGCCCAATAAGTCATTAGAGCCCAAAATGGTTAGTGTACATATACTTCACCTTTCAAAGCTTCATGAAAGCTCCACAAAATTAGCTACATGATTAAGGAATTACTTTTTCTAAAGTTCACCTCCAATCATAAGGATAAGAATGTGAATTTCTCAAATCAATGAATGAGATATAAGAAGATCTATCACAAATTTAAGATTTTTAATAAAATTCAGGATATTCCCACCACTATGAACAACATGCAAGCAGAACACTTCCCTGTATTACTCTATTACTATAAATGAATCAAATTCTAGAAATATTTAAGTAAACTTCTTTAATTAAGGGATACAACATAAGCAATGTGTACCTGCTGTAGATTAATGTCACTTTTCACCCTTCTAAAGAAGCATCCCCAGAAAACTAAAGCTGCTTGATGACTCAATCGCATTTCATCCTAACAGAACAGTTATCCATGCGGCACTATTGATGTAAACAAAATACATCAATTTCATAACTGCTGTAACAACATATATCTCTGTTTATAGTTCATCCTGGAAGAAATGTATCCTTTTTGTTTCAACACTGAGAAATCACACACAGGGTTGAACTGTTCCATCAAGACACTCATAGCCACGTTTTATTCAGGCTCTTAGGATACTTCTATGGAATGACCACTTTCTGTTCCACAGAACATGACTGTTTTTTGGGGACTAGCTTTTGTAGGCTCCTTTCCTTTCTTTCTTTCTTTTTTGTTTTTTTTTTCTTCCTTAGAAACACAATCCTTTTTCTCTCATTATTCTCCCATTTAGCCTGTTTAATACCTTTTAGGTTTTGGTTCATGTTCATTTTTTTAATCTTAAATATGTTAATTTTCTTTTTTATTTTACTTTGCATTGCTTTTTGACTGCTGTTTTGTCTTTCAGTTCTTCCTCACTCTGTCTTTAATGTCCTCCTTTTTATGGCTACTGAGAGTGAGTGAAGCAATTTGGTCTATAAGGGGAATCA
>NW_006159452.1:339854-362940 GCF_000334495.1 Tupaia belangeri chinensis | reverse complement strand
CCTAGATATAAGTTAAAAATTCTTCATATAAAATAAGACTTAGAGATATCTCCCTTTTCTTTCTTATAAATTAGTTAGTCAGACCCATTATCTAGAAGTAGTATTTTCATTGTATGCTATCATAGTGATCAACATATTTTTAAGGTAATATTTTACAGACATTTATGACAGTATTTATAACTTATTCCCTCCTAAATGTCCTCTTCCCTTTCCTTGATCAATGTCAGTTTTAGCTGTTTTTCTGCATATAAGAAAAACTCTTTTGTTTATTAAATCATCACTCTTTAACCTTTTACTTTTGTCACAGTACACCCTAAGTTTAACTTCACTTGAATATCCAAGTACTAAAGAATATTTCTTCATTTGCAATTACTGTATAACGTTATGTTGGAACCCATTCTTACATGTCTTTTTATACATATTCATTTATATTTCACTTGGATTCCTTCTGAAGCTCTCATTTCAGTGCTACCTCAATCACATCTGTCTTCACTGCTGCAGATTTTATTCCTACCCTTCTTCACTCAGTCTCAGCTTCATGTTCTGAGTCATAATGCCACTTCTATTCTAAAGTAAATAGAGCAATGGCATAGACTGTGGCTCACTTCCTGACAGATACATTTGTGGGTCCAACAACCTTTGAAATGCCCTCATAAAACCAACTTAAAAGATTAGCAAATGTTTATTCACCAGCTCACATAAATTCTGCTTTAGTCATGCTGAGAAATTTATGCAATGATTTAATGTTGCATGGTTTATCTATGAGAAACTATACTGTTTGGGTACTTCCTTGGATATAATAATGCTAGGTTTTTTTCTTTGAAATAGTATTATCAATATACTTGTAGATATAAAGATAAAGCTTCAGAGTAATCTATTTTTCACCTTAATGTAAAACATTTATAATATAGCTATCTGACACTGTGTTGGAAATCAGAGGAAGCAAGTTTTAGATGTGGACTGCGTCTGGCACAGGCCACGAAGTGATGGGGGAGGCTGAGAAAGGGTGGAAACAAGGGGAATGGATGCTTATTCTGGGAATTGATATGTATGAATGGGAATCTGCACTTAGGTATCAAAGTCAAATGTGAGTTCATGAGGATCAGGAGGAATAATCATCATTAGAGTAAGGCCTTACAAAAGAGTTCATACAATTAATAAAATAAACTAAAATATGGTAGGTTCATTTTTTTTTTCTTTTTAAGAGAGATTTTTTTGCTACAGGGCATGTGTTCGCTAGAGACAGAGACAGACAGAAAGTGAGAAATCACCTCCTAGGGGGATGGCCCTACCACAATCCCTTTTCCTCCAGTCTCCTCTTGGTATTTGAGGCATGCATGCATACATGCCTAGCATGAGTTTCAAGCCACTACATCCAGGACTCAAACTGAGGTTGACTATGTGGGAGTCCAGTGATTTAACCATTACACCATCTGCTTGTCCAGGCAAGTTATTTTTAAGAGGACAGCAAGCAGATATCTAGGGATTCAGTTTTGGAAATAATAGGACTTAGAATCTGGAAACACAGTTAATAAGGGAACGATCAGAAAACCTCCATAAGAAAACAAAACAGTTCCCAGTCACTGGCTGACTAAAGTAGCAATAAGGGAACACATTCATACATTCAGCTGGCTTTTAAGACTACTTGGAATAATATTCTCCAGCTTCATTCAATTTAAGTGTCTGTCAATTACTTTTACATTTGAACTACCATCTGAATGATTAAAAGTCCTGAGTTGTCGTCCTTTTATTCCAATATTGTGTAGACATTTCTAAACTATATTTGAACATTGAACATTACAGATAAGATGTCTGAGGCTAACCTGATACATATTCCTTATTATGCAACTTGTGTTTTTATGTGTGGATATTCCAAAAATTATTTGAATCCCACTACTTTAAAATATGTCCGGGCCAGCAAATCGTATGATGGTTAAGGTACTAGATCCCACATAGTTGCCTCCACAATTTGAGTCCTGGTTATGGCAGCCTGAAAAACATGCTGCATGCACCTGAGTGTGTGCCTGAAATCTCAAAAAGAGAATGGAGGAGACAGGATTGTGATGTGGCCATCTTCCTGGGAGGCGATTTCTCATTTTCCTTCTCTCTCTGTCTCTCTTCAGAGAGTACACACACTCCATGGGGAGTGTGGGGTGATATTGTAGTTTATTGATGTTTTATGTCTATTTTTCTTGGGAATGCTACAAAATTTTAATTTGTGGGTTAAACTCACCTTAAAAGTTTAATCTCTGATATATAATCTATGATTATGTGTTAAAACTTGTGTTTGTTCTATAATTTCAGTTGCCTTATTAGAGACACCATTCTGCATGCATTTACTCCCTTTGCCTAGAACCACATCCAAATTTTCTTTGTAGTATGTTCTCTTTTCAATATTGTTTATCATACTTATCAGTATGTTTTTAGTAGTAATTTTTCTTTATTCTAATAATTTTGACTTAATTTTTATGATAGCTAATTTTTCATATCTTTATTTTTCTTGATAAGAGAGAGACAGAGAGGTGGGTAATTTTGTCCAGCTCTGGTTTTCGTGATCGCCTTCCTCAGCCTCCCAATTAGCTAAGATTACAGGTGTGTGCTACAATTCCACACTTGTCCTCTTCAGACTAGTCAGAGATCTGAGCCTGGGCCGCTGATGTGGCCCCAGTCTACCACAGTAATACCTTACCACTTGCACTACTGCGGCTGAGCCTTTTTTCTTAACTTCCATATTCTCTCTTCTACTATCATGTCTTTCCTGAGCTCATGTTATTTCTATATTGATAAATGTTTCATTAATTACTTTTTTTGTTTAATTTTTGGCTATCGGGAACATTCACTCACCAAAGAGAGGGAAAGTTAGAAATCACCCCTGATGGAGGATGGCTATGCTGCAATCCCTTCTTCTCCCTCTTCTCCATTTTCTTCTCAGGATTTTGGGCACATGTGCACACACACCCACTCTGATTTTTCAAGCCACTAGTCCCAGGACTCAAACCAGAGTCAGCCATGTGTGAATCCAGTGCCAAATGACCTGCTGACCCTCATTATTTTTTAAAACTTCATAGAACTATATTTGCACAGTTATCAACAATTATCATTTATTTTATGGTAACAGTATTCTGATGATCTTACTTTTTTTTTCCTATCCTTTTTTCTTTTGTTTTAAGGTATCATTTTTTAGATATACTGCCAGTTGCTCTTTGGTTATCATCCCTCTTTAAAAGCAATCCCTTTGTTTTTCTTTTACAGGATCAAGTTTCTTACGGTTACATAGGAAGAAGTTACTAATCTGTCTAGCCTCTTTACTTATTATGAACAGAAGATGCTGGCTTTGGACCAGAGGCATGCTGCCAAGGGCTCTGAGGTCTGCAGCACAGCTCTCCTTCCTGGCTCCCCACTACCTTACTTGACATCCCAACTCAAGGATCCCATCTTCCAAGTTTAGAATCTAGAATTTTAAGTATCTCTTGCTTCAGACTAGATAGAGGATTCATTTCTATTTTCCCCCTTTGGGGTAATTTACAAAAGTAAACAAAAACAACAACAACAAAGACATTATCTTCAAATTTGCCAAATTTCAAATCAGAAATATCCTTTTGCCCACTTTCATTGAACAAGTCAAAGAATCTCTATCCGTGTCATAACCAGCCCTCCAAGTGGTCTATTTTTTTTTAACATAGACCCTTGTATTTGATTTTATACCCTTTTCATTCTCAGAAAATTTGAGAGGTTTACTTTTTAAACCAAAGAACAATTTGAGTAGAATTTCTAGAAGATTCCTTTTCATCAAACACAGTTTATTTTCCCAGACCTGAGCTGAAGGACTCTCTTGACATTCTCTAGATGTCAACATACATGTTTTCTCTGAGAGGTTGAGGGCAACCTTCAACCCCTTCAGGGAAAGAATTTACCTGACGTTCTGAGACTTAAATGCCTATTCCATGTTTTTCTTTTATATTTCACTTAAAGAGCATTTTAAAGAGTCTTTACTTTGTATATTCTATTTAGTTGATATGAAAATGATATTTCAATAAAACATGATAAAAGTCTCCTTCCAAGAAAGCATAGGTGAAAATAAGCTATTTGGAATTTTTTTAATGACAACACTACACAGGAACCCTGCCATCTGGTATCAACTGTTACTGTTTATCAATAATATCACATGTCCTATCTGTCGAGTACTATTGGCAGTTATTGTCTGTGTCCTTGTTTACTGCTTTAGTAACCAGCTGGGGCTGAAAAAGCCTAACAAGAACAGATTTTCTTTGACACATTCTGCAACTCCTCCCTCCATGAGGTGTCATGTTTTTGTTTAGGTCAAGATAAAGGCAAGTAGATGCATTCAGAACTTAAGATTATATTTAGATCCAAAACCTAGGGCTCTGGACAATTTTTCAAATCCTGCAAACCAATAATCTTCCCCAACATTTTATTACAGAGTCAATGATCTAGTGAATCTATAGCCTTTATTAAATTAGGCTCAAATTCCATAGCTTTCCATGTTCACATCCTTATTTACACAACTTCTTCCACCTAGATTCCTCTGTTTCTATTTCTGTCTTATTTTTTTGTTTGGTTTTATTCTATTACATGTGAGCCATCTTTCTTGGTATAGTTCAAATGTCACCACATTCATCAAGACTTTTCTGATTGATCCCAAGCAGATATGATTTTTTTTTGCTGATAAACTCCTATAAAATGTCCTTCTCCCCTGTAGTTCTTTGCTACTGTGTCTACTGTTTATAGTTACTTGTGAGCTTGTTTCATACAATCCCCTGAAGGAAACTTCTATGACTTTCTTATCTTTTAGACCCAGAGACCATTGGAGGTTGCACTGTATGTAGGCTAAATTGAAAACTACAGAGAGAATGTTATAACAATGTTCCTGTTCATTTCATTGTAATCTCTGATATGTAATATGTATTTCTAAGGTGGGGGGAAATATTGAAAGGCAAGGACTTGTATTAATCATTTCTATGTGTTTGTCATTATTCTAAACACAGAATTATGGTCAAAATATTTTGAGCTATATATCTAGATCAGAACTCCATTCGTCTAAAATTGACACCATCACACAGAGTAGGTCTGTGAAAATCCTGTCAATATTATACCCTAGCCACAGTTGATGGGCCAAAGGTAAACACAAACCCACAATGGGCCCACATCTTGAAACTGTAGCCCAGACCACTGATATTTTACCCTTCTATCCACAGCAAATGAAAGGGACCTATCTGTTGAAAGAAAACAAAAAGACATTGAAACCTCACCAAACCTCACTGTTATCAACCTGTCACCACCAACGTCAGGCCCCATCCTGTTTTCCAGGCCTCCCTATCTTTTCATCTCCTCTCTCAAGTGTTCTCCCCAATGCCCAGGTGGTTAACAGTATACTGAGCAGTTTAGCAATCTCTTTGTGTCACTGCCTCCTTCAACTATGCCCTTGATTTTTTTCTATTGGAAAGACTAGACAAATATGCCGATATTATGAGATGTCTGCCATGGTTTGTCTGAACAAAATTTTTTTGTTTTAAGCAAATTTGGAACTTTCCTACACTTTCATCTATACCTGTAAACTACTACTGAGGGAAAGTAGTAATTTTTTTTTTCTCCAAAAGTTTTTGCTTAGGGCATGTACTCATGAGTAGGGATGGGTGTGAGAAATAGAAATAGTGAGAGGGAAAGTTAGAAATCATGCCCTAATGGGAGGAACCATGCCAGAATCTCTTCTCCACTCTCCTCCCAGGATCTTGGACATGTACACACATGCAAGCCACCAGGTCCAGGACTTGAACTGCAGTCAGTCATGTGGGAGTCCAGTGATGTAACCACTATGCCATCTGCTGGCCCCAGGAAGTTGCAGATCCTAAAGAACATTTCTAAGGCTCTGAGAATCAAAGTCGCATACTTCCTGTGACCAAAGCAACCAGGGTCTTCTCCAAATGATGGTGCATAGGCTATTGAAGCCATCAAATGCTATAGTGAACTTAGCCTTGTGACAGCTGTTGAACTGACTGGAATTCATGTGGAAATAGGAAGAACTGTTTCATTGTTTTACTATAGTGACTCTATTTTGTTAAACTGCTTTGTAGAACAGTGTCTTAGACAATATTCATATTATTGGTCTAATACATAAATTATATCATTTTACACTTAAACAATGTTGTAAAATGCAGATATGACTCCAGGAACATCTAAGAGAAGAAAGAGATATAACATGAAGTCTGCTATCTGCTCCCTACCCCATGGACCACACTTTAGTGTTCTGTGGCAGGAATGTCACACAAAGAACTGCACCACCAGTATAATAAATACTTTGGTAGTGACTCTAGGGGGTGATATGTGGATTTAAAAAGTATTAAAATGGCATTAGCTAAGTAGGAAGAAATGTTTTATATTTTAAGAGACATTAGTGTTTAATGCTAACATTTTATCCTTTGGATGCCTTTGATTGCACGCTTAGTGTCTGGGAAGGGGGGAAGGAGAAGGACTTTACCATCATTAACAGTTGCAGGTCTGCAAGTTTCCAGCTCTTTGTGTTGTTTCTAGTCCATTTGGCTATAATGCAGATATTATTATTATTACTATTATTATTATTCTATTATTTAAACTGAAAATCCCAGCAATATTTCATCTTCCACAGCCTGAATCACTTATGGAGGAGAGCTAATAGTCTTCACAAAGAGGTGGTTTCATGCTGGGAAGGTGTTAATAGATAAAAACTGCAATTTGCTCAAACCGGTATGATATCTTTATTATACTGTCTAAGCTCAATTGGGCCAAATGTGACACTTGAAATTGCTATAATTTGAAGCTCTCTGGTTTTATTATTAAATATAAGGCTGAAATTTTATATATTTGGAAGGAAAAGATGATTTTCCTTTTTTTTTTTTCCTTTTAGTAATTAGTTGTAATTATATGTGGTGCTGTGGTATCATTTACTTTGGAGACTAAGAAATTTAGGTAGACTTTCCAAAAGCAGATAATGCAGGAGGCACAGAGAAAGCAGCCTGATAATAGCTCAAGTTGGAGAAGTCACGCTATGCCCAAGGCAATGCCAAAAAATAACTTATGTCACAAACCTAAAGTATGAGGGAGAGCTAGAGATAAAACAGAGAAGAGGCCCAGCTGCAGCAGCGCCCACATGGAGATGCTGCTACTCCACAGGCTAAGGTCACATAGCGGCCCAGGTTCAATGACAGGCCCACCTACAAAGTCTGGGTGGTAGCCTGCACCCATAGTCCCTGTTGCTTGAGAGGCTGAGGAAGAAGGATCATAACACAGTAAGACTGTTTAAATTAAAAACCAAAAAACTAGGAACATACGTTAAGTTTAAATTGTGGAAGTCCTTGAATGACAGGCTGAGGAAATTGTATTTTATTCTGTAAGCAATGAAGAGATATTAAAGGTTAAGGCAGAGGAATGATTTTATAGGAGCAGTTCCCAACCCTGCAAACAGAATATAAGAAATCAGGTACTAAAGGTAGCAAAGTCATTTAGGAAGCAATTTTATATCAATAAATACGTTATAAGTAGGAGATTCTAAAAATAAATGCCAGTGATGCCCATAAGTAAACAAATTTATGTTGTTCTACCACAAGGACCAAAGTCACTAACAATATAGAATATGGCAGGACTGCTGCCAAATCTCCATTCAACATAATTGGGAAAACTATAATAAGAAGCATTTGGGGCCAGCAGATGGCATAGCAGCAGTTATGTCACTGGACTCCCACACAGATGACCACAGTTTGAGTCCCAGACCAGCGGCTTGAAACTTGTGCTGGGCACGTGTGCGTGCATGCCAAAGATCCCAGGAAGAGAATGGAGGAGAAGGGACTGTGGTGTAGCCATCCCTCCGGGGGTGATTTCTCACTTTCCTCTCTCACTGTCTGTCCCTGTGTCTCTCTCTCTCTGTCTCTCTCCCTCTCTCTTTTTCTTTTACCATCATTAACAGTTGCAGGTCTGCAAGTTTCCAGCTCTTTGTGTTGTTTCTAGTCCATTTGGCTATAATGCAGATATTATTATTATTACTATTATTATTATTCTATTATTTAAACTGAAAATCCCAGCAATATTTCATCTTCCACAGCCTGAATCACTTATGGAGGAGAGCTAATAGTCTTCACAAAGAGGTGGTTTCATGCTGGGAAGGTGTTAATAGATAAAAACTGCAATTTGCTCAAACCGGTATGATATCTTTATTATACTGTCTAAGCTCAATTGGGCCAAATGTGACACTTGAAATTGCTATAATTTGAAGCTCTCTGGTTTTATTATTAAATATAAGGCTGAAATTTTATATATTTGGAAGGAAAAGATGATTTTCCTTTTTTTTTTTTCCTTTTAGTAATTAGTTGTAATTATATGTGGTGCTGTGGTATCATTTACTTTGGAGACTAAGAAATTTAGGTAGACTTTCCAAAAGCAGATAATGCAGGAGGCACAGAGAAAGCAGCCTGATAATAGCTCAAGTTGGAGAAGTCACGCTATGCCCAAGGCAATGCCAAAAAATAACTTATGTCACAAACCTAAAGTATGAGGGAGAGCTAGAGATAAAACAGAGAAGAGGCCCAGCTGCAGCAGCGCCCACATGGAGATGCTGCTACTCCACAGGCTAAGGTCACATAGCGGCCCAGGTTCAATGACAGGCCCACCTACAAAGTCTGGGTGGTAGCCTGCACCCATAGTCCCTGTTGCTTGAGAGGCTGAGGAAGAAGGATCATAACACAGTAAGACTGTTTAAATTAAAAACCAAAAAACTAGGAACATACGTTAAGTTTAAATTGTGGAAGTCCTTGAATGACAGGCTGAGGAAATTGTATTTTATTCTGTAAGCAATGAAGAGATATTAAAGGTTAAGGCAGAGGAATGATTTTATAGGAGCAGTTCCCAACCCTGCAAACAGAATATAAGAAATCAGGTACTAAAGGTAGCAAAGTCATTTAGGAAGCAATTTTATATCAATAAATACGTTATAAGTAGGAGATTCTAAAAATAAATGCCAGTGATGCCCATAAGTAAACAAATTTATGTTGTTCTACCACAAGGACCAAAGTCACTAACAATATAGAATATGGCAGGACTGCTGCCAAATCTCCATTCAACATAATTGGGAAAACTATAATAAGAAGCATTTGGGGCCAGCAGATGGCATAGCAGCAGTTATGTCACTGGACTCCCACACAGATGACCACAGTTTGAGTCCCAGACCAGCGGCTTGAAACTTGTGCTGGGCACGTGTGCGTGCATGCCAAAGATCCCAGGAAGAGAATGGAGGAGAAGGGACTGTGGTGTAGCCATCCCTCCGGGGGTGATTTCTCACTTTCCTCTCTCACTGTCTGTCCCTGTGTCTCTCTCTCTCTGTCTCTCTCCCTCTCTCTTTTTCTCTCTCTGGCAAGCACACACACCCTAAAGCAATAATTTTTTTTTAAAAAAAGAATCAAGCATTATTCACCTTCACTCCCACCATCTTAAAAAGTCTCAGTGTAATTCCATAGAAATTCTTAACAAAAAAAAAACAAGTAAACTTAACGTCTAATTGCTGAAATCATGTTTGTTTCATTTATGTGTTTTCTATGATTGCTTTCACACTATGGTGATGAAGTGGAATATTTGCACAGAGACAGTTTGGCTGCCAAGTCTAAAATTTTTACTGTCTTTTTATATAGAAGTAGTCTGCTAATCCCCAGCCATATTTTGTGTTAGAGTGCTATTTGCTCCCAGTGGAGGTGTCATTTGTCACACCCTGAACGATCAGTCTCGAAATCCCTTGCAGGGTCTTGCTAGTTTCTTCCTGCCCCACTAGGTTACCACTCTCTTTTTTCATTTCTCTATTTCCAGGACAGCAGCGGATAAAGGGCTGCTCCAGAGGCCACCTGCCATCATGTCACCTAGGATCGGCCAATGGACACTGCAGCCCTCATGGTTACCTGTGGCTATCTGTGAACATAATTAAAATTGCACTCGACATGTCGAGGGGAGGGCATGAAACATGTAGGGCAGTCAAGCACAATTAGAAAATAGATCGTCTATACCGCATGTCCACATAACTTCCACTGTCCACTCCCACCAACTTCTGCTCCAGGACTTTACTATATATGAATATTATAGCAGTGTCCTTGGTGAAACCCCTAATGATACAAACAACTAGAAAACAATAGTGATTGTGTTTCTACCCTTTCATCTAATTTTTAAAAAGACAAAAAGAACAAAAGCACACAGTCAAGAGAGTTGCAGTTTTCTCATTGGTAGCTGAGTGTGCTAATAAAGGTCCCAGTGAAATCAATGTCTTATCATAGAGCTATTTTCCCTCCCTGCCAAAGGAGGAAGCAAGCGGAGTGCTCCCA
The DNA here is from genome assembly GCF_000334495.1 of Tupaia belangeri chinensis. Classification (NCBI taxonomy): domain Eukaryota; kingdom Metazoa; phylum Chordata; class Mammalia; order Scandentia; family Tupaiidae; genus Tupaia; species Tupaia belangeri. The sequence continues at coordinate 352,591 of NW_006159452.1, read as the reverse complement.
TCACGCCTCAGTTGACAGCTAGGCTGCTCTTTATTTCCATAAAACAGGCAGGTGTTTTTTGACAGTGCATAATCATTGATGAACTCCAAATATCCTTCATAATTTTTTGTACTAAAAGGTCATCTTTATTCATTTCTCTACATATTTTTAAAAAAGAAAGATTTATGGAAAAGATTCAAGAATGTCAGAAATCCAGTGAAGAAAACTGTTCCTTCTTTTAATGTCTACACACAGCATTAGTGTAGTGCACTTCAGTCTGAAACTGTAAACTGAATGAACAGTAATAAACAGAACATGGAGCAAGCAGAAAGACAGTCCCAGCGTGGCAAAATGCAGCATAGTACATTGTCAGAGCACTCAAAATGCAGTGCAAATATGGAAAAAATTTCAAATTACTGCTTTTGCTTGTCTTTCAAAGTTCTTAGGGTCCTTTTTAGTGATACAACAAAGCAAAACTTAAGCCAGTGCATTTCTTTGAACTCTTAATGCAAACAGCCGACAGCTAGATTACCTTGATTTGCAGAGAACTGTCACCTAACACTGTTGACTGCATGCTTCGCTCTTTGTTCCAGCGCTGTGGATCTGTGTGCGGGCTCAAGAGATCAAATGGACTCCTGCTCCCATCAGGCTCTGCCGCTAAAGATCCAAGAAGAAAGGCAGTATAGCAAAGACAGTGATGTGAACACAGATTATTAAAAAAATAAAATGCTTTCACTCAGAAAGGAACTAGCTCAGATGGCTGTTAAGTATGTCAACTGTTTAAAGAGGACAATTAATCTGTGGGCTCTCTTCTCTGGTATGTGACAACCTTAATTCAAAGAAGGATAACGTCTATTGCTAGGCTCCAGAATTTGTATAGCATATAACACGTTTTTTTCCTAAAGGACTTTAATAATATTTTCACATTCACGATGTGGAATAATAGAAAAAACATGATCATTAAAGGCAAGCAAGGAGGGTTGGGATTCCGGATGTCTCACTTATTCCACGTGTGACCTTGAATAAGCCGCGTGGCGTTTCTCAGACTAAGTTTTCTCACCTAGAATTACAACCACGCCACAGAATCATTGTAAGAATTTAATAGCATGTTTAAATTAAGCTGTTATTATATTATTATACTATTAATCTATTATCTGACCTTCTAAACAATTTAGAGAGGTGGAAGGCTAGGAGTATGGTTTTTGTTTTCTTAGCACATCATACATCACTTCGAAGACAGTCAGGTGAGCAAGTGTCCTTCCACATCTTGCTCTGGGTTCTTTCTACTATAACATTGTGAAATGTCACTAAAATAAAGTCACATTTTGGCTGCAAAATTTTGGATTGTATTATAAGTGTTCGGCAGGTTTGCACTGAATTATCCCATGAGTTCATCAAGAGGTCTTTTGTCTTTATTGTGTGAAGACTTGTGATCTATAGGGAGGCAGGAAAGCTTCCACCCACTATTAATACTGTCACAGAATAGCAAAATGAAAAGAGACAATGGTCCAGGAAGAGCAGAGGCAGATGACCACGGTCTCAGCTGGTTAAAATAAATATGAGATCAATGTCAGTGGCAGATGCAATTGGGAAGTAATATTTCAGAAAAGGTAAGTAAAATAATCATAAGTTTAGGACATTTTGAGGACAGGGAGGCAAGAGTTGATGAAGATACAAAAGGAAAAAAAAAAAACAAGAACGCTATTCTAAGGGTGTAGAGTGAAATTGCTCAAAGTATTCTGCTAGAAGAGTCTCTTTGCAATATTATTTCCTCAGCCCTAGATTATTGTCTCTACTCATTGAAATGGCTCAGTGCTTTGAAAACAGCATTTGATATTCTATTAGTCACTACTCTGGGCATCTGAAACAGAGAACACAACCTAGGGAATTGGTTACCCAGTGATTAAAAAGTTGAGAAGCTAAGCAGGGACTTGGCTTTCTATAGCAAGAAGACTCATTCCTACAGCTGAAGGCAATAGGAAAGGTATTATACCCAGAATGCACATTATTATACCCTGCACTGCAGGGTTCAAAGTCATCCAATAAGGGCTAGAATGTAATGCAGTTTGTCCAAGAGAAGCTGAGACCATGGAAGAGGAGCTTCCTTGGAGGAGCTTGAGTTACAGAAGAGACACAGCTGCAGCTAGAGAAAACTACCTGAGTTAGAATGCAGGGAGAAGAAATATCCTGAATTCGCCCTCACAGTCCTTCCCCAAATCTCCTTCCAGTGTCTCCCATTGACCAAAGTCAGCCAGATGACTGATAACCCAGGAGACATAGAAACAGACTATCAAGGTACTCCCATGGCAATACAAAAACTATAACTGGAATCTGAGAGAGGGACTCGAGCAAATGACTAGCAACGGGTGCCATGCCGAAATTTTCTATTGCCAGTGTTCTCTCATTCTGCTTTCATCTCTTTACTTGTAAAATTAGGAAATACATTTTGGGTCAATAATTGTCAAAAAGTTAAATATTTCCTTTTTTATTTACCATAATAACATGCTATTAAAGTCTATATCCTGGGACCAGCAGTTAGCGTAATGGCTACGTCGCTGGACTCCCACGTAGTCGACCACAGTTCATGTCCCGGACCTGGTAGTTTTAACTCACGCCGGGCGCGTGAGTGTGCGTGCCCAAGATCCTGAGAGGAGAATGGAGGAGAAGGGATTACCGTGTGGCCAGCCCCCCTGGGGGCTGATTTCTCACTTTCTAACTCTCTGTCTCTCTCTGTCTGTCTGGCGAGTGCATGCACCCTATAGCAAAAACCTCTCCCCCAAAAAAAGTCTATATCCTATTGCTCAAATTATTTGGCTTATTTTTCGTAATAAATTCTGAGCTTAAAGGAATTCTGTCTTACAACTTTTGTGAGAACCTAGTACAATACCTGCCACATAACATCTTTGATGAGATGAATGAGTGATTTTAAAGATGTGAAGTACTATATCTCTTTTATTAAAGTTACTTGGAATAAAGTCGGATTTTTTTATAATACACATAAGGATGTTTAGAGTAGAAATTATGAATAAACTAGTCATTCAAAGAAAAATCCATGAAAATCTCAACATCCAAAGAAAATCCAAAAAAATATTTTCAGTAAAAACAGAAAAATGATCAGATAAACAAAATCAAATTCATCTTTGTTCACACTACATTAGACTTCACACAACCCCCCTAAAGCACCAGCCATCTGAGACTTCACCTCCATCCTGGTTTTGTTCTTAACTGCCTTTTCCTCCCATTTCTGCTTTTTCAAAAGCACCAGTGTTAAGGGGGATGGAGGGTTTGGGAGTGAGAATAAAAATAATTGGTTCTGTAGGAAGGACTTTGAATGTCCCCTAGCACACAGGTCAGCACTGCAAAGAGAAGCATTCTTTGTACTAGTCCCTATTCTCTCCTGGGCAGCGTGGCCATCAGCCATCCTTAATTAAACAAGTCACTAAGGAGCACAGCAAAGGGAGAAGGAAGAAGAGTATGGCAAACATTTCATGCCAGACAATGTTCTCTGAGCTCAGCGTGCTCTAACTTTCTTGAAATATGAGTGAGAGGAGGACCACCCACTGTGTGAATAACTGCTTTTGCTGTTAGTGCAATAGAGTCCAGGAGCCTTCTTTTTCCTCTTCCAGATCCCTGTTTGCACAGTTATGGTCACCTGTCCTTGGTACATATCCATTCTGTAAATACCTCAGCTAGTTTACACCCTCAGCATTCTTATCACATGTGATCATTTCTTTTTTCAAGTTTTTGTCATAAAGTGCATGTGGAGAGAGACAGAGAGACAGAAAGTGAGAAATTACCCCCTGGGGGGGATGGTTATGCCACAATATGTTCTCCTCCACTTTCCTTTCAGGATTTTGGGTGCACACACCCCCACACGCACTCACGTGCACGTGCACCAAATATACTTTTTCAAGCCTCCAAGTCAGGGACTCAAACCATGGTCTACCTTGTGGAAATTTAGCTCCTTAATCACCACACCATCTGCTGGCCCTAATATAGTTCTTTACTCTTTGTTTTCCCCTACTAAAATATAAGTTCCATAAGAAAAATGACATGATTAGTTTTGCTCACCTTCAAAAATATGTTTAGTAATTATTATTAAATAAATGAATGCAAGAAAAGGTACTCTACTCTGGCTCCTTGAACTTCCAGTTTCTCTCTATTAGGAATTGGCAGAAATACTTATTCAGTCTGGCCCATTAAATACCTGCTTATCTTGTTACAATCTCTTTTAGATCCAACATACCAGAGTATTCTTACCCCTGCTCTTTTTTATTGAAATATTGCTTAGTCCATCAAGAGCCCTTATTTATATCTATAAATTCATTCATCACAAATATTTATATATACTTGAAATGAAGAAATAATTCAAATCCCACAGATGCATCCATAGGCTCTGAAATATTCCGGCTGCCTGCTTTTCTGCTAGCTGCACTCTCACTGTTCAGAACACTCATGTTATGTGTGCGCATTCTGTAGATATCATTTCTGCCCGGTACTCTCTCTGCACTTCTCAGAAAAAGAGGATTATGTATAGTTCTCTATCAACCTCTCTTTCTCCAGCCATGACAAAACATAGGCCCATGACATTTTCTTGCAAACATCCTTTCAAATATACTGACAAAATGAATTTGATGTAGATTATGAAAGAATGCCATGGCCCATTGGTTTTAGTATTTAGAATGACATTATAAAGTTTATTTATTTGCTTAGTGTGTGAGAGAGAGAGACAGACAGGCAGTCTCAACAGAGTCTGATGCACAACCTTCCCCTCAGGCCTGCCTGCAGCCAGTCAGGATCGTGGGCGTGCCCAGTGTGTTCAGGTAGACCTTGGGACATGGCTCCAGTTTTACTCAGCAGTGCCCCTCCTGCCTGTACCATTGTGGCCAGGCCTAGAAGACATTTTAATATAAACACGAGCATATAGCATTTAACCTAATTTGTTTAACATCGCAATTAGTGACTATAAGTTTTTTTAATACTCAAAATTCTCTCTAAATATTGAGTCATCAGAAAAGCTATGATGTAGTTTTGTATAGTAAAACACATCATGACTTTTCCGATGACCCAATTATTATATATTACACATTTACAGAACGGTGAGTTTTAAGCCATGTAAGTTTTTTGGTTTTTTGTTTGTTTTCAGAAAAATTTTTGCTACAGGGCACATGTGCTCACTAGAGAGATGGAGAGACAACAGAAAGGAAGAAATCACTGCCTTAGGGGATGGCTACACCACAATCCCTTCTCCTCCATTCTTCTCTCAGGATTTTGGGCACGCATGCACATACACCTACTGTGAGTTTTAAGCCACTGGGTTCAGGACTCAAACTGTGGTCGACTATGTGGGATTCCAGCCATGTAATCTTTACACCATCTGCTGGCCCCATTTAGTTTTCTTTTTTAACTTGTTTTTATACTAAATAACATATGAGAGGATTTTCAACAAGTTCATAGAAAAATGGAATGAAAGTTCATTTTGATACCAAACAATTTCATGAATAAACTGCAAAATATACTAAACAAGTAACATGAGTATTTTGGTCTACTGATCACCTACAAATAGAAATCTTCCTGAAAAGCCATCCATGCAATCTAGAAAACACATCCCACTCTGCTCAAGCACTTGCTGTTGAAGGGTACCAACAACTTCTGTTCTCTGAGCCCTCTGATCTCTTATGATGCTAGTCTTGAAGAAGAAATGTCTGTTCTACTGGAGAAGGTCCATACTGTCCATCTTTGTGTGGTTGACAGCACATTTAAAAGAGGACTGTACAGTTTCAGGCAAGGTCAAAGAAGGCATGTGCAAAGGCCAGCAGGTGACATCGTGGTTAAGGCACTGGATTCCCAAACGGCCAACCATGGTTCAAGTCCCAGACCTAGTGACTTGAATTCATGTTAGGCATGTGTGCAAATGAGCCCAAAATCCCAGGAAGACAATGGAGGAGAAGGGATTGTGACATGGCTAAGTTCCCTGAGAAATGATTTCTCACTTTCCCTCTCAATGTCTCTCATCCTCTCTCTCTGGTGAGTACATGTGCCCTATGGCAAAAACCTTAAAAAAAAAAAAAAAAAAAGACACGTGCCTGTGTGTCCAGGCTTCCATTATGTACAGGGTTTCTGCTGCTTTCAAGTTAACTATCAGATTCACCTCAAGTTGGAAGCCAGCAGAGGTGATAATCCTGTCTCTTCAAGCCATACCTCCATGTGGACCCAGCCCCAACAGCACAGCAGCAACAGAGACTTCATTGGAAATGGCCCTAAGTGTAGTTGGAGGGTCAACCCTTGTAGGTTCAGTCTCTAAACTTGACTCTGTACCTTTTAGGGGTTCCGTGAGATCCTTACCACCCATTAGTCCTTTGTCTAATCTGGCAGAGGTGGTTTCCACCAAAATGGAGCCCCCCGTGTGGTATACTCATCTTCTCAACTTTTTTTCTTAGCTTCCCTTCTCTCTCCTGCTTCAGAAAATCTAGCCATCCTTTGGATCATTCCCAGTTGCATTCAAATATCTTCTGTACTAAAAAAAGAATTTTAAAAATAGAAACTGTCTATTGACTTCAAATCTCCCCCAGTTAATTTGTATTCTCTGTTCCCTTTTCTATGTGTTATTTGGAAAGTCATCACACATTTTTGCATATAAAAATACGTCATGACTTTCCCAATAACCTAAGATAATTCTTGAAAGAATTAACTTTCACCCTTTTTTTCCCCCCAGAACCCACCTTTGACCTGACAGCTATCTCTGCACTTCACTGAATCCACCCTAGGTAAATTTCCACCGTGCTATTTAATTATATGGAGGCCCTGTCAACTAACCTCTCACAATTGAATGGAGTTAAATGTTCCCCTCTGGAAATTCTCTGCTGTCCTGGCTCTGTGGCCATTGTCTTGATTTTCTTTGAATTCCTAGACAAGCCCTGGCATGTCTTGTCTTCTCTTTATTCTCTTACCGTAAGAGAATCTCATCTACCCCCATGATATTTAAATTTCATCTTCATTCAATGATGCCCTGAGTCATATATCAAGATTTCAAGGGACCAGCAGTTAGTGTAATGGCTATGTCACTGGACTCCCATGTAGTCGACCGCGGTTCGCATCCCGGACCCAGTGGCTTAAAACTCACACTGGGTGCGTGTGCATGTGTGCCCAAGATCCCGAGAGGAGAATGAAGGAGAAGGGATTGCGGCGTGGCCATTCCCCCGGGAGGTGATTTCCCACTTTCTGTCTCTCTGTCTCTGTCTGTCTGTCTGGCGAGCACACACGCCCTATGGCAAAAACCTCTCAAAAAAATTATAAAAGATTTCAAGTTCAAAGTCTGGGTGATACAAAATTGTAATGTCTAAAATAGAGTCCTTAACATTACATTTCTTGGATTGCAAAAGTTATCTACCAAAACAAATTTATATCAAGTTGTTCCCCTTCTTAAATCCATTCAATGGCCTCCCATAGAACACAGAAAAAGATCCATGCCTCCTGTAGGACCCAGCACCTGCCTCCCTCTCTGCTTCACCTTATGTTTCTATGTGTGTCATCAAGGTTTGTCCTGCTTCGGGCTTTTCCACAAAGCTATTACCTCTGCCTGGGATAGGTTTGTGCTCTCATGTTCTCTCTTTTGAGCTGAGCAGACATATTTCCTGTTTGGAGAGGCCATCCCTTACCACATACAACATAATTTCATTGGAAACTCAATTCCAAACAACTCACATGCACTGCTTTGGTTCACAGCCTCTCAAGGCAGTTGGAAACCATTTCTTCTTTCATATAGCACCAGAAGTTAGCAGCTGTGTTCTTTGCCCCCATCCCAGTCATTTCTTTCTTCTCTCTTCCTTGGTTCTTCCCTCCCCTGTGTACCTGAGTCTTGTGCCTAAGTCTTTCATGTTGTCAAAATTGGCTGTCAGAGTAGACATCAAGACTCAGGGTTATAGCTTACTTTGCTTTTATTTCCTATAAAGCTTTAATTCTAACTGTGTTATCAAACACGTGCTCCCATATATAAGAGGAAAATATTCATGTAAAGGGGATTCCCAGGCCCTTTCCAACACCCAGGAAAGCATACTGTTAGGATTCCTTTTACTTCTTACCCCCTTTGTACCACACAAAATATCAAGAGTTTTTGTTTGTTTGTTTGTTTGTTTGTTTTTATTTTTAATAAAGCCAGTCATATCCTGTTCACCATGTCCTAAGAGTTTTCCTGCACTGTTCAGTGGGAAGGTTATAGTTCTCAGACATACTTTCTAAGCTCATCTGCCAGGCATGCAGTAGGCTGGTAGATATGCCAAAAATATCAGCTCACGAACATGAGAACCAACATACTCTTCCCTGCCCAAACTGAAAGCCAGACCACGGTCAAGCAGTCTGAGTGACATCACATACTAGAAGCAGACAACCAGTTTGCATAGACCAAAATAAGCAGGACAAGAGTACTATGTCAGTGGCCACCCATAAAAAGATTTCAGTGATCTTGATGCTAGAGTTTTGTCATAAAAATAGCCATCAAAAATTTGTAGGTAAGGGGACACAGGTGGCATGGTGTTTAAGGCACTGGACTCCCATGTGACCAACCACGGTTTGAGCCCTGGACCTAGAGGCTTGCTTTTTCACTTTCACTCTCTCTGTCTCTCTCTGGTCAAATTTTAAAATAATAATAAATAAAATGAAATATTTTGTTTAAAAAGTTATAGAGGCACCGACAGGTGGCATGGTGCTTAAGGACACTGGGCTTCCTCACAGCCAACCATGGTTCAAGTTCTGAGCCAGGCGGCTTGCTTTCTTACTTTCTATATCTCACTCTGTCCCTCTCTGGTCAGATCTTAATTAATTCATTAACATTCATAAAGTTAAAAATAAAATAAAATTTAAAAGTTATAGGTAATGACCCAGCAGGTGGTGGCATGGAGGATAAGGTAGTCAGATTCCACAACACTGACTGAGCAATTGAGTCCTGGACCCAGCAGCTTGAAAAACAGGCAGGTTTGTGGCTGTGTGTATGCCCAAAGTCCTGAGAATGGAGAAGGAATTATGGTGTGGCCATTTCCCCTGGGGGATGATTGCTCACTTTCTCTCTAACCACCCCTTCCTCCGCCCTGTCCAGGCAAGTGCATGTGTCCTATAGCAAAACTAAACAAAAAAAAAAAGGAAATTATAGGTCACAAGAATATATTTTTTCTTTATAAGGTTGGCCATTTTATTAATCAAGAATTTTATTAAATTCATAAAGCAATAATATTATCTTAATACTGAACACCCAAGCAATAACCCAAGATCATAAATCAATGTGGAAAAGATTTAATTTATATAAGTTGCAATAACAACTAACTTTTTAGATACATGAACAACTGATACCTGTTCTCTTAGCTGTAATGGTATCTGAATAATTCCCATTGCCCTTAAAATTCAGATTTGATATATATTCTCTCTCTTTAAAAATGCTTGCATCCTAATCAATAAAAAGTTGCTGCTATATGAATCCTTTCATAAGAAAGTCCACATTTTCCTAAACCTTCATAAATGATTTTCACTGCCAGTTAGAACAAAGCAACAACTCTGAGACATTGCACTGGAGCTGCATATTGCATTAGTTTTAATTAAGCCTTCGGAATGTATTTCAGGAGTACTTATATGCTATGGCTTGAGACTAGTTTTGCAGAGAAAATCTCATTTACTAGCAAAATTATTCTTTTGCTAAAATGAGGAGTCTTGTCTCAAAAGAGATACAGTAGACAATTGGAGTCCTGGAATGAGCTGAGCCACTTGTCTACCCAGCTGTTGTGAAGAAATTTCTCTCCTTTGCTCACTCCCCCCCCCACACACACACACACGCACACACCTCCCAGAGGTGCTTTAAGGGTTCCTTCCTTCCACAGGGCAGCCACATGGCCATGATGGCACCAGCCCGCCACAGGGGACTGCACACAGTAGGCACTACGTCATATGGTTTCTGCCACCAAATTATAGTAAACACTAGGAGTCACACAGCAGCAGAGATACAATTTTAAAGATGTCATTCCAACCAGAGCCATGTTAAGCTGCTGGATTCCGGAACGCTTGCAGTGAAATTGGTTGTCCTCTAAATGGTTTCGTCTAAAAATGTAATTGCTTTGTTCTGGGTTCAGAAAGGCATCGGGGGGGAGAGCTGGATTTTCATCCCCTATTGCTGCCACACACTCCAACTGCAAGCACAAGGGCTGGTAAAACAATAAAGTCGTCTTCTTTTATCTCAATGCCAGATAGATTTTCTCTCCTTGGCTTCCAGACAAAACTCACTTATTATAATTATCTTCTGAGCTGGCAGTGACCACTATCTAAAACTTTATAAATGTTCCAGTGAGGCCCCACTGAGCTGCCACTTACATCAAGCTGGGCAGGTGACCGCCCCCCTCCGCTGCGATGCCGTTGCTCTCACACAGAGGCGAGCACACACGTGACGCTGAGCACAGTGGGAGAGGAACCGTGGTGGAAGCTAGCATATTGCAAAGCACACGTGAATTTGCCATTGGCATATTTCATGCAACCTAAGTTGACATTTTAAATCTAAAGAAAGAGAGTTTGCACTAAATACTGTGTAAAGAACAGTGCCCAGTAGTTATTCACATAAGTGCTATTAGCAATATATCATTTAATTATTCTCGTGTATTATTAGTCACATGAAATTCATGAGACCTTAAATATTTATATGGAGAACCCTCTCTACATCTATAATGCCATCTGTAATCATTCTATTTGGTGTTTTCAATAACATTTGTTTACCCATTCAGCCTAAATTCAGCCATGTTTTATTCTTCTTTACTCTCACTTTAAAAAAAAAAATCTTATGAAAGAAATGGAATGTAATCATATTCCCAGATGTATTGAAAAACATTAATTTCAATATGATGATTTTATGATAGTAATTAATTTTATGTGAAGAATAAGGGACATCTTTGAATTCATTTCTATATATAATTTTTTCCAAGCCTTAAAAATGAGCAAATTTTGCATACCTCTTTCAAACTGTAGGGTTTCTGTAAATAAGCTACCTTACAGAATTAAACTATTGAAATTCAAGCTTTTAATACTTTTGTCTTACTTTAGGTTTTTACTTACACAGAATCGTTAATATTACACATTTATACTTCGCAAATTGATATCACATATATCTTTTCATTTGATTCTTATACAGTGCTTTCTAGATCATAGATCAGGAAATTTAATCTCACCTACGTTAAGTGATGTGTTCAAAGTCCCACACAACTAGTAACTAGAGGGCCCTGGGCCTATCCCTGTGTCTCTCAGCTATCATCAGTAGCTTCAGTTTATTTTTTCCAAGTGTCATGCATTACTTCTAGTTCATAACCTATTTTTAAGACACATTAAGATGGATGGGGCTCAGGCTAGTGGTACAGTCAGTAGGAAAACTGAACAGCACTCCTGAAAGCCAGCCATTATGGCAGACCACAGGTTTGGTTCCCCCAGGTTAGTCTGAAAAAGGACAGGGCACATGTCCCTGTGCCCAAGATCCTGAGGAGCTAGAGGGCTGGGGAAAGGAGATCGCAGTGTGACAAGACCCTGTAAAGGGTGCTTCTCTCTCCTCACACTCACACCATGCACTTACACACATATTCTCTAGTGTGAATAATATATATCTTTCAAGTACAAACACTTTTAAATGAACAAAAAAGGACAAATCAATTTGACATCCTGCACACACATACACTACCTTTTGAGTTTTCTAACTAAGAAGCCAGCACCTGGAATAGATGTACAGATGTTGCAGATCTATGCAGGGAAGGGCAGAGGCAAACAGAGATGGGGGTGGGGGGGTGACCATTACTAAGACCTTTATGCTTGTGATCAGAACCCAGGTGGAAGTTATAAAGGCAGGACCCAAATGCCTGTCAGCTGCAACCCCACATAACAGTCCAAATGTGCAGGCTGAAAAATAGCAGTGTCACGACAGACATCATAGTGATGCAGAGCACACCTGACCAAAGCAGAACCCCTCGAGAGGTCTCCACATAGCAGAGAATAGCATCAGGACTTCTATGCCAATGTAAAACCATGGCTGTCAGCTAAGAGAACAGCTTTCTAGCAAGCTGGCAGACCCAATGGGTCTTTTGGTTGCCATGATGAGATGCCATAGAAGGCAGATAATGGTCATGTGATGAAAAAAGCAGTGGGGACCGTGCTTTTCACTGGGTGCCAGCATAGAGGACTGGCCAAACCTCAGGCTTCAAAATGTCAATGCCCATGTTATAGATACAACAAGCACAAATATCAGGACCAGATGTCTTCCCTGACACCACGATGCCATTTATACATCCTAGAACTCCCAGAAGAAAGAGGACATTCTGAACTGATAAATATGCCAGTACTGGACATTATATTTGCCATCAGGCAAAACAGAGTGAAGAAAATAGAATACAGTGCTATCAATGAATAAAGCTGCAATAAGTAACTTGACACAAGGAAAAAACTATTTTTTTCTTTTCTTAAGGGGGAAAGGGCATTTTCTCTTCTGGATTTTAAACTGAAGGCCTTCGATGTCAAATGCAAAAGATGAACATTCTTCTTAACTGTTCGAAAAACCTTTTGATATCATTTTATGAAATGATGCTATTTCTACATTCCTTTACCCCCTAAATCATTATTTCTTATTGTTTGAGGAACCATGTAGGTTTCTAACCTGATTTCTTCTACACACCAGGGTTTAGGCAGTACCTCATTTCCAGACTTAAAGCCCATGACACTCTTTAGAGGTCTGCAAGTTTTCCATGACGAAC
>NW_006159452.1:328736-339346 GCF_000334495.1 Tupaia belangeri chinensis | reverse complement strand
CTCTTTCGTGTTCTGCAAGTTTTCCATGAAGAACAATATTCTAATGGAATGTGGGAGCTGAGAAATATTTGCTACCCCAATATCACAGCCTACCTCCCCAGCCTTACAAAATCATATGTTTACAAAAACTTAAATGGAGATGGAAATTTGGAGACATATAACTCATCCACAGATAATATAATATGAAATCTGACAGTGAAACACAAGTCATGGTTCTTTATTTTTTCCTGCCAAGGTGTTAACTTTATAGATATTTTTATCGAGAAAACAAAAATCGGAGTCAACCCATGATTGCCATCTTGTGGAGAGATCCAGCACTACCAATGGCAGCACAGTTGTCCCTCCGGTGTTGGAGGGGGAAGAAAATGCCTCTGGAGATTCCTCAGGCACTCCTTCCATTACTTACTAATTTTTGCTGCAAATAACTTCTGCCTCACAGCTGACCTAAATCCCCCAGGTTATCTTTGGAAATAGGTGAAGGGCTGCCTCGGTTGATTGAGCTGTAAAGCTTTACATACGCAGTCAGGTTATCAGATCCTGCCTGTGACTACTCTTCCAGGCTAAATAGAACCACATTATCTGACATTTCCACTCACTCCTATGTTCTAGCTCTTAGTTTCCCAACTTCTTAAAACTTGATTTGCCTATACTGTGTACTTTCAGGTTACTGCTATGTTGTTTATTCATTCCTTGGACCTTTTTAAGGTGCTTGGCTCATCTCTGTCTTCTTTTGGGAACAACCCAGAGACTTTCTGCAGGGGCAACGCTGAGTCTAAGGGTTCTTCCACAGCTTCAATCATTCCCGAATACCCAGAATCCTAGAGGAGACCATGTACTCCAGCACCGCTGGTCAGTTTTCAAGGGAACCAAATCACAATGTGCGTTCTCCAGAAATCTCTCTCTCATACACACACATTCACCAAATAAGTCTTTCCAGGATTTTTATAGTAGCTTTCTAGCTGGTTCCATCTGCCTTCCTGCAGTCTGTTCTCAATACAGAAACCCGACTGACCTTGCTAAACCATAGGTCAGATCCTGTCACTCCCTTCTTTGCCCAAAACCCTCTTAGCTCCCATCACTCAGTAAATGCCAAAGTCTTTGCTATGACTTACGAGGCCTTCAGAAAATGACTCCCATTTATCGTGCCCTCTCTACCTCATCTCCTACCTACTGTCCCAGGTTCATTCTACCCTAGCTACACTGGCTTTCTGGCTATGTCTCTGGCCACAAGTCAAATCTGCTCCTACCCTGGGGCCTTTGCCCTTACTGCTCCCTCTGAATAGAATGTTCTTTCCCTCAACAGCCTCATAGCTCACTTCTTCATAGCCTTCAAGTGTTTTCTCAAAGTCTGACTTTTCTGTTAGGCCTTCCCTGGAAAACCTACATAAAATGCCATCCCCTCTCCCACTGAATACCTTCCTTTTTTGCTATATTTTTATTCTTTTGCATTCATAAACTACTAACAAAAACTTGCTTTTTTATTGTCTCTACTACTTTTCTATTGCTTTCATAAGAAATTACCACAGATTTAGCAGCTTAAATTTAAAAAACAAAACATAAATCTTTCACTCACAGTTCTGTAGGTCCGAAGGTCAGAAGTCCAGTGGTCTGAGTTGTTAGGTTTTCTATTTCTTTTTTTCCTCCAATTTTCATGAGGCTGAAATCAAGGTATTGGCTGGCTAGTTTTTTTATCAGGAGACTCTAGGAAGAAGACTTCCTAGAATTTAAGTTGTTGACAGAACTCAGTTCCACATAGTTGTAAAACTGAGCTTGCCAACCCTTTTTGTGCTTCAGTCAGGAGTGTGTTTCTGCTTCTAACTCATGGCTGCCTACATTCCTTGGCTCTTGGCCTCCTTTCTTCACTTTCAAAGCCACCAGTGGAAAAGCTCACCCTTCTCTTACTGCTAATCTCTTTGTTTTCCCCTTTGGCAGCATCCCCCCTGCACTGCCTCTCTTTGGCTTCAACTGAAAAAATTTCCCTCCTTCTCAGGGTTCAAATAATTAGATTGAGCCCACCTGGGTAAACCTGGTTTTTCTTTTTAAGGTCCTTAACCTTAACTACTCCTGCAAAATGCCTTCATAGCAGTATATAGTTTAGCGTTTGCTCAAACCATCATGGAGTAAGGATCTTGGGAGGACATCTTTAGAATTTTGCCTCCCACAGTGTCAGGTAACTCTAGTAGAAGACAAATCCCATGGAGAGAGGGAATGTTTCCTTTTTGTGCAGTGCCACATCTCCAGAATCTAAAACAGTGCTGGGACGAAGCAGATAAACAACAAATAAATGTTGGGGTGAACGCATCTCATCAAATAATTTTTAGCAATGGAGATATGAACTCTGCAAAATGGTTGATAAAAAAAATGTGTAGAGTTCCCCCATAGGTTTCATCAAATTCTTAAAATTACTATACCACTCCTTTTTCCTGGGATAGCCTTCATTTATGTATTTTTTTCTCAGCATATTATTCATTGGACCCCTCTATCCATCCTAATGTGTCCAGGTTTCTATGATAAATTATGTGGTTATTCTAGATTCAGCAATATCTGTGGTCCAACAAAAGTTTAAATTCCTCTGACCTTTTTCAACTTTTATGCAGGACTGTATTTAAATTTATGAAAACAGATGTGTATTTTTTTATAAAGTATATATCTTCCCTGAAAACACCTTTGCAAGACTTTTGCAATTAAGACTAAGGCCAAGAAGTATATCCTGAACTTTAAAAGTCATGAGTTAACTATCTCACCAAAAATAGTATGCTTCCTCGAATAATAGATATGAGAAATGATAGCAGGTATAAAAACAAATATGTGATGTTGGGAATTTAGCTCCACCTCGTACATCCTACTATTTCTTTGTTTCTTTCTTTTTTCTTTTTTCTTTTTTTTTTTTTTTTTAGAGAAAGAGATTTTTGCTACAGGTCACGTGCACTCACCAGAAATGGAAAGTGAGAAATAACCAGGGTTGGGAGGGTTATTTCTCCTCCATTCTCCTCTCAGGATCTTGACCACGCATGCACAGGCGCAGTGTGAGTTTTAAGCTGCCAGGTCTGGGACCATGGTTGACTACATGGGAATCCAGCAACACAAACATTATGCCATGTGGTGATTCCCATCCTACTATTTCTTAGGAAAAACTGTGCCTAAAGAATTCTTGGCTTAGATTTTTTTTTTTTTTTTTGTGGCTTTTGCTATAGAGGTGCGCACACTCCCCAGAAAGACAGAGACAGAGAGACAGAAAGTGAGAAATCATCCGCCATGGGGGGATGGCCATGCCGCAATCCCTTCTCCTCCATTGTCCTCTTGGGATCTTGGGCACGCACGCACACGCACCTGGCATGAGTTTAAGCCACCGAGTCTAGGACTCGATCCGCGATTGACTACATGGGAGTCCAGTGACATAACCATTACGCTAACTGCTGATCCCTAGAAATTATTTATAATAAGACCTCAATAACTTATTTCAAGCCTTGGCTAGAAATATGACTAATAAAAATTTAGAATATTTTATAATTATAGTTTAAAGCCAAGAGTAGGGAAAATATTTCAGGTGTCCAAAAGTCTTTTCTTTATTTTTAAAACAGGCATGTATTATAAAAGGTTAACTTGCTTGTGATATCCAATCGGTATTTCTTTCTGTGTTTTTTTGCCGTCACTTTCTGCTTTATAAAAATTCTGCACTTTATTCACTTTTTCTTAGAGCAAAAATTTTTGATTATGGCCTTACTCCCTGATCACCAACCCTCTCTGCAAATTTAGGGCAAAAGATAGCCTCTGCTGAGAAAATTGACTACCTGTCTAAATGATTAAGGAGTTAAAGGATTTTGTATGGCTTTATAATTCTACCGCCAAACAAATCTCTATTAAGAACTGTATTTTTTTTTCACTTCTGTCAAATGCAAATAGGTTTTTATCAGCTACTCAAAGCAGGGAATCTGTGTGTATATTATGTTTTATTTTTTAAATATATGTATGCTGGAATTAAAATTCAGTTTCAAGTTACAGTAAGAGAGCAAGACACCACAAGTGGATCTCAAATGAAATAAACAGGTCTCTTGCCTCCAATAGGTAATTTCTACAAGATTTCCTTTTCTTCTTGACCCTATATCCTATCTGACATGGTTCCTTTCTCCAATCTGTGGAAAATCAAGTCAGAATCAACCCACGTTTTACATTAGAGACCCTGGATGAATGAGTGCTTATTTTTAGTGCCCTAGCAATACAGCCCTAAAAGCCTCTAGCTGTATCTGATCAATCCATAAGATTGAGAAGACAAGTCATAAATAAATAAATAAATAAATAAACAAATAAACAAACAAACAGAGTGGAGGCTGGGGTCTTTTTCAAAGTGTGAATCCCAAGATGTAAGATCCTAAAGAGGTTTAACCCACGCAAAGCCAAGACAGCTCTGCAATATTTAGTACCAGGTCTAGAGGTCTCTGATGGTGACCCAAAGCAGCTTTAAAACACAAAAGAACTGACAGAGAATAATTCAGAAGGTTGTCATCTATGCCACAATACATCCTCAAAAGCACCTACTAAAGTAGTAATCATGTCATAGGCAGAAGCAAAATGCTGTCAGTGTGGTAAGCTATGGGTGATGTCACTGATACAAGATGAATTGATGACTAATAAACTCTCCAGAAATGTATAACACAAACATAACCCAACCTAGTCTTCCTCTGCTTCCCCTTTTCTTCCCCCATGCCTGGTTTGTGTGTCTTTGTGGTAATAGTGGATCATTGGGAAAGTCATGAGGCACTTTGGTATTGAAAAGCACATTATGATTTTCCCGACAACCTAATATATAAAATTGCCATCTTAACCATTCCTAAGTGTACAATTATGTGATGTTAAGTACATTCACCACCATCATCCATCCCCGGAACTCTTCACCTCTTTAAACCAGAACTCTGTACTCGTGAAATTCCTCCTCATTCCACTCTCTACTCACACAGAGATTTTTCTTTATTTACATTTAATTATTGTACATCTTTATAGCATATAATACAACTTCTCAAAGCATAAATGCATCACATACCAAGTCAATGAGTGCTTATTTTCCATTCTTGTGTCTGTTAAATGATTTTTTTTCTAAGCTCCTGCCTCCCACTCCCAACTGTTCACCCCCTCCTATACAACTTCTGGTATCTACACGTGCTGTCTATGCTATTATATTTTCCAGTCTTTCCGTTTCTGCCATAAAGTCCAGACATTCAGTATATATTAACTGGGGACATACAATGTCTATCTTTCATAGTCTGGCTTACTTTGCTTAGCATTAAATCTTCTATATTCATCTATTTTGCACGATGTAACAAGATCTTGGATCTTTTTTTATGACTAAGTAGTATCTCATTATGTATATATGCCACATTTTTTTCAATCCAGTCATCCATTCTTGGGCATTTAGGTTGCTTCTGTCTTAGCAATTGTGAATAATCCTGCAATAAACATGGATGTACTAATGCCTTTCTGACTATTTTCCTGTCCTTTGAGTAAATACTCAGGAGTAAAATTTCTGGGTCAGATGGAAGTTCTATTTGTAGGTCTCTGAGGAATCTCCATATGTTCTTCACAGAGGTTATACTAAGTTATAGTCCCACCAACAATGTAGGAGGGTTCCCCTTCCACCACAGCCTTTCCAGAACATGCCATTATTTATTCTTTTCTTCTTTTTTGGAGAGGTTTTTGCCATAGGGCACGTGTGCTCGCCAGACAGACAGAGAGAGACAGAGAGTGAGAAATCACCCCCCAGGGGGATGGCCACGCCACAATCCCTTCTCCTCCATTCTCCTCTCAGGATCTTGGGTATGCATGCACACGCGCCCGGCATGAGTTTTAAGCCACTGGGTCTGGGACTCAAGCCACAGTTGACTACATGGGAGTTCAGTGACATGGCCATTACACTAACTGCTGGTCCCAGATCATAGCTATTCTAACTGGGGTTAAATGGTATCTCATTGCAATTTTGATTTGCATTTCCCTTATGATAAGAGGCATTAGACATTTTTTCATATGCCTTTTGGTCATTCATATATTTCCTTGGAAAGTTGTCTGTTCAGTTCATTTGCCCCCTTTTTAATTGCATTATTTGAGTTTTCACAGGTAAGTCATTTGAGTTCCCTATATATTTTGGAGCTTTTCTTATTTAACTAATTTCTTAAAAACCCTTGACTATTTTTTTTTTTGAGAGATTTTCACTGTAGGGCGCGTGCGCTCGCCAGACAGACAGAGAGAGACATAGAGACAGAAAGCGAGAAATCACCCCCCAGGGGGGATGGTCATGCCGCAATCCCTTCTCCTCCATTCTCCTCTCAGGATCTTGGGCACGCACGCACACGCGCCCGGCATGAGTTTTAAGCCACCGGGTCCGGGACACGAACCGCGGTCGACTACGTGGGAGTCCAGCGACATAGCCATTACACTAACTGCTGGTTCCCACTATTTCTTTAATTAGGGGGAGATTGGGTAGATAAGGACATATTTCCACTATCCATATCTTTTCCTATTAAAATTGGTGTTTGGGGCCAGCAGATGACATAGTGGTAAGGTTGCTAAACTCCCACATAGCTGACCACAGTTCAAGTCCCAGACCTGAAGGCTTGAAAACCACATTGGGCACATGTGCATGTATGCCCAAGATCCCAGGAGGAGAATGAGGAGAAGGAATTGTGGTGTAGCCATTCCCCCAGAAGGTAAATTCTTTTTCACTGTCTCAGTCTCTCTCTCTCTCTGGCAAGCTCATGCACCCTATTGCAAAACCTCTTTTAAAAGTCTTTCAGGGCTAGCACAGGGGCCTAGTGGTAGAGGAAGCCAGATTCCACATGGCCAACCACCTAGTTTGAATCCTAGCCCTGGCAGCTCCCACCCCAGGCATGTGTGTATGTGAGTGCCCAAGATCCCAACAGAATGGAGAAATAGAGAAGGCACTGTGGTGTGACCCTGCCTAATTGGATAGTGTTTTCTCTTTCTCTCTCCCTCTCTATTTATCTCCAGTGGATGTATGCAGCCTCTGACAAAAATTTTTAAAATAATAAGCTTCATCTACCATAACCTATTATCATTTCAACCAGAATTATTTTGTTTGCCAAAAGCAAAGTCACAGCAACTTATTTTTAGGGAATAACAATGGGGGAAAAATCCTATGCCAACTGGAAGAATGTGAGCATAATTCACACAACTATAAAGCGGGCAGAAATACATCTGAGGCTTAGAAACAATAAGTGAATTCAAATGTCTTTAAGACAATGTCTGCAAATACTCTCTGCCATTTCTAGTGTCTTCTTCTTTCATGTACTACCTTTGTTTTCCTCAATTCTAGGAATGGGGAGGGAGTGTTCAGGGACATCTGGCAATGTCTAGAGACACATTTGGTTGTCCAGAGAATGCTACTGGACTCTAGTGAGCAGAAACCATGTGTGCTGTTAAACATCCTACCATGCACAGGGCAGCTTCCCACCATGAATAACTGTCTACCACTGATACAGCACTGATGTTGGACAGCCCGATCTACGCATACCTGCTTTTTACATACATCAGGTAACATCAGATCTTCAGTTTACAAATCACTCCTCTCATGGCCTCACCATCAGAAGAACTGAAAATTTCTCTGTTTCACTTTTTAAAATTCTCCAGGAAAGAATGTAATTAGATGTATTTGAGTCAATTGCTAAACTATGGTCATGGTCAGGGTTACGGGGTTCAGGGGGGTCTCCAGAGTGTGTCTTTCTTGCATGGATGTAATTCTCAGAGTGAAAAATTGTGCTGTCCATGCCAGGAAGATGGCTCATCTAGTGTGTACCAGCAAACAGAATATCCTTGGTGGCTCTACATTTTCCAAAAGGTTCTTGCTCTTTCTGTAGTAAGTTCTCTAAAATGAAAAAAAAAAAAAAATAGAATTGGAGTAGTTACCCTACTTAGGTGCTTTTTGTAACCCACTAAAGTGTTTAATCATCTAGTTCTAAGCAGAAATCATTTGCCTAAAACATAAATTAATTCATGTAATGAGATATGCAAAATAGAAGGGGAAAGCATAGATATTTATAAGGTTCATTTTTGAAATTGGCAAAAATAATGAATCTTTATGTCTGCAGTGATAAAGTTGGGCTCCTCTCCTCTCAGTATCTCCATCTTCTGTTAGATTGCTTGCAGATCCACTGAAATTAGATGTCAGTGTAAATTATGGTTCAGGCCGACTTACTAGCCAAGGCTATGAAGGGTAGACACATAAAAACAAGGTGCTATTGAATGTAATTGCTTCTGATCTTAAAATTCTTAAGTGACAAAATTGGTGCTGATGTGGTATTTGCATCAAGTAGTCCCTTTCATTGACAGTGACTCACTAGGGGAGTTTCTTTTTTCTTTTTCTTTTTTTTAAGTAGTTTTATTATTTTTTCTTTTTTAATTCTTAGGTTCTAGAACAAGAAAGTCGGCAACTTATAAATCGAAAGGAGAGAAAGGAGGGTGACAGCAAGTGACTGTAGGTAAGGAAGTGAAGATTGCTAAACTTCCACGGCCCCAGTTCCATAAAGTCTGAAGGGAGAAAATGAATCTGGGTAAAGAGCATTTTGAGATAATACTTGAAAGAAGTTAGCACTTTCCTGAACCTTGCTAAATTAGGAAGAAAGCCCCATTTGCAAACATTTCCATTCTTGTCTATTTCAATAAGGAAAAAGATGAAAAAGCATGACCCACAGGGCTCCTGCAGGAAGGAGATGCATGGTTCTGTCTGCTCATTTAAATACTTAACAAGCCACAGGGAAAAAGGAAGACATCCCATTCCACTGCCCATAACATATGTCAGTAAGTCATAAAAATAAATCATACCGTGGATGGCTTGTGAACATTGCTCAGCCTCCTGTGAGACATCAGCGCTTGTTCTTGAGCCAAAAAAGCAAACAGTCCAACTGTCTATCTAATATTTGTTCTTCCCCTACCATGAGAGACAGTTCCCAGAAAATAGTGAAGATAATTAGTTAATTCTTACCCTGCCTTTATGACAAAATTATGTTCTCTCTAAGACACCATTTTGTAAAGAATTTACTTGAATTAAAGGAGAATATTTCAGTAATAATTTTAGGTTTAGCAAAACTGAAGTGTCTGTAAGAAAAGAGACTGCCTCTATGCTGTCTGTGGGTCAAATTAATAAATACTGCCAGCACATGAAGATCTCTGGATACCTAATATTGAGTGTTTGGTCATTCTTTTCATGAAAAAAATAGTAAATAAGATCTCTTTCTGCTCTATTGTGCTTACATTTGATTAAAACTGCAGAGCAATGTGTTTTCAAATATTTCTAAAACTCTATCTAACTCGCTATTTAGAGCAAATATTTGCTTAGACTTGAGTGTCATATCAAAGGCAGAAATACATCCAATGTAAGAAATTAAAAACTTCAAAGTAGTTCTTTCCTCCTGAGTCTTCCTGATACTGTGCTTGTTCTGAAAGGAATTTTGTAGTAACCCCCACACACACACGTGAGTAGTGCTAGCTAATCAGTGTTGCCCATGATGTAGTTCAGTCATCTCTCCAGTCTGACGAGGGGTAGAGGTAGGAATAGCAAGTGTGAGGCAGGTAAACGTCAAATCATAGTTACACTAAAAGAATAATAATTGTGGTGTGTGTGTGTGTGTGTGTGTGTGTGTGTGTGTGTGTGTATAGTATTGTTTGGCCCAAGGACTCATCCATCTATGCCTGTAGCCCCTTAATCACCACCCAAGCCCAATAATTTTGGTCAGTCTCCAGGAAAGGTTCCATGTGTTTAGAAATAAGCCTTCCCGGCCACCATAGAGCATGTGACTTCAATTTCTCCTTTTTCTGTGGTCTATGTGGCCCAGCCTGGTATTTGCCTTCACGGGCACCAAAGACGCTCTACAGCATCAAAGGCCCACAAGGTGGACTGAGCCTGAGCCAACAATTCAGCTGGATCTCAGATGTGCTGCTTTGTACGAGGCTTGTCTCAATTGCCACTGCATCATATAGCTTCTGTCAACAAAGAGGGCTCTGACTTCCATGCCAAAAGTGGTGCTTGTGAAATTTCCAAAGGCACCAAGCACGTCTCTCACAGATGGTCGTGTTTCCATGCTTGTTCTTTTGGGCTTGGGAGCTGGCTGCTGCCGTGATCTGTTCTTGCCCACATGGGGGCCACATTGTTCTGGGAGGCTGGACTGTCAATGTCTGCAGCTGTGCTGGTCTCCAGAGTGTTTGCATAGAACCAGGCTGGGTTCTGCCCAATGGCAAAGATGTCTTCACCCCTGTGTGGGTGCTAGGGTATATCCATGCCAAACCAGGCTGTTCTGTGTTTCCAGTATTTTACTTGCAAGGAACTGGTACGGAAAGTCACATCACTGACATCACGCACCCCCTCCCCATGGGGCCCTGAGCAGTGTTATTACAGCAAACTTTGAAGCACTGACCCTCTGCTGAGAATTTTTTTTTCCCAATGCAAGTTGACTCTTAATAGCTCATATGTCAGAATGCAATGTCTGAAACACAGTGGGTAATGGGGCTTAGGCTTTATTAATAAGTAATAAAAGCAAGTGTTCCCTGGTCTACCTTCATAAAAAAAAAAAAAAAAAAAAAAAAGTTTTTTAACAAGGGGAGGGCAGGGA
>NW_006159452.1:309968-328638 GCF_000334495.1 Tupaia belangeri chinensis | reverse complement strand
AAAAAGCAAATTTCCCCTGGTCTACCTTCAAAAAAAAAAAAAAAAAAAAAAAAAAAAGTTTCTATACCAGGGTCAGGCAGTGACATAGCAGTAATACAATCGGACCTATATAAGAGGGTCCTAGGCTTATACCCCAGGACCTCCCTGTGTACACTGGGCAGGGGTATGCCTGAGATCCTGGCTGGCTGAGACTGGGACTACACTGCAGTGTGAAGACCCTGTTTGGGGTGCCCCTCTCTTTCTCTCTTTCTCTTCTCTCTCTCTTTCTTTCTTGCCTTTAAAGAATAAACTTTAAAATTTTAAAAACATACCAAACATATCCTCATTGCTATGCATGTGCAGAAAAATACTAACAAACCACAAAAGGCTAATACGAAACCAATTTTAAACAGGAGAGATGACTGGCCATGTGGTGTGGTGGCTAAGGTAGCCAGATCCCACATGGCTGACTAAGCAAGTCAAGTCTCAGTGACTTGAGAAACACTCTGTGTCTGTATGTGTGTGCCCAAAGTTCCTCAAAGAGGGATAAATGAAGGAGTGACCATTCCGCATGGAAGGGTGCTTTCCCTTCTCCCTCTATCTCTCTTACAGGTGCATGTACCCTCTGGGGGTGGGGGGAAAGATGCCAATTAAACCACAAAAGTGTGGAGAAATTTTTAGAACAAAGTCTCAACACAAGAATAATGAAACCCCGGACTTCTTAGTAACAATCTTTTCATTTATGTTTATTTATTTACTTCTTCTAGGAGTAAAAGATACAGAAAGAGAGAAATAGCACCCTCAACAGAGTTCCTAAGGCCACAGCCCATCCCTAATTTTCAGCAGCCCCTGATCACGGGTAAGCAGGTGTCCGGTGTACTCAGAGAGGTCTCTGGACTTGAATAGAGAACCTTCCTATGTGAGATTGCTTCATAGTTTCACATCTTACCACTGCACTATCGTCTGTCTCTTCTTGGGCTTCTTGAATCCAAGAACCTTATTTTGTTGAAATATGATAATGCCTTCAGAAAATCATCCCTCTGTCACCAGCCCATGATCTGGCTGGATCCCACATAGCCAAGAGTGCAACTCAAGTTCTGGACCTGGTGGCCTGAAAAACATACACATACTGGGCGAGTGTGCCTGCATGCTGGAAATCCTGAAAGGAAGGAGAAATGGGGAAGGGACCATGACCACGCCCTTTTCTGAGGGGATGTTACCTCACTTTCCCTCTCTCTGTCTCCCCAGTAAGCACACGAATCCTCTGGCACTTTATCAGAAAAAACTCTTTCCTTTGCCTGCATGCACACAGGTGTATGCACACACACACACACACACTCAGCTACATTCACCTGACACTACTACTTTCTTTCTTTTTTTTTTTCTTCAGGTTTTTGCCATAGGGTACGTATACTTGCAAGAGAAAGACAGAGAGAGGGAAAGTGGGAAATCACCTCCCAGGGGAATGGCCATGCCACAATCCCTTCTCCTCCATTCTCCTCAAGCATTTTGGGCATGCATGCACATGTATGTGGCATGATTTTCAAGCTGCTGTGTTGGGGGCTCAAACCACTGTTTGCCATGTGGGAATCCAGCCCCTTAGCCACCATGCCACCTGCTAACCACACCTAATACTATTTCTAAGCATGATTGGTACTTATTTTCTTCTTATTTTTTTCTTTTTCACTAAAGTTATTCTTTTTGTACTGCCAATGATAAGAAAAAGCTGCTATGGGTTTTTCCATATTCTACTTTCTCTTTTTTCCCATAAAAATAACACCTTTCATTTCATTAACCTCCTTTTAGGAAGTAAAATATAAAATGATTCAAAGCATGGTCCACCCTATGTCCTATTGATTAGGGAAGCCCCATCCCACATGGCCAACCATGGTTGCAATCCAGCCCTGGTAGCTTGAAAAACACCCCCAAATCCCAACTGAATGGAGAAACAAGAAGAGAAGGGATTGAAGTGACCATCTATACAGGGTGCTTTCTCTCTTGCTCTCCCTCTCTCTCTCTGGTAAGCACACAGGACATCTAGCAATTAAGGGGGGAGTGCTTCAAAATAGCTTTCAAATCTATAGAATATTTACAAGAAAGAAAAATTTAAAACATTGAAGAACTCACACATATTGTCCATAATAAAACTGAGGAAAGGGGCTGATTACATTCATCATGTGCAAGAGCTAGGGAGCTAGGAACCGGGGGAAAAAAATCCTGCTTCATGAAGCACTGGACATAAAGTATCTTTTAAAGGACACAGACATAAATAGAATGGTGCTTGTATTTATTTCTTTGGGCTAGCTACTTTTTCCCAGGACACTTAAGTAAAACAAAAGTCTGAAGACCTTGTACACTCCACCACTGTCTCTTTGAAAATGTCTGCCTCTATTTTAAATGAGGCCGATACATTGCTACACAGGATGGTTCAAGCACAACTAAAAGACTGAGCATTCAATGACCTGAGATCTGTGCCCACGTTCCACAATGTATAATACAGTTCCTTCAAACTGATAATTGTCACCAGGAGGAATGCATATTAAAACCTAATCTTGCTCCAAAATTCTCTCAGTAAAAGCCTGTAATTTGCGCACCCTGATGTATCCAGCTGTCAGACACAGACATATTAGCCTTACCTGCTGCTGACACAGAAGACCACTCGCCTATTCTGCTGTTTTTGTCTCTTGCTTTAATGACTAGGACTGCTTCCATCAGCTCCTTTCACTCTCTGCTTCAAACACCTTACTGCTGTCATTTATCTCAAAGCCGAATACTAACAAGGAAATATGGTTCATGCTGAATTTGAGCTTCCCTTGGGATTTTCACCACCAAGATGGAATCCTTCTCTGTTCTTTCTCCCCTCCCTTTTTTTAATCTTACTACCTCAGTTATATTAAATTTTCCTACAGAGCTTAGTGATCCCAGTTATAAAACTGATACCAAAAGGTAAATAGTCAGATAAAGCGATCCCATGAGGTCCTGATGGCAGAGGACTCCTGAGTTCAATGCCAATTTAATTCCAATTGGAACAGTAGCCTCTCTCCCCTATGGAAATTGCAAACAAGTCCATGGGGTCAAATTCACTCCCAATTACCAACCAGCGACCAAACTCACATTTTTCATAGAGCAATTTACTCTCTGCCATGGACCTTTGCCAAAGGCCAAGCTAGAAAAAGAAAAAAAAAAAAAAATACAAAACTGAAAACATTCCCAATGCTGTTTATATTCAGTCTGTAACAAATGTATTGTTGCAGAGGAACCAAGGAAGTTTCAAGAAGGGGAGGAGGGCAGAAGGGAGACCGGCAGACAGAGGAAGAAAAATTGCACGTTTAACCAGCATGTGTGAAAGAAGAAAGACAGCGGGCTCTTAAAAAATAAATAAATAAAAAATACAAGAAGAAAGAAGAAAAAAATGATTTCCTGAGACAGAATTGAAAATCAAACTAAACCATCAAAATCAAATCAATGTTTCAGGAGAATCAACCTGAGTTACTTAACCCTTAAAACATTTTAATTCACTGTAAAAGGTCTAATCCCCTTTCTCATAAACATGTTCCAGTGTGTTTTTCTTTTGTTTACAGCTGCAAAAATCGTTCATCGTTTTCTCACATGCTATCATAATCCTGAGACAAGTACTACTGATTTCTAATCAAACTTACCAATATTTAAAAAGATATACTTGTTATTTATGTCCCGTGATAGGGTGCAAAAGGGGTTCAATGAGCAAAATTATACTATTGACTTTTAACCCAAAATATTCTAGATTTAAATTTTACAGCACTGTTGAAGGCTGTACTCTTTCAGCAGCAAACATATCTAGAGCCTCTATGAGGAACTCAGCAGTAGAGAGCACGGAGGCTCTTTCTTGAAGAGATTAATTCTCCTCGCATGGAAATAACTATAGTATCTAAATGTCACTCAATGGTCTATAAGCTTCACTGGCCCATAAAAATATCACTTTCCTATGAATGAAAAGCAGGATTAAGATCAAAGAATAAAGGCCATATTTTTAGAAGCTGGAGATAAATAATTTAAAAGTATGTGAGTCGAGTAAGCGCAACCAAAATATAAAAAAAGGTACTCATCTGTTTTTTTTTTTTTTTTATTGCTTGGAATATGTATGTGTTTTGTTATGTGCTATACACTTGCTACTGCATTTTAAGATGTTAACTTAATTTCTATACTTTTGACTATTTAGAATTTAGTAAAAATTAGACACTTCTTTGAGTTCATCTAACTTTCTAATTCTTTGTTCTAGCTACAGCATTTCTGATACATATGGGTAGGACTTTAATACATAATCTTTTTAATTGTTTTAGAGGTTTTTTTCCTTAGGGCACATGTGCTTGCTGAAGATAGACACAGAGATGGTAAGAGAGAAAGTAAAATATCCCCTCCCAGGGGTGATGGCCACACCACAATCCCTTCTCTTCCATTCTCCTCCTCAGATCTTAGGCACACATGCACACAAGCCCAGCGTGAGTTTCAAGCCACCGGGTCCGAAACTCTAGCGGCAGTTGGTCATTTGGGAGTTCAGTAATGTAACCATTATACCATCTGCTGGTCCCTAATACTAATCTTGAGATTTCCAGAGAATGAATAAAATAAAATGAAGTTGAGATTACGTTAAAAAAAATTATTTATTTTTGAGACAGGGTATCACCACGTCACATCCTCCTGCCTCAGCCTCACGCCCGACTCCTTTCACACTGGGTCTCACTATGTTGCCCACGCAGATTTCAGCTCACAGTTCTCTTGCCTCAGCCTCTCTGAATCTCTGGGATTACAGGTGCATGCCACATCACCCAGCCTTCAATTGAAAGAGGAATCAAACCTAGGCCTTGCATGTTGTCCCAGCCTTCGGAGCACAGGCTATTAGTAGCTGGTGCCACCTTGGCTGGGCCTATGTAAGATATTGATTGATTGTGATGCAGGGCAGCCCAGCCTGATGAAAGGCAAACTTTGGGGCCAGACTGTTGTGAGTTGTCTTTGCGCACCACCCCCAGCTGTGTGGCATGACCAAAGTGACTACCCTTGCTAAGTCTGTTTTTGTTTGTTTGTTTGTTTGTTTTTTTCCTCATCTTTAAAGCTGAAATCATTCCTACCCTGCAGGATATTTTAACAACTAGAGATAACATATGCGATCAGCATAATGTCTAGCTCTGAGGTAGATCCTTAAAGAGTAGTTTCTTCCTCCTCCTCCTTGTGAGAGTCTTTGTGTTCCGCAAACCTAAAACCAATTCTGGTGGCTTGACTGTAGACTTGAACAGAAGAAAGTTGCATTAATTCACCCTTAGGAGAACAAAGTAATGTTTGGAACATTTGTTGTCACCACATCTTTGATTCAGAGCCATTAAAAATCAGCATTTGCCAGAACATTAAGCACCAAGGCGCCACCCTGCCAAATCTGTTTAATAGAGAAAGTCAAAAAAAAAAAAAATTAAAGTTAGACTTAGCTAATTGCAAGATTCACCAGCTACTATTGGCATATATTGGGCAATAAATTTAATTCATTAAGCCTAGGGACTATAATTGCTTACCTCTTGCCTTGAAGTTTTGTAAACCTCTTGTCACATAATAAATGCTCAATAAATGTTTATCGTTTAATAAACTGAGGTCAGGAATTGAAACTAAGAAATATCAGAAACTGTGTATGATATTGGCTTAAGACCTTTATATTAATTGATGGTTTATATTTTTAGATTTCTCTTATTCAACAATCAACAAATATTTACGAAAGGCCTCCTACTATGTCTAAGGCACTGTGTCAGACATTGGCAATATGGAAGTGGGCATGGGAGACAAGTCTGAAATAAGATAAGTCAGGTAAATAGCATGATGCCCAGCCTCGGTAAGCTCCCTGTAAATGGAAGTGGCAGCAGTCACAGAACAGGCATACAGAGGTCCATGCCAGAGCTCTTGCACGTGCTCTGTCAGGCTCTCTTTACTACTCTTTCTCTCTCTCTCTCTCTCTCTCTCTCTCTCTCTCTCTCTCTCTCTCATACACACACACACACACCTTTCAGACTGTGAAAACTTACTTAGACTATCATCTCAGAAAGCCAAAAAGAAAAAAAACAAACAAAACTTTCATCAAAGTATTTTTCTCCCTTTTTTCCCTTAAAACTGTTGGCTATTCATAAAATAATCTTTCAAATGAATGAAAAAGTAGTTGCTTCCTTCAAAGAATCTTTAAGAATCTCCAAACTTTCTGTAGATTGGCAGCATTCTGTTCAAGCTGTTGTTCCCACAGAAGTGAGTCTTTGAAGTTGACAAGGTGTTCCTGGACAAGGCGGTAGTTTTTTAAAAGAAAAAAAAAATTAGTTTTGTTTTACTCAATACCTAGTTAAGCCTGATTTGGAAAGAACAAAGTCTGAGTTTCCAAAACTGCTGCTGGGTCACAGCAAGATGGACTCCTTCCCGCTGAGTGATGTCCGAAAGCTCCCCGTGCAGCCGCGGAAAGACTTCGCTGCATGCTATGTATTTCTGCCTCTCGTTTGTCCTGTGTTAAGTGGTTGAGTATAAGAGAAAACTACTCTCTTGAGAGATTGCCAGCCAATACAATGAAACTCTCCTACCATGAACATGCCTGGGAAGCAATGCAAGGTAAGCCCGTGAGCTCAGGAGTCAGAAAAGCCTGAGTCAGGCTGGGCAACATGGAAAATAATATTCATAGCTACCACTTACGGTGCGCTTCAGAGTGCCAGACATTGCACTAAGTCCTGGGTACCCCTTCTCTTGCTGGTGTACTGGAAAGAATGCCAGTGCACATCTGTGTGTGGGTCTGTGCTTCACCACTCAGCAGCTTGTTGGGGAAACATTTGTTCTGTGCTTCGGCTGTTTTCTTCCCCATAGAGGGATTTCATTAGCTTTATCCTCCAGGCCTCTCTCCTTTGCCTCAGTTAATCCCGAGAGTGGATGGCATATCTGTTTGGTGAATTTAGTAAGGAAAGGAGGAAATTCAAAACCTTGTACCTGCCCTTTTCTCTGGGGAATGGGTCCACCAACAGAGAGTCCGCCTTCTCTGCTCAGACACGCCTTATCTCTTACAGATTCAAAGTCCCCACTCAGGCCCATGCAGGTTAGCAGAGTTGTTTGGGATTTGTTCTTGGGAGATTCAATTACCCATATACATAAGCCATATTCCAATACGTCCCTCATCCCTCATAAATATGACATTTTGATTTTCTACTTGCTGACTATTTT
The DNA here is from genome assembly GCF_000334495.1 of Tupaia belangeri chinensis. Lineage (NCBI taxonomy): Eukaryota > Metazoa > Chordata > Mammalia > Scandentia > Tupaiidae > Tupaia > Tupaia belangeri. The sequence goes on along the minus strand of NW_006159452.1, from coordinate 321,453 downwards.
GACTTCTTCCTCGACTAGTTCAGAATTTGGAAAAGGAAAAGTGCTAAGATTTGGGGGGATATTCTCTTAAGATTCCAACCCTTGGGAAAGTTATGTAATGTTTCAGTGCCTTGATATTCCTGTCTGTAAAATGAGAACAATTAGTACACTTATTTCAAAGACTCACTGTGACCATTAATGGGATAACATCAATACAGTAAGTAAAGACATGTAATAAGCACATAGGAAGGATCAGCACTTACAGTTATAGTTATTGTCATCATTAGCTTTTGATCACTCGGCTTAATTGCCTACCAGATCTATTCTCTTTGATATTCTACAGATTTCTGTTAATACTAGTCACTTTACAAATAAACCTCATCTTTGAACAAGTCACTCCTTGAGACTCAAGAATGTAGTATCTGGACCACAGCTTTCTACCTGACAATTAATGCCTACTGCACTGTCTGACATATGAAGACTAGCCAGTAAGTTAGTACTGCTGTTAATATTGTTACTATTTTTATTACAGATTATTTACTTCTCACCCTCATCCCTGCCTTGCCAATTATGGAACAGTGTTTTCTCCTAAATGGCATATGTATTTTTTATTATACCTGGATGATTCTAAAGTGACAATCCAATTCCCAAAGTTCATTCTTTTGTCTAACTTTAATAAAAATATACCTCTTTTTTTGAATCACATATTTCTAAGTTGTAGAGAATTTAGCAATGCCAAATCACATGTCAGCCAGGTGCTTTCTTTTAGATTATTGCTACCAATACTTAAAAAATAATGAATAAAGAAAGAAAAAGATATTTAGACCTCAACTATGCAAAAGGCAAAGTAACTCAGAAAGCCATGTCTCCCCTCTCATTTCATCAGAATAATGGCTCTGAGGGATTGGCATTTTCTGGATAGAGTTTCAACTAAGTGCTAAAGGCAGTATGATTTTCTTTCTCTTGGTGATAAGTAAAAAAGGTGATGAATGTTTTCAAGTCTCCATTTGGTCATTATAAGCTGTAACACGCACACAAACACTCAGAAAAGGAAAGCACGCACTCTGAACTGAACTGAACCAAAGGGCATGTGTATTTAGCTGTTCTGCAGAAAACACCAAATCTTCAAAACAGAAGGAGAAATAAATATCCTATCAATCATGACTCTGAAAAAGATTTGAATTCAAGCTGAAAGGTTAATTTGGAATTCAGCACTGTAAACTCATATTACTCTTAAATAGCACATGTTTCCATGGAGAGCGTAATCATTCAAGTTAACTTTTCCACTTAAAGGTACAAAAATTTCAAGTAAATTGGAAAAGCTTTAGGTTGACGATGGAGAAACGTTCCTACGGACTCTACCAGAGTTTCCAATATTCTGAATACTCTGTGAGGGCCTGCTTCAGGGAAGAGTTATTTTAAATATACACTTTTTAAGACCTTTAATAAACAAACCCTGTGGCAATATATATTTGAAGAATTCTCTCATTATTGTCCTGGGAAGTTGTACCACATAGGTATCAAAAGAGGTATTCTATTCTATTAATTAGTCAGAGTTCTCCAGAGAAACAGAACCAACTAACAAAGTAACATATTTATTTATATATTCTGCATGTATGGGTAAAATACAGATATTCACACACGTGGCCTTTAATGCATGGAAATGTCTATCACAGAAATTTATGTGGTCAGCCCTTGGTGTTGTGGTTAAAGCAGCTGGATCCCACATCACATACAGCACAGTTCAAGGCTAAGACTCGGCAGCATGAGAAACATGCCAGGTACATGTGCCTGTGTGTCCAAAGTCCCAAAGGGAGGGAGAGAGAGAGGAGAAGGGATTGTAGCATGACTATTTCCCATGGGGAGAGGGGTGCTTTTTCACTCCCCCCTCCTCTCTGGCAAGTATAAATACTCTCTGATGAACATTTTTAAAAAGTGAAAAATAAAAAAACTAAGTACGAATTTTTTAAAATTTTTGCACCAAAATGAAGCCATGCTTTAATCCCATTTTTCCAAAAATATTTAAGTGTACATATATACAAAGAGAGAGAGACAGAGACCAAAAAAAGAGGTGTATAAGGAATTGGTTCCCAAGATTACACATGAATATGGAGATTCAGAAGTCTCAAATCTGCAGTTTAAAGCCTGAGGACCAAAAGAACTGATGATGTAATCTCTAGTCTTAGTTGAAAGAGCTAAGACCAAGGTTCCAGCTCAAAGGCTATCAGGCAAAGAGAATGAATTCTCCCCTGCTCATCATTTTGTTCTATTTAGACCCAGAACGGATAGGATGAGGCCCATCACAAAGGGGAAGGTCATTTGCTTTACTCAGTTTACTGATTTGAATATTATCTCATCCAGAGACACCCTTATAGACAAGCCCAGAACAATGTTTAACCAAATATCTAGGTAATCTGTGACCCAATCAAATTAACACATAAAATTAATCATTACAGATAAGAAAGTCTTTTGAGACTTCAAATAACATAATATGTCATGAAACAATACTTTTATGTGCAGTGAGTAAATGTAAATTAAAACATTAAAACATTAAGTGATTTTGGTTTTTTGGTGGTTTTTTTGATTTTTTTTTTTTTTTTTTTTTTTAGTTTTTTCGCTACAGGGCATGTGCGCTCGCCAGAAAGACAGAGAGAGACAAAAAGACAGAAAGCGAGAAATCACTCCTCTGGGAGGATGGCCACACTGCAATCCCTCCTCCTCCATTTTCCTCTCGGGATCTTGACACACACACACATGCCTGGGTTGAGTTTAAGCCACCAGGTCCAGGACTTGAATCACAGTCAACTACACAGGAGTCCAGCGACATAGCCATTATGCTAAATGCTGGTCCCTTAAAATTTAAATTATAATTTAAAAAATAAGTAAAACAAATAAACTGAATCATTAAAAGAGAGAGAGAAAACCCTCTTTGGGACATGAGAAAAGCTGTTCAGAAGTGAGCAAAGATTTTTTTCCTTTTTCCTTAAATTTTCCTATCTCTGAAATGATACAGAAAGAAAAATATCCCCACGTTAACTTTTTCTAAAAATTTTTTTGGAGAGGTTTTTTTGTTTTGTTTTGTTTTGAAGGGTATTTTTGCTATAGGGTGTGTCCACTCCAGAGAGACAGAGAGACAGAAAGCGAGAAATCACCCCCTGGGGCGGGGGTAGGGCCACATCGCAATTTCTTCTCCTTCATTCTCCTCTTGGGATCTTGGGCATGCATGCACACACACTCGGAGTGAGTTCAAGCCACCAGGTCCAGGACTAGAACTGCCATCAACTACATGGGAGTCCAACTACACAGCCATTACACCAACTGCAGGTCCCCCCATGTTAACTTAAAGATTAAACAACATAGCATAAATATTTGGATGAGATTTTTCTTTAATGTACAAAATAATTCTAAAGTTACTCTATATAAAAGAAACTGAAATAATTCAATAGTAAGAAAACAAATACCACAATTTAAAAGCAGGCAAAGGACCTGGTTTTCTCATAAGGAGACATACAAATGGCCAATCAGTATATGGAAAAAAAATATTTAAAATCACTAATCATGAGAGAAATGCAAATTAAAACCACAATAAGATACCATCTCATCTCAGAAATGCCATTATTAGAAAAATCGGATAATAACAAGTACTGGTGAGGATGCAGATAAAGGGGAATTCTTGTGTCTTGCCAGTAGGATTACAAATTAGTATAGTCAAGGAAGTCATTTTGACAGTTTCTCAAAAAACTAAAAATATTTTAGAACTCCTATGATCCTAAAATTTCATGACTTGTATATATAGCCCAAGAAAATGAAATTATTATGTTGAACAGATATCTGCATTCCCATGTTCATTGCAGCATTATTTATAGTAGCTTAGATATGGAATCAATCTAAGCGTCCATTGACAAATGGATAAAGAAAATGTGATAAATACAAGAGCACACACACACACACACACACACACACACACACAATGGAATGTTATTCAGTCTTTTAAAAGAAGTAGTCCCTGGGCCAGCCAGTGACATGGATTCCTCATCTCTGACTGCATGATTTGAGTTCTGGATCCAGTGACTTGAAAAATATGGTCACATGTGTATGCATTGTCCAAAGTACCAAAAGGAGAAATGGAGGAGAAGGATTGTGGCATGACCACCTCTTTTTAGGACTTGCTTTCTCACTTTTCTTCTTTCTCTGTCTCTCTCCAGTGAACATACACACCATCTAGAAAATTATAAAAAGAAAAAAAGAAGGAATTTCTATTTCTGCTTTTTGTAACATTTCCTCTAATCTTGGGATTAAAACTAGGTAAATTTCGGGACAAGCAGATGGCATAATGGTTATACTGCTGGACTCCCACATAGTCAACCATGGTTCAAGTCCTAGACCTGGTGACTTAAAACTCATACTGGGCTTAGGTATGTTTGTGATGTGGATGCCTTTCAGTACTCCTTTCTTCAGCCTTCAAAGCCTTTGCTTTGGCTTCAGCTCTGGGAAGAGCAGGAGCTTCCTTCTTTGCTTTTGGTGCCACTGTGGCAAAAAGGGTCTTTTTGAGAAACATATTTTAGGGATAATAAAAACTAATTTGTTTTTAAAAATTAAAAAAATTGGGATCAGCAGATGGCATAACGATTACATCATTGAAGTCTTCTATAGCCAAGTTCTGGACATGGCACCTTGAAACTCATGCCAGGCGTGTGTGCATGTGTGACCAAAAACCAAAGGGGAGGATGGAGGAGAAGGGATTGTGATGTGGCCATTTCCTCTGGGGAGTGATTTCTCACTTTCTGTCTTTCTGGCAAGCACACATACCTTATAACAAAATTTCTCTTAAAAAAAAAAAAAGTCTAAGTAAATTTCCATTGTGTTCTATTTTCCAACTTTCTAATTCATTTCTCTACTCCCTCAATTCAGCTATTTAGCCCATTAATTGAGGGTTTTTTTTTTTTCTGTTATTGTATATTTTGATTCTGAAATTCCCATTTGGCTCCTTTTATGGTCTGTCTTCTACTTACAGATGTTGAGAATTTCTTACTGTTTCATTTGTTCATTTCTTTCAAACATATCCATAACTGCTCACTGAGACATTGTTATGATGGTTATTTTTAAACCTTTGTGATATAAACCCAACATACCAACAGTAGCAGTATTGGCATCTATTTGATAGCATTTCTTGTGCTGTTAAAGACCAGGTTCTTGGCATAATTAGTAGTCTACTGAAACCTTGATATTATGGATATTATGTAATGAGGCTGAATTTTATTTAAAACGTACAAATGTATAAATAGATAAATAAATAAATAAAATAATTCTTAAAAAGTAAAGATTTAAATAATCAATATTTGTTTTCCTATCAAGTTGTCCTTTTTCCAGTATTTAGACTCTCTTTGCATTCATAGGATTTTTTTTCTGGCTTCTTCAGTAGAAAGTGGTGTGTGTGTGTGTGTGTGTGTATGTGTGTGTGTACATACATATATGAACATAAACCCCCAGGAAACAATATTCCTTTTTGGGTTTGAAGTTCCTAGTTAGTCTGTAGTCTACCTTTTTTCAGAGTCTTATGTTTGTTTTTACGTAAGGGTACTTTAGAAAGTTTGTGGGAAGATGGAATCACAGTATGAGTTTATCTTGGTGCCAAAGAAAAAATTTTAAATGAGACTAGCAGTAGTGGTTATGTCACTGGATTCCCATATGGCAGAATGTGGTTTGAGTCCTAGACCTGTTGGCTTGAAACTCGCATGGGGTGCACGTGCAGGCATGCCTAAGATCTTCATAGGAGACTAGAGGAGAAGGGATTGCAATGTGGTCATTTTCGCTGGGGGGTGATTTCTCAATTTCCCTCTCACTATCCCTGTCTCTCTGTCTCTCCAGCAAGCACACACACCTTAAAGCAAAATCCACTAAGAAAAAAAAGGCCCGCACTATAAAAAAAAAAAAAAAAAAAAAAAAAAAAAAAAAAAAAAAAAAAAAAAAGACAAAGTAAATTTTGGGATCAGCAGATGGCATAACGATTACATCATTGAAGTCTTCTATAGCCAAGTTCTGGACATGGCACCTTGAAACTCATGCCAGGCGTGTGTGCATGTGTGACCAAAAACCAAAGGGGAGGATGGAGGAGAAGGGATTGTGATGTGGCCATTTCCTCTGGGGAGTGATTTCTCACTTTCTGTCTTTCTGGCAAGCACACATACCTTATAACAAAATTTCTCTTAAAAAAAAAAAAAAGCCTAAGTAAATTTCCATTGTGTTCTATTTTCCAACTTTCTAATTCATTTCTCTACTCCCTCAATTCAGCTATTTAGCCCATTAATTGAGGGTTTTTTTTTTTTCTGTTATTGTATATTTTGATTCTGAAATTCCCATTTGGCTCCTTTTATGGTCTGTCTTCTACTTACAGATGTTGAGAATTTCTTACTGTTTCATTTGTTCATTTCTTTCAAACATATCCATAACTGCTCACTGAGACATTGTTATGATGGTTATTTTTAAACCTTTGTGATATAAACCCAACATACCAACAGTAGCAGTATTGGCATCTATTTGATAGCATTTCTTGTGCTGTTAAAGACCAGGTTCTTGGCATAATTAGTAGTCTACTGTCTCTCCAGCAAGCACACACACCTTAAAGCAAAATCCTCTAAGAAAAAAAAAAAAAAACCTTATGCAATGTCCAGGTTTTTTAGTTGTAAACAATGGAAGGATTAGAAAAAAATGACATATAATCTATCTTTCCAGAAATGAGTTCTCCAAAACAATCTTCTAAAATAAAAGCAAAATTAAATAACATACTGACTGAAATGAGGACCTAACATAATGCTATAGTATTCAAGATAGTGTGGTAGTGGCATAAAGATAAATAATGTATCAGCAAAATAGATTAAAGAATCTGGAAATAGACCCACACATACCATAAATTGATATTTCACAAAGACACCATGGGAATTCAATAAAAGAAAAAGAAGTTTTTAACGAATGTAACAGGCCACCCAGACAGAAAATGAAAAATACTGAAACTTGATCACTTCCTCATGCCATGTACAAAATTTATTTGATATGGACTGTAGACTTAAATGTTAAAGCTAAAACTAAAATGCTTATAGAAGAAAACATAAGAGAACATCTTAGCTACCCTGTGGAAGTCAATGACCCCCAAGATAGAAAAAAAAGCACTAAACCTTAAAGAAAAAGAAATTAATTGAACTTCATAAAACTTTTAAATTTCTGTTCTTTAAAAGTCACAATAAAGAAAATGAAAAGGCAAGCCAGAAACTGAGAGATAATATTCACAGTAAACTTACCTGAAAATGCCTGACATCGAAAATATTTTAAAGACTCCTAGAAAATAATAATAAAAATAAAGAAACCTCCCAAATATACAAATGATTTAAATAGTCACTTGGCAAAACTAGATAAATGGCAAATAACACAGAAAAGATATTTAATGGCATTATGCACCAGGGAAATACAAATTGATACTACAGTAAGCTGTTATTTTGCATACACTACAATAAATAAAATAAGAAAGAAAAAAAATTGACATTACCAGATATGGGTGAGGATAAAGAACAACTGGAATTCTTACACATTGTTGAAGGGAGTATGAGATGATTCACCCATGTTGGAAAATAATTTGACAGCTTTACATAACATTAAACATATACTTACACCATGACCCAACCAATTTCACTCTTGGTTATTTCCAAGAGAATGAAAATATATGTCCATAAAAAATGATTTGGACAAGATTATTTTCAGCAGCATTATTCATAAGTAAAACATTGAAAGGCAACCCAAATGCTCATCAGTAGAAGGTTACACAACAATTTATGATGTATTCTTATAGTAGAAGATTATTTGTCAGTAAAAAATAATTAGCCTCTAATATACACAACAGTATTTTTTAAAAATCACACCATCACTATGTTAACCAAATGAAACCAGGAGCAACACTTTATCATATCACTGTAGTAAAGTTCACTACAATAAAATGTAGTATCAATTTTTTTTAATTTCTATGAGTAAAATCAATAGGAGAATTCAAAAGAAAAAAATGACAAAATATATAAAAATATGTAAATTATGGTTCTTTAAGATAACTACACAAAAATAATTGGGTAAAAAATGAGAGAATTAGGGCTGGTGTTGTATCACAGTGGTTAAGTTCTGTGCAAACGGAAAGAGCCCATGTGGTCAATCGGGGTTGAAATCCCAGCCCCTGTAGCTTGAAAACTGTGTATGCATGCTCGTAATCCTGAGAGGCTGAAGAAATTGAGGGAAAAGGATATGGCATTGTCACATCCCACTGGGGTGAGTGAAGGGCTTTCTTGTTCTCTCTGGCAAGCACACAGGTCCTCTGGATATTTACAAAGAAAAAATGAAAGGGTTGGCCCCATGGCCTTGTGGTTAAGAGAGTCTGGTCACATATGACCAGTGATGTTACAAATTCCAGCCCCGTTGAAAAACATTCCAGCCACTTGTGTGTGCCCCAAATCCTGACAAGATGGAGAAATGGAGGAGAAGGGATTACAGTGTGACCATACTTCACTGGGGAGAAAGGGGAGAGCACTTTCTCCGTCTTTATCTCCCTATCTTTCTGTGTCTTCCTGGTAAGCTCATGTGCCTTCTGGCAAATTAAAAAATGAAATAAAATACAAAAGAGGAGAATAATTATGACAACCAAGACAAATGGTCAATATAATTAATATTTATAGACCTACTATAAAAGTAAGAAGAACACTAAAACTCCAATAGATAGATAGCTGGGTAAAATTCCTAATAATTTTCAAAAGACAAAATGTACTTAAGCAATTGAGACTCAAATTATACTTCTTCTCAAGTACTCTTTCTTTTGTCTCCCAAAATTCGTAACGTTATTCTCAGCCTCTCTTGCACTACTAGTGGCTATAAGAAACAATTGTCACAAGCAAAAAAAATAACTAAGTTTTCCTTTTTCTTCTGTCTCCTGCCTTTCTTCCTTCTTCCAGGAACAATAAAAACTGACCTGGTAACACAGCTGCCATATTGTAACCGCAAGGCAGCAAGAATAAGATTAAATGCCAGGATGTTAAGAATGGAAAAATGAAAACATAAAAGATACATGTGTTTCTAAAGTTATTTTTAAGTTGTTCAACGGATTCTACTCTTGTTAGAGCAGTAATGACCACGTTCATTTAAAATACAATTTGTAAGTTTACATGTTTTTTTTTTAATGAAAAGCATTCTTTTTCAATATGCTAATCAACATTTGAAAAACACTAGTAAAACTAGGCCAGCAGGTGAGAGGTGTTGAAATTGACTAGATCCCATATGGCCAAGGGTGGGGCTGGGACACTACCACTTGAAAAACATGTCTGCACATGTGCATGCCCCACATCCCTGCCCAAAATCCCAACAGGAGAATAGAGAAGAAAGGATTGCAGCATGGCCATACCACTACCCTACTACCACCCCTCCCAAAGGGTGCTTTCTCACTTTCTCTCTCTCTCTTTGTTTAGTGCACATGTCCACTAGAAATTTGTTTAAGAATTATTTTATTTATTTATTATTATTTTTCATATGAGTTTTGCCAGAGAAAGACAAAGAGGGAGGAAAACAAAACAAAACAAAACAAAACAAAAACAAGCTGCCAGGTCTGGGACTTGAACCTCAGTCAGTCATTTGAGAATTCCAGCACCTAAAACACTGGCCTCCTCTAGCAAGTTTTAAAAACTTTTAATTTTGATATTGAGATAGGAGCTAGCCCCCACTTACAGTTAGATAGGATAAGGATCCCGAAAGGAAGTCCCTGTTTTTCTTTTCAATGAAGTCGCCACATATTTCTAAGGTCTGCTTAATGTACAATATACATCCTTTTTAAATATATCTAAAGAATTTATGACGCCTTGCTAATAAGGAGGGATAAAGAGATAGGGATATTGAGCACACAGACATGGTAAAGGCCCAAGATGGAGTCACAGTGGCTTAGTTTTCATAGTCTAAAGCAGGCTGCACTGGAACTCAAAGCAATTGTAGTTAAGCGAAACAGTTTTTGTTCGGTAACTGTATTCTAGGAAGAAGTACAGAACACTATGGTCTGCTCACTCCACATAAAAAAATAATAATAATAAAAAATAAAAATAAAAAAAGAGGCAAAGCCCAAGGGCCTGTAGGTGATGTGGGGCTTAAAAGTGCTGGACTCCTGAACGATTGACCACCGTTTGAGTCCCAAACCTGGTGGCTTGCTCTTGCTCTCTCTCTCTCTCCCTCTCTCTCTATCTCTCCCTTTCTGATAATATTTAAATAAATAAAGTTAAATAAAATAATTCTTTTTAAAAAAAGAACAGGGGCTCAGGCTACCATGTAACCATTTTTTAAATCCCACTTCCTCTTCTGAAGTTCACCCCATTGCTCAGACGGCTAGATAAAAACCCCTCATCTCCATCTCTTCTTTAGCAACCTATCCCTGCTTGGAAGCTCTGTTCTTCCTTCTGTCTCTTAATAAATTGCTTTGCTATCCCCTCTCTGTATCCAAGTCTCTTAAGTCTTCATGAGCATGTGACAAGAACTTGGCCATCTTGCAGTCTAGGTCCTGCACTGGTGTTGGGCCCTCACATCCCAACTTCCTGTATCAATATGTAAATAAATAAGATATTGGACCAGCAGATGGTATAACGGTTACATCACTGGACTCCTACATGACCAACAGCAGTTTGAGTCCTATACCTGGTAGCTTGAAAATCATGCATGGTGCATGTGTGTGTGCATTCATGCCCAAGATCCATAGAAGAGAAGGGATTGCAGTATGGTCATTCCCCCAGGGGGGTGATTTCTCACCTTCCCTCTCACTGTCTCTGTCCCTTTCTTTCTCTCCAGCAAGCACACATTCCTTAAGGCAAAAACCTCTTTGAAACAAAAAGAAGAAGAAAGAAAGAAAGAAATGAGGTATTTTCACCATAGCTTTACTAATTTTTTTTTTCAGTTTTGTTATGGGGTGAATGCACTTGCCAGAGACATAAGAGAGAGAAAAAGTGAGAAAGCTCCCCCTTATGGGGATGGTCACATCACAAGCCTTTCTTTTCCATTTCTCCTTTCAGGATTTCCGGCATGGATGCACATGCACCTAGAGTGTTTTTCAAGTTGCTGAAACTCAAACCATGCAGCCCACCACGTGGAATCAGCTACCTTAATCATCACACCCTCTCTGGCCCACAAATATTTTTAAGAAACAAAACTACTCCTTAGACTTGAAATATGCATTTTAAAAATTTACTACCACATGCAATGTAAATTTAGACCTCTGTTTTGGAGATCACTGTGATAATATGTAGAAAACATAAATGTTATAAGCTTGTCTTTTTCTGTTTACATTTTGTCATTTTATTATTTAATTATTATTATTAATGTTTATTACATAAAATCTCATTTTCTTGCAGTTGCCATTCAAGAATAATGGCTTTTGTTTTTCTCACTTTTTAAAGCTCTCACTTGTGTTTTTTTTCTTTTTTTTTTTTTTTTTTTTATATAAATTTTT